>NW_026593286.1:43870094-43884881 GCF_907164565.1 Psammomys obesus | reverse complement strand
AAAAAAAAAAAAAAAAAAAAAAAAAAAAAAAAAAAAAAAAAAGCCCTGGGCCAGATGGATTCAATGCAGAAGTCTACCAGACCTTCAAAGAACTGCTAACTCCAATTCTCTCCAAACTATTCCACAAACTAGAAACAGAAGAAACATTACCAAACTCATTCTATGAAGCCACAGTTACCTTGATACATAAACCACACAAAGACCCAACAAAAAAAGAGAACTTCACACCTATCTCTCTTATGAACATTGATGCAAAAATACTCAATAAAATACTTACAAACTGAATTGAAGAACACATCAAAGATTTCATCCACCATGACCAAGTAGGCTTAATCTAAGGCATACAAGGATGGTCAACGTACAGAAATCCATCAATGTAATATATCACATAAACAAACTGAAGGAGAAAAACCACATGATCATCTCCTTAGATGCTGAAAAAGCATTTGACAAAATCTAACATCCATTCATGTTTAAAGGACTGGAGAGATCAGGGATAAAAGGAACATACCTAAACAGAGTAAAGGCAATATACAGCAAGCCTATAGCCAACATCAAACTCAACGGAAAGAAACTTAAATCATTCCCACTGAAATCAGGGACAAGGCAAGGCTGCCCATTGTCTCCATATCTCTTCAACATAGTACTTGAAGTCCTAGCTAGAGCAATAAAACAAGTAAGGGAGATCAAGGAAATACAAATCGGAAAGGAAGAAGTCAAAGTCTCACTATTCGCAGATGATATGATTGTATACCTGAGTGACCCCAAAAACTCAACCAGAGAACTCCTTCAGCTGATAAACACCTTCAGCAAAGTGGCTGGATACAAAATCAACTAAAAAATAAATCAGAAGCCCTCCTGTATACCTGAGACAAAAGGGCTGAGAAAGAAATCAGGGAAACAACACCCTTCACAATAGCCACTAATAACATAAAGTACCTTGGGGTGACTCTAACCAATCAGGTAAAAGACCTGTTTGAAAAAAAAACTTTAAGTCTCTGAAGAAAGAAATTGAAGAAGATATCAGAAGATAGAAAGATCTCCCATGCTCATGGATTGGTAGGATTAACATAGTGAAAATGGTCACCCTGCCAAAAGTAATCTACAGATTCAGTGCAATTCCCATCAAAATATCAACACAATTTTTTACAGACCTTGAAAGAAAGATTCTCAGCTTCATATGGAGAAACAAAAAACCAAAATCTCCAAAACAATCCTGTACAACAACAGATCATCTGGAGGTATCTCCACCCCTGACCTAAGCTGTGCTACAGAGTAATAGTAATAAAAACTGCATTGGCATAGAAACAGAAAGGATCAATGGAACCGAATAGAAGAAAAAGAAATAAACCCACACACGTATGAATACTTGATTCTTGACAAAGAAGCCAAACTCATTCAATAGGAAAAAAAAAAAAAAAAAAAAAAAAAAAAACCCAAACAAAAAAAAAAATAAAAAATTAAAAAAAAAAAAAAAACACATACAAAAGAAAAAAAAAAAAAAAAAAAAAAAACAGCATCTTCAACAAGTGGTGCTGGTGTAACTGGATATCTACATGCAGGAAAATCAAAATAGGTCCATATTTATCACCCTGCATAAAACTAAAGTCCAAGTGGATCAAAGATGTCAACATAAAACCAGATAAACTAAATCGGTTAGAAGAAAAAGTGGGTAAGACATTGGAACTTACTGGCACAGGAGACAACTTCTTGAACAGAACACCAACAGCACAGGCTCTACGAGCAACAATCAATAAATGGGACCTCATGAAACTGAAAAGCTTCTTTAAAGCAAAAGACACTCTTGTCAGAACAAAACGACAGCATACAAACTGGGAAAGGATCTTCACCAATGCTATATCTGACAGAGGACTGATATCCAGAACTAAAGAACTTAAAAAGCTATAAAGAAGTTAAAAAGCTATATAAAGAACTAAAGAAGTTAAAAAGCTACAAATTAAGGAATCAAATTAAAAATTGGGGTATGGAGCTAAACAGAGAATTCTCTGTAGAGGAATGTAGAATGGCAGAGAAACACTTAAAAGAGATGCTCAACATTCTTAGCCATCAGACAGATGCAAATCAAAACGACCCTGAGATTTCACCTTACACCCATCAGAATGACTAAGATCAAAAATTTAAAGGACAACACATGCTGGAGAAGTTGGGGAGAAAGGGAACCCTCCTCCATTGCTGGTGGGAATGTAAGCTGGTACAACCACTATGGAAGTCAATCTGGTGCTTTCTCAGACAATTAGGAATAGCACTTCCTCAAGATCCAGCTATATCACTCCTAGACATATACCCAAAATTTGCTCAAGTACACTCAAGGACATTTGCTCAACCATGTTTGTAGCAGCTTTATTTGTAATAGCCAGAACCTGGAAACAACCCAGATGTCCATCAATGGAGGAATGGATGCAGAAATTGTGATATTTTTACCCAATGGAATACTACTCAGCAATCAAAAATAAGGAAATTTTGAATTTTACAGGCAAATGGTGGGATCTAGAAAAGATCATTCTGAGTGAGGTATCCCAAAAGGAAAAAGACACACATGATATATACTCACTTATATAGACCTATAAGATATGATAAACATAATGAAATCTATACACCTAAAGAAGATAAACAAGAAAGAGGACCCAGGGTAAGATGATCAATCCTCACTTAAAAAGACAAAAGAAATGGGCATTGGACATAGGAGAAAATAAGTAACAGGACAGGAGCCTACCACAGAGGGCCTCTGAAAGACTCTACCTAGCAGTGTATCAAAGCAGATACTAAGACTCATAACCAAACTTTGGGCAGAGTGCAGGGAATCATATGAAAGAAGGAGGAGTTAGTATGACCTGGAGAGTATAGGAGCTTCACAAGGACCAAATATATCTGATCACAGGGATCATATATGAGACTGTTTATCTAACCAAGGATCATGTATGGATATAACCTAGAACCTCTGCTCAGATGTAGCCCGTGGTAGCACAGGTTTCCCTCATAAAAGGAACAGGGACTATTTCTGACATGAACTCAATGACAGACTCTTTGACCTCCCCACCCCCCTGCTAGGCCACTGACTTTGCATCCATTCCTGAAGACACCTGATAAAACAGGGTCAGATGAAAGGGGAGGAGGTCCTCCCCATCAGTGTACTTGGAAAGGGGATGGGAGGAGATGAGGGAGGGAGGGTAGGATTGGGAGGGAATGAGGGAGCGGGGTACAGCTGGGACACAGAGTTAATAAAATGTAAGTACTACTGCTAATAATAATAAAATGAAAAAAAAGAGTTACAAATAAATGATCATACCTTGAAAAAAGAAAGAAAACTACAAACACTACTAAAGAAACTGCTAAAGAAATCTACTAAAAACAAAAAGGAAAACCACTTACTTTGGAAACACCTTATCGTAAAGAAAAATACTTGGGCCTAGTTGCCTCTGAGAGTTGTGTTACTGGGGGACAGAGCCTATGTTCACTCAAAAGCAGAAGCTCGTTATGACTCTTCTCTCTGAGAAACTTAGTTTCTCTTTATGGTGGCAATTTTAAAAAACAAAATCTGTCAAAATCCTCTTCATAGATGATGAGTATTAAATAATATTTTGAAATGAAGTAAAATTTGATGTTCGATCCAGACAAGGTTCAGATAACATAAGAGGTAAATTTTACTCCTCATGAATTTTGAACTGTCACAATCCAAATAATTTTTGGCTCCAAGATCAGGGTTATCAATTAAGTCTTTGCAACTGTTGGCTAATCATTTCATCTCACATTTTTTAAACTGACAATTGTTGCATTTAAAAACTCTGAATTTCATGAAATGAATAGAGATACGTGGAAAATTTATCATTTTATAGCCTTTTTGCCAAGATGGCACAGAAAGCAGAGAAGGAATATCCTGCCCCTCCCAAAGCCAAAGCCAAAGCAAAGTCCTTGAAAGCTAAGAACGCAAGTTTGAAAGGCATCCACAGCCACAAAAAGAAAAAGATCTGCAGGTCACCCACCTTCTAGGGGCACTAGACACTGAGGCTGAGGAGGAAGCCCAAATACCCCCAAAAGAGTCCACCCAGGAGAAACACTTGACCACTATGCCATCATCAAATTTCCCCTGACCACCAAGTCAGCCATGAAGAAAAAAAAGAGGGCAACAACACATTTGTGTTCATTGTGGGTGCTGAGGCTAACAAGCACCAGATCAAACAGGCCGTGAAGAAACTCTATGACATTGATGTGGCCAAAGTTAATACCCTGATAAGTCCTGACAGAGAGAAGAAAGCTTATGCTCAGTCGGCTCCTGATTTTGAAATTCTGGATGTTGCCAAAAAGATTAGTATCATTTAAACTGAGTCCAGCTGGCTAATTCTAAATGTATACTTTTTCCACCATAAAAAAAAGAAATGAGTTATATAAAAAAAATGATATGTAAAGTAATATATTATCTAATTTTGAAATAATAACTATAATGAGGTTCAATTTCATTATTGTTCTGTATTTCCTATCCATTATGTACTTATTAAACATTAAGTCTAGAATTTGGCCATCTTCAAAGACATTTTTCATTTATGATGTCTACAGAACTCTCAACATCCCTTTTATTCTAAATTGTGAGGACACATGTTGATGACATAAAAATAATAAAAACTGGAGTCATGCAGTAATAAAAGCAGATTAAAAATTACTTGGAAAGTATCTTGGCATCATAAAATATGATGAAGGGGCCAAATAAAGCCACAGAAGGCTGGTATTTAGCCTAGTGTTTTTAGTGATCATATATCTGGGGACAAACTGTAGTATTTCCCAAAAATTCAGTTCCTTGTATTTTGAATGAATGAATTGGATGATGTATCTGCTATTATCTGTAGCTTTCTTTTTACTATGACTTTTAAATTTTTCCTTCATTTATTTGATTTTATATATATATGCACAATAAACTATGGTCCTCCTCACCTCTCCTTTCTTCCTTCCCCAATAGGCCAGAGAAGTCTGCATCGCATTTTCACATCATAAAAATAATTAAAACCCTACCAAGTCTAGGTAGTGCTACCTTGTACGCTTCGCTGTGAAGCCCTTCCACTGGAGCATGGGAGCTGCCAGTGGCCTCGTCCTCCAGGAAGAACGATTCTCCCTCTGCTCGTAGCCATCAACTCCCAAAAAGCTTTTATTTTCAAAGCATGGCTATGAATATTACTGCTTTAGAAGCAGCAATTTCTCAGTTGTCATTTCAGATGTATGTCAAGCCCTGTGGAATTTACTTTGACCAACTGAATCTAAAGTTTTTCTTCCTCTACTAGCAAAGTCAACATAGGTTATATGCTACCATTTCTAATGTTAAATAAACACTGATACTGCTGGTTCTGTGATTGCTTCATTCCAGCTTACATTCTATGAGATAAATGAGTCATGAGATTAACTTTAAATTTAATTTCTTTTTTGTTTTGTTTCGGTTTTTAGTTTTCTAGACAGATTTTCTCTGTGTAGCCTTAGCTGGTTTGGAATTGCTTTGTGGACCAGGCTGGCCTTGGACTCGCACAGATCCACTTGCCTCTGCCTCTGTGAGAGTTGGGATCACAGGTATGCAGCAAAGCCTGTGGGCAGAAGGGTGAGGTAGTTATGACTGACCTACCAAGCCTCACGCACAGTGATAGAACAATGTCTCAGAAAGGAGTCACATGCTGAGTGGTCATCAATGCTCTGCTATTCCAACAAGGGTTTACTTATTATGCTAACTGTTAAAAGAATGGAATGTTGGCATAACTACATTTTGTTATTATTTTACGAGGATAAATTTGATGTTTATTGAATGTCACACAGGTTTTTGTTCTAATACATGACCTAATATTACACATATCTGACCCAGGATTCCTACAACAGAGTAGCTCTCAAAAGCAACAAAGGATAAGTTTAAAGCTGCAAACTACAACAAGCTACAGGAGGGCAGAGAACTGAGTGACAATGTCTACAAAGTGATAATAGCTCTTTCAGAAAAAATGACATCATAGTTTGCATAATTTTGGAACTTCAACAATTAAGGCAGTGCCATATCATGTATATACTAAGATGGGGACAGCTTGTATTAGGTTCTAGACAATGACTCAGTCTAGTGGCAGCAAAAGGAAATTCAGATTGTATAAGACATGAGAAGGGAACAGAGGAAGAAAGTTGTTTGGTAAATAAAAAAAAAAAATTTGAGTGGAGTGTGTGTGTGTGTGTGTGTGTGTGTGTGTGTGTGTGTGTGTTGCCAAGGAATATCCCTTTCTTCCTAGAAGCCTATATTCCCATATGATCATGGAAAGTATTGTGGATGATAGACTGTATTACTTGGTTTGTATCTCTGAAATAATACCAACAGAATTATTCATAATGGGCAAGGCATATTTATATAACTATATATTACTAGCCATTTACAGAAGGAAGGAAAATCAAGTCAAAGGTTTTTTTTTTACTTATATACCATTTATTAAGTTATTATGTTCGAAGTGAGTGAGTCTCCAACTTTACCTTAAATGTATATTCTTCATCCAACCTGTGATTGAGGGAAAAAACTATATTTAATAATAAGTTCAGTTTATGCCTGCTGTTTCTGAACAAACTAAGTAATTCCTCCATTCACTCTAAAAAGTAAGTTGAATAATAACTGAAATGGTTGCTGTGCCCACGATTTACATGGACTTTATGCTGTGAAGGACACTGTTTTAAAGTGTTCCATGATATTCATTAAATCCTCTCCTCTTTTGAAGCAACCCAACTCCTTTGCCATCATCTTCTCTTCAGGTATGCTCTGGACATTTATCCTCATTAGATGAAGGCTATCTTTTTTTTAACTTTTTAAAAATTTTTTTGAAAATAGTTTTTTTTTTCATACATTATATTCTGATATTCTGATTATGGTTTCTTCTCTACATACTCCTCCCAATCCTTTCTCACCTCACCTCCCATTTGGATCTGTACCCTTTTTATCTCTTGTTATAACTTAAACAGGAACCTAAGGAATGAGAATAAAATGAAATATAAATAAAAACCCAAATTGGAATATAATGAGAAAAAAACAAGAAAATGTATAATAAACACAGATAGACACAGAGACATAAATGTTTGCACACACAAGAATCCCATAAACCCCTAATCTAGAAGCCATAATAATTAGTCAAAGCAACTTCCTGAACAGAACACCAACAGCACAGGCTCTAAGAGAAACAATCAATAAATGGGACCTCATGAAACTGAAAAGCTTCTGTAAAGCAAAGGACATTGTCATCAAAACAAAACGCCTGCCTACAGATTGGGAAAGAATCTTCACTAACCCTTTATCTGACAGAGAACTAATATCGAGTATATACAAAGAACTAAAGAAGCTGAAAAGCAGCAAACCAAGTAATCCAATTAAAAAATGGGGAACAGAGTTAAACAGAGAATTCTCGACAGAGGAATATCGAATGGCAGAGAAACACTTAAAGAAATGCTCATCCTCATTAGCCATCAGGGAAATGCAAATCAAAACGACCCTGAGATATCACCTTACACCCATCAGAATGGCCAAAATGAAAAACTCAAGTGAAAACACATGCTGGAGAGGTTGTGGAGAAAGGGGAACCCTCCTCCATTGCTGGTGGGAATGTAAACTGGTACAACCACTCTGGAAATCTATCTGGCACTTTCTAAGACAATTAAGATGGGAAGAGGGACTGCCTCTGACATAATCTGATTGGCCTGCTCGTTGATCACTTCCCCCTGAGGGGGGAGCAGCCTTACCAGGCCACAGTAGAGGACAATGCAGCCACTTTTGATGAGAACTGATAGACTAAGATCAGAAAGAAGGAGAGGAGGACCTCCCCTATCAGTGGACTTGGGGAGTGGCATGCATGCAGAAAGGGGAGGGAGGGTGGGATTGGCAGGGGAGGAGGGAGGGGCTTATGGGGGGATACAAAATGAATAAAGTGTAATTAATAAAAAAAATAAAAGATTTAATAAAAAAAAAAAAGAATAGTGCTTCCTCAAGACCCAGCTATACCACTGCTAGGTATATACCCAAAGTTTGCTCAAGTACACAAAAGGGATATTTGTTCAACCATGTTTATAGCAGCTTTATTTGTAATAGCCAGAACCTGGAAACAACCCAGATGTCCATCAACGGAGGAATGGGTACAGAAATTGTGGTATTTTTACACAATGGAATACTACTCAGCAATCAAAAAGGAGGGAATCATGAAATTTGCAGGCAAATGGTGGGATCTTGAAAAGATCATCCCGAGTGAAATATCCCAGAAGGAGAAAGACAAACACCGTATATATTCACTTATATAGACCTATAAGATATGATAAACATAATGAAATCTATACACCTAAAAAAGATAATCAAGAGAGCGGACATGGGGTAAGATTATCAATCCTCATTTAGAAAGACAGATGGGATGCGCATTGAACATTGAGGAGTCTACTGAGTGCATCTGAAAGACTCTAACTAACAGTGTTTTCAAAGCAAAGACTCATGACCAAACCTTTGGCAGAGTACAGGGAATCATAAGAAAGAAGGGGAGTTAGTCTGATGGGGAAAGGATAGGAGCTCCACAAGGACCAAATATATCTGGGCACAGGGTCTTTTCTGAGACTGACATGCAACCAAGGACCATGTATGAATGTAACCTAGAACCTCCTTTCAGATGTAGCCTGTGGTAGCTCAGTAACCAATATGGTTGCTGAAACCTCACTATGGTTTCCCATAGTGAGGGGAACAAGGACTATTTCTAACAGGAACTCAATGACTGGCTCTTTGGCCTCCCCACCCCCCCCCCAAGGGAGGAGCAGTCCTGTTAGGCCACAGAGGAGAGTTTTGCAGCCAGTCCTGAAGATACCTGATAAAACAGGATCAGATGAATGGGGAGGAGGTCCCCCCTATCAGTGGACTTGGCAAGGGGCACGATGGAGGTGAGGGAGGGAGGGAGGGACTGGGAGGGAATGAGGGATCGGGACATGGCTGGGATACAGAGTTAATAAAATGTAACTGATAAGAAAAAAATAAAATTCAAAAAAAATAATTAGTTAAAGGATCTGTAAGTTTAAAAAAGAAAATACACAATTATCAGTATTATCTACTATTCATAATAAGGAAACTATCCTTTCTGATATTTAAAAAAAATCAAAGAGCATAAAATTTTGAGTGTAAATATAGTAAGCACTAATATATTATCTTTAATCCTAGTGATATCATAAATAAATATTTTCAGTGTTGCCTCAGGAACACAAGAACAAGATGAAAGTAACTCAGTAAAGCAATTTCTTTTTTAAAAATTGTGTATCATGACTCAAATTAGGGTAGCAAACATACTGGAGCAAAAATTTCGTTTTGGCTTTATTCTAACACAAGTGGTGATTGTGGCTTTTCCCGATTGGCTGAGGTCCAACCACACTCCTTCACAAAGGAAATGAAGGAAAGATGGAAGGGGTTTGCTGTTCCAAGCCGTCAAGTTGCAGGAATGTATCCGGGTCATTGCCTGAACAAAAGCTTTACTTGGTGAGGGAGCAGAATTAAGTCAGCAGTTATTTAGTCATAAGAGGTCTTTACAATGCCCACATAACATCACCCAACATATAGAGGATAACCTAAGCTTTCTCATCAGGCAATTTTTTTTACCTCTCAGGTAGTTAGTCCACCAACAAGTATAATTTCATATATATTTCCCCTCTCTCTTTCTCTCTTTCTATATATATGAATTTAAGTAGCCAGAAAAATATTTTGAAAACAATTTATATCACAGTTGTAAGTTAGTAAATGTCTTTAGCAATTACAAAAAAAAAAAAAAAAAGCCAAAAGAAAAATATTAGTCATCATTCTGAAAAATCTGACTTTGGAGTCATTGAGCTACTTTCTCTTCAATTTAAATTACTTTTCAACTTTAATTTTATAATGAGAGTTCAAAAGATAACATTAAATCACTTAATTGAATTGTTTCAAGACTATTCCACTATCATAGTAATCTAAGAACATTTGGTTCCCATAATAATTTTGCTTCATTTAAGCTTTAAATTATGATATGAGACTAACTAACAGCAAGAAAATACTGATGATTATTTACTATTAATAATTGAATATGTGGGGGTAAGTGCATTTAAGTCAATCAAATTACAAGAATACTGATTAATATATGTCTCTGCTTTTATACATTATCCTTATTTAGATGAAAATTGGAGCTATATTGTTTATTCAGACAATTTGTCAATCTATCACAATGAATAGTTGAGAATGAGTATTTGAAGTAGAAGCCTAGTTTAAATTTTAAAATGTTAACTATCAATGTTCAGATATATACAGAATTATCTGGACCTATTTGGGAATAAGCCAAAGAGACTATTAAAGAGCAGTGGGCTCAGTACAGCATAACTTTTGTCATATGGATGGGTTCCCTTATCAGACCCTGTGGTCTCCTGTGTTGCTTTTTAAAGGGATCACTATTTATAGAAACAGTGGAAATATTACAATAAGTTTGTGGCAGATATCTGGTACATACAGGCAGCACTCATGGAGGCTCATGCTTCCTTTTATATTTAACTTATCAAGCCTTAGCTGACAAATAGCTACAAGCTTTTATATTGCATAATAAACTAATTATATCAAATACAATGGAAATGTAATTTTTATCAATAATTAAATGTTGGTTTTCAAGTTAATTAACTATATCATTATTTAGAAGATAATTAAGTATCTGTTGTATATATGACATATAATATATAATTTGCAGTATATAATATACAGTTGATTATAATATATTTATTAATAAATAATATATAGTATGCATAATAATGTATAGTGTATATAATGTATAATATCATATCTTATAATGTATCTTAGGATACATAACGCAGATGAAATAACAAAACAGATCACATTATGATTGGCTTTTTTCCTTTCTTCTTTTTTTGGTCTAAACATCTTTTATCCTTCCTCGGAACCATAGTAATTATTCTTTTGACATGGCAGTAATAAAAGAAGAGAAAGTTTTATGTACATTGCAAAATTTGGGGTGAGTGGGATGACTAGTGGGTAAAGTCACTTGCCACCAGGCCTGAAAACCTGAATTCATCTCTAGAAATCACATGGTGGAAAGAGAGAACAATTCCTCAAAATTTTCCTTTGATCTCCAAATGCTTGCCATGGTACACGCACTGGGGTTTATTTGTACATACACATATCAAATAAATAACATAAACTGATAAAAACATTTTTACATATTTGAAATTTTAATCAACCACTCACTTTATTGTCAAATCATTTTCATTAGTTACATCTTAAGAAATGATTCATAATTGAACTATTGCTCTTGAGGCTAATCCTGTTTTTTGTTTTTTGTTTTGTTTTGTTTTGTTTTGTTTTCAAAATAAAGATAGTTGTTGTAGTCATGGAAGTCCACATATATTTGGAAGTCCATATATTTTATGTAGGAGCTCAATGAGTGAGGGTAAGAACTTTAAAAGTCAGAAAGTCAAAACTCTACAGAAGCTTCCTAAGAAAGAAGTGTAAGGCCTCCTTTCTTTCCTGATTTATGGAGAAGCCAACAGCTGTCACTCAGGGGAGATGGAATTGAGCAGCTGAGGGAACTGCCATACAGCGTGGGCTCAGGAAGTGTTTTTGTTTTGTTTTAAGTATTTTGGAAAGAATATATAGGGGCAGGAAAACGAATAATTTGGGGAAAAAAAACCAGCAAGCTAGAATGCAAGTTTGTTGTAATTATGAATTCTTTTTAAAAATATGTTACTTTATAATTGGTGTTCTTTAATGTGATCTTGCCAACGTAAGCTGTATCTTAAACCTTTCCTACTAAAAGGGAAATGTCATGAAATTTGATTATTTTATCCTTAAATATATCTTTGGAAATAATTTAAAATTTTTTTTCAGAGCTGAGATTGTTTTTACAAGTAAATTCTAGTCTTGTTTTCATGATATAAATAAAATTTCTAACATCTAATTACCATGTCATTTTCTGTGACTTCACTATTACTTCACTATTTGTTTATTATAATAGTTAGATATATTTAGCACTAAAGTAAATAGACTACAATAAAATATTTAAATAAAGAAAGAATTTTGAGCTTTGTTATGGATTTATTGGGACAGAGTCAACTGGTGAAAAAGAAAACAAGGAAATTCATTAACTTCAAACAGCCTTGAGCTGGTTGACTAAAGAACATTTGTAAATGAGCTATGTCTTGTCCTGTTTTCATTTCCATTTCTGTGAATAAAAAAACACACACTTGAGGAAAATCAACTTAAGGGAGAAAAAGGTTGTTGCAGCTTCCAATTTAGGTTATATTTTTTTGACCTTAGGGGAATCCCAGAGGAAAGAGCTTGAGACAGTTGGTCACATTACATACATATAGTCAAGAGCTAAGAGAAATAAAAAATTTCTTAGTGGTTTAGTGCTGTTTGTTCTCTATACTCTTACACAGGGCCATCCACGGGGAATGGGACTGCACATAGTACAAGAGTCTTCCTACTTCAAATAGTCCAAAGGAAAGACATCTTTCATTGACATGTTCATTGGACAGCCTAATCTAAGCAGTCCCCCCCTGAATCTCTCTTCTCAAGCGGTTCTAGGACAGCAGTTCTCAACCTGGGGGTCAAACTGCCCTTTCACATGGGTCACCTAAGAACATCAAAAGTATGGTGTTAGGAACTGAAACACCATTCTTCCTTCGACCCATGTACGCATATGTCCACATCATTGCACCAACCCTATCATATGCACCCTGAACAAATACAGGTGTATGTGAAATGGTTGTTGCCATAATGTACTTATGCAGTTCAGTCCATTTGTGTAGAGAGCGGCTACTATGTTGAAAGCAGAAGGATTGAAGAGAAAATAAATCACTATATTCAGCAATCCTATAGCCAACATCAAATTAAATGGAGAGAATCTTAAAGAAATCCCACTGAAATCAGGGACAAAACAAGGCTTCTTACGCTCACTGAATCTCTTCAATATAGTACTTGAGGTCTTAGCTGGAGCAATAAGACAACTAAAAGAGATCAAGTGGATACAAGTTGGAAAGGATTCTTCAAACTATTGTTATTCACAGATGATATGATACTATACATAAGTGACTCCAATATTCTACCAGAAAACTACTACAGCTGATTAAAGCCATTCCTATAGATTATTTTCACTAGAAATCCATCCCACAACAATGGATCATGTAGAGAAGAATGTTAAGAAAGGAAAAGATAGTATGTTTTACAGTATGATTTTACCTCAATAATTCCAGCAGAAATTGAGAAATCACTATGTGTTATTTGTTGTAAAATTCTACCAGCCAAATCTATGAAGCCAAACAAACTCTAAAATTACATTTTGAGCACAAGCATCCAAACTTTGTCAGGAAGGATACCAACAATTTTAGAAGAAAAGCTGATGGACTCAAGAAATCCACACTTGGCACTGGTTGCAAGTACCAAAAACATAACATAGCATCCATTGAAGCTTCATATATGAAGGTGCTCAGAATTGCCAGAGCTATAAAACTTCATGCCGTTGCTGAGGATTTACTGTTGCCAGTGCTCAAAGACATTGCTATAATGGGAGACAAATCTGTCCACAATCGACTGCAATATCCTTATCTAACAACGCTGTCCACAGCAGAATAGATGACAACTCTGCTGACATCAACATCCTTGATTACATAATCAAGGAAATAGTTAAATCTGCTCCACTTCCAATATTTAGTATTCAGCTTTAGGAAGCTGCAGATGTTGCCAACTGTGCACAGCTCCTGGTTTGAGTGAGGTATATTAAAGATGGCAATTTTAAAGTTGAATTGGTTTTGTTGTTGTTGTTGTTGTAGTTGTTGTTTGCAAAATTCTTGAAACAACAACTGTACTTGACACAGTTGGTTCATTTCTGAAAGCATAAGATCTCTTCAGAAAAGGTTTGTGGTGTTTGCACTGATGGTGCTTCAGCTATGCTAGGATGTCGATCTTCTGGACTTCGACATTTGGTACTGGATGAGTTACCAAAAGTCATTCGGAAACTGTATGATTCATAGGCAAATATTAGCAATGAAGATGCTGCCGCAAGAGTTACAAGAAGTAATGAAAAGCATCATTAAGTTTTATCAATTTTGCAAAGATGATCTCTTTGAACAATTGACTGTTTTCGCAACTGTGCAACAAGTTGAAAGCACCAAAGTTGTGATATTTCAAAGCTGTTGAGAAAAAAAGTTTTAAACCGTGTTTTTGAGCTTCATGATGAATTCAAAATGTTTTTGTTCTTTTGGTTGGATTTTTGATTGGTCAAGACAGGTTTTCTCTGTAGAACCCTAGCAGTCCTGGAACTGTCTCTGCAGACCAAGTTGGCATTGAACTCAGATATCCACCTGCGTTTGCTTCCCAAAGCTAGGATTAACATTTTTTTAATCAGAAAGCAAGACTGAAATTCAAAGCACTTTTCAGTGAGAAAAGTGAATGGAAGAAAACAGCTTACATTCAAGATCTTTTCCATCTTAAATGAATTAAATTTATCGCTGCAAGGACCAAATGTGACATGCATTTCTTTGTCTGAAAAGATCTGATCATTCCAAATGAAACTTCAGCTTTGGTAAAAATAAATAAATAAATTATTGGATAAAAATAAAATTTACATTATTTGCTTTCTTTGATGAACATGACATTGAACCAGATGAAAAGGAATACAATGATAATTTTTGTGAAAGAACATTTGCACGGGCTCGCAGACAAAATTTCATTGTATTTTCCAAGTCTACCTGACATCCCATTTGCACTCAACGGAAGTCCATTCACAATTA
>NW_026593286.1:43849290-43870084 GCF_907164565.1 Psammomys obesus | reverse complement strand
CAAAATTCTGGGCCATGCCATAGTGTTTGCAATAATGCCCTGTTTTGTCTGAGCATGTGTTGCACCCTCTTCCATTGCCAAAAACTTATCTTTGTAAAACAGAGTTTTACAGCATATTGGTACCAAGGTCTAAATACAGAAGTAGACTTACTGTGGAAGATGATCTTCGTTGTGCCCTTGAAAAGATGGCCCTAAGAATTTTTGATCTGTTGAGAAAGATGTAATGTTAAGCTTAGGAATGACTTTGGATTTTACACATATTGTTGCAAAATGTAGCAATGCAGTTTACTGTTCTTTTATTAACACTATTACTCATGATGTACCATGGGTCCAAATTTTTCATTTATTTGTAATGAGAAACAAATATTTCATAGCATATAGTTACATATCATTTCGTGATTAATCAGTATGCTTTAATTATGTCCAATTTGTAACAATTAAAATAAATCCTGTATAACAGATATCTGTATTTTAATTCATAACAAAATACATAATTACAATACAAAATTCGTAGCAAAATTACAGTTATAAAGTAGAAGCAAAAACAGTTTTATGGTTGGGGCTCACCATAACATGAGGAAGTGTATTAAAGGGTCACAGCATTAGGAAGGCTGAGAATCACTGTTTTAGGTTATATCTCAAGTGATAAGGTATAGTAGCACATGCCTTTAATCCCAGTACTCAGGAGGCAGAGACAGTCAGATCTCTGAGTTTTCAGCTAGCCTAGTCTATAGACCAAGTTCCAGGACAGCCAGGGCTACACAGAGAAACCCTATGTTGAATGCAACACCCCTCAAAGCTAATCACTATAGTTATCAGAAAATCCCAGAAAGAGAAATATACAATAATGCTGGGTTCACAACATGCAATCTACCATATTATTTGAGTAATATGAGTGCATAATTTTAAATAAACAACTTTCAGATGAAAGCATGAGAAACTATTTCTCATTTCTGTTGTTCCCTTAAATTTAGTTCACCAGAGTAAGTTCTTTCAATAATTTACAATGACTCCTGCGAGTGTTCTTTTTGAAGATTTTAACAGATGAAGATGCTCATATACATCTACATAGCTATTGCATATCTTGTGCCATACTGCACTGTTCTGTAATTGTGTCTTTTATGTTATTGGATTTATGAGGCCAATACCATCATGTACAGCTGCATTTGGAGGCTTCCCGTTCTCACCAGTCATTGTTCATCAGTCAGACATCTCTATATTTGGTTTCTGCATATTCTGTACCGACTGCTAAACATTTAGAAGATGATAACAGTATTTTGGCTTTTTGAAGTGAGAAGCATTTACTGGCTTCAGGTATTTATGTTGTGTCTGTATGGTTGACTACTTAGGATACTTAGAAGTTTCATGGTGAGAAATGAAATAAGAATCTAGGATTATTTTATTTAAAAGGTAAACAACTCATTTAGATCTACCTGACATCCCATTTGCACTCAACGGAAGTCCATTCACAATTAAAGTTAAAGATGTTCCGGAGACAGACAAGAGGTTCATTGGATTCACTAACAACAATATAGTGAGAACTGATTTCTCTACGACATCAACTACAAAATTCTGGGCCATGCCATAGTGTTTGCAATAATGCCCTGTTTTGAACAGCACATGATTGAAACATCATGTTAAAATATAACACATCCCACTAAAGTCTTAGGTCTATTTGTGAATACTCTACTTGATCAATACACTGATAACTGTGCTAAATGGAAAGTAATTACTTTTTGAACATTGATTGCTATTACTAGTTTCAGAAAAATATAATAAATTGTTCTTTCATTTTGAAACATCAACTTATTATTTTTCATTTATACTTTCATATAAATTACAGAGTATATGTCTCTGTTAGAGCAAGATTCAATTAATAATGTTTAAAGTCCTTGTCTTAGTTATTTATTGCATTTTCTAGGGCCTACTTTAGTATGGTTGCTGGGTTCTGGTAGATACAAATTGTCTTGGAGGTTAATGATTGTTGTTTTCTGTCGATGTTTAGGCACCTGGGTGTGATATAACAATGGCTAGAAGCAGGGGTCCTGTCAGGGTCAACAGGAAGGAAGAAACCTGGGTTGTCCCAGAGGTTTGGCATAGTTTCTAGAGAGCAGAGTCAGAGAGCTGACAGGCTCCTGAAAATTGTCTGCTTCAGGGCTGGGGGGTGACACTGGGGAATTATCAATGAAGGGCAGGAAGGAAAGTGAAGGTCAGCTACCTGATTCCCAGGCATGTGCAGCCAATTTGTTCCAACGTAGGTAGAGAATGCCTCCAGATAATGACGGTTTACACAAAGATGGGATAAGGGAGGAAGACACTTGGAGGATCTGCAGAATCCACAAAAAATTGAACAAGAGAAGAACAGACCTTTACAAGCAATCTCCAGCAGGGCTAGGGATGAGACAAGGGGATTAGAAATAGCTCAGGAAGGAGAGTGATGATTACCTACCTGATTACCAGGCCAGAGTGCCCCATTTGTTTTTATTAATGCAAAAATACAGCTCTCACCTCAAAGGGAATAAAAGACGGATAATTTTAGAGTCAAGTGTGAAAGAATGGCCATGTCCTGAGAACACAGATTTTTAAGTTGCTACAAATTCCATGATTCAATGTGGTTACAATTCTGTGAAGTTTTATAGTAAGAGATCAAATAAAATCATAAGCTAAAACATCATTCAAACTCACTTGTGCAAACATCGGGTAGATGATTATGGCCAACCAGGCAAATTCCTACTGTGGCCTCACATGCTATCGCATGACATGTTTATCTTTTGACTCATGGAAGTTAGTGGTCAGTAAATGTAAAACATTATGAAAGGTTTCACCACATAGTGACAAGGATGTTAGGTCAGAAATAGGCGGGCAAGGAATGGCTACCAAGGCAGCTGAGGATAGATCAAGATAAATTATAAGCTGGGTCGGCACCTGCAACATCCAAACCTTACCACAACCATTGAATTTTCCACATGGTAATCAACCTCACAAGAGATTTATTGTGAGGTGTGTTGTTTTTGTTGTTTTTTTTTTCTGGGAACTACCCTTCACATAATCAATTATCATGTACAGAAATAATTGGCTAACTAAGTAAGTAAATGCTTTATCTCTTGGTTGTATTTTTTTTTCTTCCTGACATGTTGCAGTGACCTGAGCTGAAAAACTTCAGTGGTGACAGTGTATAGCCATCCTCTTCTACTCTGTAAATCTTCTTAATTATACTAGTTAAAATGATATTGAAAATAGAAAGTGTAAAATTCAATAGAAACAGAATCATTTATGAAAGAATATTCTGAGTTTTCTTCTGGCCTCTGGGTGTCGAGACACCAGTGTTGGAAGGAATGAAGGCTTTACCTCGCAGGATCGCAGACTGGTGGGGATGGAGGGTAGGGGTAGTCTTCTCTGAGACAGTGTTCAGTGAAACAGTTCTTCTTTCTTCAAGGGGTTAAGGGCTATAAAACCTTGGGGAGGTGGGTAGGGGTTTTTGAGGTAAGTGTGGATCACTGGCTGGGGCTAAGGTGCTGGCAATGATTTATTTGCATGGTGAAGAACTCCAGGTGCTAACTGGACATCTTCTTTTGAGGAAACAGTAAATTTTAACCTGAAATCTGGCCACCAAGCTACTTGACCCCTTCAAGGGTGGCAGAGGAAGAGTTTGCAAGGCTGTGTGCACTGGGCAGCAGACCCAGAACAGGGAGGGAATGAACCTTACTCTTGCAGATTTCAAGATAACATTTTAGGGGTTCGGACACATCTTGACCTCATTCTTACTCCAGGATGGCTGTCCTGGTCCTAACGCTCAGTTGCCCCACAGAATATCACATACATTATTAGCCCTCATGCATGCTCAGATTCATCCATTTCTATACATGAAGAGACTATTTGATGTACAAGTTTATCTTCATAAATTTGGTGACTATATCTGAGATAGAGACAAGCTAGTTTGCCCAATGGAGCTCAGTGATCAAATTTTGAAACTGGATTTAAATTTAGTTTCCATTTTGCTCTTATCAAGAAGATGTGAACACCTTCAGGATTGTGTTATTATGGCACAACTCTATATTTAGTGCCATTTCAAAAAGAGTTTATATTTCTCAAACAAAACAGAAAATGAAAAGCTCTTACAAGTTGGCTTGACTTTTCCAGTCTTTGTGAAAATGACTCCATGGACCTCTTCCTGTTGGATAATTAGCACAGCTTGGTTTACTTATTGGCTTCTCCACCCTCCCACTCCCTTCCTAAGTTCCTACTGGAAGGAAAAATAAAGCCTAAAGAATGAACTTGATTTTCTTTGCTGCTTGAAATGGTTTTCTTCATGTTTACAGGTTATGTTTCCCCAGGACGGGTGGTACTTGTTCTGCTTCTCCTAGTGTTTCCTGGGAAATTACAAAGATACTCCAGGAAATAATATTTATTGGGATAAAGTGAAGACTTCATTTTCTGAGGAAATATAAAAAAGCCAACACATGTTCCTGAAAGAAAATAGGAAGCTATAAATCCAGTTTACTTATTTATAATTCAAAATCAGAGCTGACACAGCATATTTATTAGACTTTCCCTTGGTAATATCATTGCAAGCCACAGCTAGAAATAGTCTACTAATGAAAATTTGTTATCATTCTTGTTTAATTCCCAGGTCTAAACAAACAAAATTTTATCTACTAGAAGGTATAAAACAAGTGTGAAAGTCAGATATTTTTTAAAAATTAATTAGGATGTCAGCATATAGCCCACTCTTAATGAAAACTGTATGCTAGATCCCTGAATGTCATATTCACTGTCTGGGCATTCAATCTTTTCCAGATTGTAGAGGAATAACTCTAGTCTCTGCTGCATCTCCCTATTACATGCTCTGGAGTCAGTGGCATGTATTTTCAGGGAGCAATATTCACCCAGAAAAAGAAAAAATATAAAGAGTTTGCAGGTTTTATCTGACTGTCTACAATGAGAGGAGGCACAATTTGGGTAGAATGAGAGGTAGGGAGGAACTTGGAAGAGTTGGAGGAGGGGGGAACCATGATCACAACGTATTGTATGAAAAATTTTACTTTCAATTTGAAAGAGTTAATATCGAGTTTTATTGTTGTAAAATTGTAACCAAAGTGGTTTTTAAGTTTACATTTCCACCAGCAATGGAGGAGAGTTCCCTTTCTTCACATCCTCTCAAGCATGTATTCTCACGTGAGTGTTTTATCTTAGCCATTCTGATGGTGTGAGATAGAATTTCATAGTCCTTTTGATTTGCATTTCCCTAAGAATTTTGATTTGCATTTCAACTAAGAATGTTGAGCATTTCTTTAAGTGTTTCTCCGCCATTCAATACTCCTCTGTTAACAATTTTCTGTTTACCTCTGTATCCCATTTTTAAATTGGATTATTTTTTTTGTTGGTGTTTAATTTCTTGAGGT
Organism: Psammomys obesus; assembly: GCF_907164565.1. Classification (NCBI taxonomy): domain Eukaryota; kingdom Metazoa; phylum Chordata; class Mammalia; order Rodentia; family Muridae; genus Psammomys; species Psammomys obesus. The sequence continues at coordinate 43,864,682 of NW_026593286.1, read as the reverse complement.
CTTTGTATGTTATGGATATTAGTGCTCTGTCAAATGTAGGGTTGGTGAAGATCTTTTCCCAGTCTCTACATTGTCATTTTGTTCTGCTGATGGTGTCCTTTGCTTTACAGAAGCTTTTCAGTTTCATGAGGTCCCATTTATTGATTGTTGATTGTTGATATTAGGGCCTGTGCTGTTAGTGTTCTGTTCAAGAAGTTGTCTCTTATGCCAATGTATTCAAGGCTCTTCCCAGTTTTTCTTCTAACAGATTTAGTGTGTCAGGTTTTATGTTGAAGTCTTTGATCCACATGGACTTTAGTTTAGTGCAGGGTGATAAGTAAGGATCTATTCACATTTTTCTACATGTAGAGATCCAATTAGACCAGCGCCATTTGTTGAAGATGCTAGTTTTTTCCACTGTATGGTTTTGGCTTCTTTGTCAAAAATCAGGTGTCCATAGGTATGTGCATTTATTTCTGGGTCTTTGATTCGATTCCATTTATCCTCTAGTCTGTTTCTATGACTGTGCTATCTCAAGACCTAACTATACCACTCCTAAGCATATAACCAAAAGATGATCAACCATACAACAAGGACATTTGTTCAAATATGTTCATAGCAGCTTTATTTGTAATAGCCAGAATCTCGAAACAACCTTCATTCCCCCAACCAAAGAATGGATACAGAATTGTGGTACATTTACACAATGGAATACTACTCAGCTATTAAAAATAAGGAAATCATGAAATTTGTGGGCAAATGGATAGAACTAGAAAAGATCATCCTGAGTGAGGGATCCCAGAAGGAGAGAGACATGTGTGATATACACTCACTTATAGGTAGATATTAGCCATATATAATATAATGTAAGATAAATACTAAAATCTACAGACCTAAAGAAGCTAAAAGACAGAGGATCCTAGGGAAGATGATTAATTGTCATTCTGAAGGTAAAACAGGATAGACACTGGAAGTAGTAGAAGATAAAAAACAGGACTGGAGCCTACCACAGAGGTCCTCTAAAAGACTCCAACCAGCAGGAGATTGAAGCAGAAGTAGACTCATAGCCAAACTTTGGACAGAGTGCAGGGAGTGTTATGAAAAACGGGGGAGATAGAAGGACCTGGGGAGGACAGGAGCCCCACAACGAGACCAACACAACCAACCAACCAACCAACCAACTAACAAAAAAGAAACAGCACCTGGGGAGGAGGGACTGCAGAGAATGATGCATCAACCGAAGATCATACATAAAGAGGACCTACAACCTCTGGTCAGATGTAGCCCATAGACAGCGCAGTCTCCATATGGATTCCCTAGTAAGAGGAGATGAGACAATCTCTGACATGAATTCAGTTGCCTGTTCCTTGATCACTTCTCCTTGGTGGAGTGACCCAGCTAACCCACAGAGGAAGAGGATTCAGGCAGTCCTGATTGAACCTGATAGATTAGGGTCAGACAGTAGGGGAAGAGGACTTTCCCTCTCCGTGCACTAGAGATGAGGGATATGGGAAGAAAAGGGAGAAAGGGTGGGACTGGGAGATGAGGGATGGGGCTACAACTGCGATACAAAGTGAATAAATTGTAAATAATGATAATAATAATAATAATAATAAAAGACAAAAAACTGATAATCCATTAGGTGCCCTTGTGAATAAAAAAAATAAAATAAAATTATAACCAATTGAACATTTATTTCTTTTTATCTTCAAAGATAGTATTTCTGAGCAGCAGAAGGAACAATACCAAGACAGTGCTTTTATCAATGCTGCATAGTGTTTTGTCAAGGCTGTATAATGTATAGTCTGTCTTCAACTATAAAGTACTCAGCTCACTTCTATATATATGCTTTTCAAAAGAGTTATGTCTCTATCATAGTCTTCAGTTGATCTGAGTGGACATTCATCTCTTGTGTTTGTAATCTGCCTGAAATCTGAACAGCTAATCCTCTTTTAAAAGAATTGATAGATGAAATACTTGTGAGAAATATTCAGTGACCTCAAATTTTTATGTTCTTAGAATCTTCTTTCCTCATTTTGGGATGGCAAGAATAAATACTCACTGGGCATGATGAAATGAAACTCTACAATCTTTTGTGGGAAGCACTACAAAAGTACAGTGTGCCCATCAGTACTCTCCACCAAACAGAATTCATTTTAAAGGGTGACTTATTTTGATATTTTATATGGAAAGAGTCTTTATCATGAGATCAGATTTCCTGTATCATTAAGTATTCTAGCAAATCATTGTTGCCATTTTTATTTACATTAGACCACTGGAATAATTATTTTTAATAGGCTGATTACAAAAAAAACATGAGAAAATTAACTAATTAATTTAACATTCAAAACTAATTTCTATTCTTGTTCTTCCTTGCTTTTATGGAACTATTAGTTTACATTATCTACATTTTCCACATAAGGTAGTTGATGAAATTTCTCTTGGGCAGTCCACAAAAAACGATGATGCAAATGTGATGTTCATTCTCGAAAGACTCTAAAAACCTGATGCTTACAAGGCAATGTTTGTGAACGTGGAGCAGGCAAGTGGTAAAAGAAAAAGTGTGGAACTCTGCAGAAGAACCATTTAAATCACTTCACCTGAGAAAGGGCTATTCATCTTTAGTTAACTGTGTTCAGCCTCAAGGATTCAGAAGAAAGAGAGGAAAATGAAGAGAAAGAAGTCACATAGTATGTACACCTGTGTGATGTGGTGCCCATGGGCTCATGTATTTCAGAGATATATGAGCAAGATGCATCAGGGAGCAAAATTTAGATAGGCTTTTGGAAGTTATGCTAAATAAAAAATATTTGGAGCTGCAGAGCTGCCTCCGTATATGAGTACTACTGAACTGAACTTCAGCACCTCCACCAGACAGCTCACCACCACCTGTGACTCCAACTCTAAGGATCTTAAGCCCTTTGCTGGCCCAGAAGGCAACTGTATTCATATGCTTAGACCCCCACACACATATTTGTAAAAAATTAAGGAAACCTTTAAAAATATATATATAAGAAATCTGCTCAAGCTGCCAAGTGTGAACAGAGGAGCTTTATTCCTGGGACCAAATAAAATGGAGGAAGAACTAATTCCACAAATTTGTCTTTTGACCTTGAAACACAAACCAGAATTTGAGTATCCACACACAAGAAAACACACACACTTATGCACACACACATACACGCATGAAAAATAAAAAGTTATTTAGATAGTGTATTACCATCCCATTGCTGTGAAGACATACCATGAACAGGGGAATTATTACAAGAGGAAGAATTTTTTTAATTTTTTATTAATTACACTTTATTCATTTTGTATCCCCCCATAAGCCCCTCCCTTCTCCCCTCCCGATCCCCCCCTCCCTCCCCTTTCTGCATGCATGCCACTCCCCAAGTCCACTGATAGGGGAGGTTCTCCTCTCCTTTCTGATCTTAGTCTATCAGTTCTCATCAAAATTGGCTGCATTGTCCTCTACCGTGGCCTGGTAAGGCTGCTCCCCCCTCAGGGGGAAGTGATCAAAGAGCAGGCCAATCAGATTATGTCAGAGGCAGTCCCTCTTCCCATTACTATGTAACCCACTTGGACACTGAACTGCCATGGGCTACATCTGTGCAGGAGTTCTAGGTTATCTCCATGAATAGTCCTTGGTTGGACTATGAGTCTCTGGGAAGTTCCCTGTGTTCAAATTATCTTGTTCTGTTGCTCTCCTTGTGGAGTTCCCGTCCCCTCCAGCTCTTACTATTTCCCACTTCTTACATAAAATTCCATTTACTCTGCCCATCAGTTGGCCATCAGGCTCAGCATCTGCTTTGACAGTCTATACTGCAAAGGCTTTCAGAGGCCCTCTGTGGCAGGTTTCAAGGTTGTTTCCTGTTTTCTTCTGGCTTTCAGAGGCCCTCTGTAGCAGGTTCTGAGGTTGTTTCCTATTTTCTTTTTCTTCTGATGTCCATCCTCTTTGCCTTTCAGGATGGGGATTGAACATTTTAGTTAGGGTCCTCTCTTTTGCTTAGTTTGTTTAGATGTACAGATTTTAGTGGGTTTATTCTATGTTGTATGTTTATATGAGTGAGTATATACCATGCATGTCTTTTTGCTTCTGGGACAACTCACCCAGGATGATCCTTTCCAGGTCCCACCATTTACCCGCAAATTTCATGATTTCCTTATTTTTCATTGCTGAGTAATACTCCATTGTATAGATGTAACTCAGTTTCTGCATCCATTCTTCAGTTGAGGGGCATCTGGGTTGTTTCCAGCTTCTGGCTATTACAAATAAAGCTGCTACAAACATGGTTGAGCAAATGTCCTTTTTGTGTACTTGAGCCTCTTTTGGGTATAGGCCTAGGAGTGGTATGGCTGGATCTTGAGGAAGCGCTATTCCTACTTGTCTGAGAAAGCGCCAGATTGATTTCCAGAGTGGTTGTACAAGTTTACATTCCCACCAGCAGTGGAGAAGGGTTCCCCTTTCTCCACAACCTCTCCAGGATGTGTTGTCCCTTGAGTTTTTCATCTTGGCCATTCTGATGGGTGTAAGGTGAAATCTCAGGGTCATTTTGATTTGCATTTCCCTAATGGCTAATAAGGTTGAGCATTTCTTTAAGTGCTTCTCTGCCATTCGATATTCCTCTACAGAGAATTCTCTCTTTAGCTCTGTTCCCCATTTTTTAAGTGGATTACTTGGTTTGTTGCTTTTCAGCTTCTTTAGTTCTTTATATATATTGGATATGAGTCCTCTGTCAGATAAAGGGTTGGTGATGATTCTTTCCCAATCTGTAGGCAGTCGCTTTGTTTTGATGATGGTGTCCTTTGCTTTACAGAAGCTTTTCAATTTCATGAGGTCCCATTTGTTGATTGTTGCTCTTAGAGCCTGTGCTGTTGGTGTTCTGTTCAGGAAGTTTTCTCCTGTACCAATGAGTTCTAGGGTATTCTCCACTTTTTTTTCTATCCGATTTAATGTGTCTGGTTTTATGTTGGGGTCTTTGATCCACTTGGACTTCAGTTTTGTGCAGGGTGATAAGTATGGATCTATTTTCATTTTTCTACATGTAGACATCCAGTTGGACCAGCACCATTTGTTGAAGATGCTATCTTTTTTCCATTGTATGGTTTTGGCATCTTTGTCAAAAATCAGGTGTCCGTAAGTGTGTGGGTTTATTTCTGGGTCTTCTGTTCGATTCCATTGATCCACCATTCTGTTTCTATGCCAGTACCATGCAGTTTTTATAACTGTTGCTCTATAGTACAGCTTGAGGTCAGGGATAAAGATCTTTTATTGTAGAGGATTGTTTGAGCAATTCTCGGTTTCTTGTTATTCCATACGAAGTTGAGAATTTTTCTTTCCAGGTCTGTAAAGAATTGTGTTGGCAATTTGATGGGAATTGCATTAAATCTGTAGATTGCTTTTGGTAAGATGGCCATTTTTACTATGTTAATCCTGCCAAGCCATGAGCATGGGAGATCTTTCCATCTTCTCATATCTTCCTCTAATTCTTCCTTCAGAGACTTGAAATTTTTTTTCATACAAGTCTTTGACTTGCTTGGTTAGGGTTACACCAAGGTACTTTATGTCACTGAGGAAATCCAAACAATCATTAGGACTTACTTCAAAAGTCTATACTCAACAAAATTTGAAAATCTAAATGAAATGGACAATTTTCTTGATCGATTTGACTTACCAAAGCTGAATCACGACCAGGTAAATCAATTAAATAGTCCTATATCCCCCAAAGAAATAGAAGCAGTCATCAAAAGTCTCCCATCCAAATAAAGCCCAGGACCAGATGGCTTCAGCGCAGAATTCTACCAGACCTTCAAAGAAGAGCTAACTCCAATTCTCTTCAAACTATTCCACAAAATAGAAACAGAAGGAACATTACCAAACTCATTCTATGAAGCCACAGTCACCTTGGTACCTAAACCTCACAAAGACTCAACAAAGAAAGAGAATTTCAGGCAAATCTCCCTTATGAACATTGATGCAAAAATACTTAACAAAATACTTGCAAACCGAATCCAAGAACACATCAAAGATATTATCCACTATGACCAAGTAGGCTTCATCCCAGGTATGCAGGGGTGGTTCAATATACGGAAATCCATCAATGTGATCCACCATATTAACAAACTGAAAGAAAAAAAACCATATGATAATCTCCCTAGATGCTGAAAAAGCATTTGACAAAATCCAACATCCATTCATGTTTAAAGTACTGGAGAGATCAGGCATACAAGGCACATATCTAAACATAGTAAAGGCGATGTACAGCAAGCCTAGAGCCAACATCAAACTGAATGGAGAGAAACTTAAAGCAATCTCACTGAAATCAGGGACAAAACAAGGCTGCCCACTCTCTCCATATCTCTTCAACATAGTGCTGAAAGTCCTTGCTAGAGCAATAAGACAGTTGAAGGAGATCAAGGGGATACAGATGGGAAAGGAAAAAGTCAAATTATCACTATTTGCAGATGATATGATAGTATACATGAGTGACCCCAAAAATTCTACCAGGGAACTCCTACAGCTGATAAACACCTTCAGCAAAGTGGCCGGATATAAAATTAACTCAAAAAAATCAGTAGCACTCCTGTATACAAAAGACAAAAGGGCTGAGAAAGAAATTAGAGAAACAACACCATTCACAATAGCCACAAGAGGAAGAATTTAATTGAGGATTTCCTTGCAGTTTCAGTGGGCTAGGTTATTATCATCATGGACAGGAGCAAGGCATCAGGCAGGTAGGCATTGCACTAAAGAAGTAGCTGGGAGCTTTATACCCTTTTCCTCAGGCAACAGAAAATGAGAGAGATATTGGGACTGGCTGAAGTATTGGAACCTCAAAGCTCACCCCCAACAACACACCTCTTCCAACAAAGCCAGACCACATAATCCTTCTAATTATCAAACAGTTTCATTCCCTGGTGACTAAGCATTCAAATATATGAATCTATGTGGGCCATTTTTATTCAAATCACCACATATTTGTATATTAAAAGTGTTGATTAATATATGCCCTCACACATCTATCAGTTTTATCACTATATTGATGATGTTCAGAAATATCTGGGAATCTGTTGTACTTAATATATTGAGAAGAGAGTGTATTTTGAAGGATTATAAATCAGAAGGGTACTTACAGAGGTGGCGAGGAGTGCTGATAAACTTTCCTAAAGTTTCTCATTTATTCTAGATACTTCACATTCTTTTTTATATTCTTATTGACTTTCCTTTTGTCTCATTTCTTTGCTTTTGTGGATGACAGTGGGGTGTATTTTCTGTCTAGAATCCTTTCAATCATAAAACGCATGCACAGCTGCTGGGATGCTGGAAGTCAAGTCACTGGAGAAGAATTGGGAATTGCTTGGGATTAGGGGAGGAATTTGCTTAAAGGTCACAGTCCTTATACAGGGAAGCCAGACTCCATTTACCATTCAGCTAGTGCTACAGGGCCAGGCTATATTATTTGCATTGAGAATAACTCGCCTACCTTGTTCTAGAGTTAGAAATCCTCAAGGCTTGGCTGGGAATCTGTTGCAATGTGTTCGAAGCTCAGCCTTCTCCTGAGTCCTGTTTTGCTTCCTTTACTTCCTTAGCATGTTGTTGACATTACAGCACTCTTTAACACACCTGTAGCACATTAATATCACGTCAAGCATAGCTGGCAAAAGTACCCTGACATGAAATATATTTCTAGAAATGCCAGAGCTTACATTCAGTCTTCATGGCTTTCTTTCAGCTCCCTTCATCTAAATTTTGATGTTTCTTGGATTTATCCTTCCTCTATTATATAAATCAACATGTGTTTTTGTTTTGAGCATACACGGACATCTTTCTTCTTTCTCCCTCATCAAATACACACACAAATATACAAACATTAAAACACAGCACCCCTTCTGTTACTGTCATGTGGAGAACATACATATGAACACACAGAGATATGTACATATCTATTATATTTACGTTAGACAAACCCCGAGTTTATCAGACTGGTGTATTCATTACTAAGAAAAATGACATTGAGAATTCTGTGCTTTAGGGTATCTAAGCTTTTTGCAGACAATAATGACACATAGATGGGCATGTATATAAAGCATAACAACTGTGATAAAAGCAGTAAAAAATGTGTACAAAAACAGAAGCACTAAGAAATCCAATTTATTTATATCACATTTGTATAGGTCTCACTTATTTAATTTTTAAATAAGTAGAATTAATTTTTATATAAGTAGAATTTTGGATAATTCTTTAGATAGACTTTAAAATTTCTCCCATCTTTTGAGATATTTTACTTTTAAAATATTTGAATTTGACATCCTTCTTAGATTTCTATGAGAAACAATGATACTAAACATTCACAGTTAATAACATACCAGGGGAACATAGATTGTTATTCAGTAACCATCTTTGTTATCAGTATCTAGTGCAGTGAGCAGTCCTCCTACGATAGTTATATATAATTAGTGCTTCCTCTAGGTAAGAGCCAAACTATCCTTAAAAATAGCCACTATGTCTTACCTGAGTGACCTGAAAATGTAAGCATATTAAGTCCATTTTAACATGCTCCTTAGGTTATTCCTTAATCTTCCTGATAATGTGAGTTCTTTCCAAAAAAGAGAGCAGTCATCGCAGTTCACTGCGCAGTGGGGTTTTTATTTGTTACCTTTTTCTTTATTTATGACTTTTTCTTTATTTATGATAATGATACCCTCCGATGTTTGAAGCACTGGGATTTATGTGCTGTAGGAAGCTCACAGGTGTTTTCTCCAGGGAACTGCATCTTTGGAATACTAAGAAACACAGGCTGTTCCTGTCTGTGTCAGTTTTTGAAATGTTAGTCCTACTTATGTTGACAACCTATCAGACAGCCTTACTGAGTCAATTTCAGGAAATTTTAATTCTATGGAGACTTCATCAAACCTAGCAGCAGAGCAAGCATTCCTCCCTCCCCCTATTTCATTGTGTCATCAGCTAATACCTAGAAACACTTTCTACCTAGGAACCCAGTGGCCACACCCAGCTGGTACTCAGGACAACACCAAAACTTTCAGTAGACATTTATTTTCTTCCTGTGGACTGCTTCCTCCATCCTCCATCCCATTTCTGTTCCTCTGTGTCAGCCACACACATTTTTTTCCTTTTTTGTTCTCTTTTCTTTCTTTCTTTCTTTCTTTCTTTCTTTCTTTCTTTCTTTCTTTCTTTCTTTCTTTCTTCTTTCTTTCTTTCTTTCTTTCTTTCTTCTTTCTTCCTTCCTTCCTTTCTTCCTTCCTTCCTTTCTTTCTTTCTTTCTTTCTTCTTTCTTCTTTCTTCTTTCTTCTTTCTTCTTTCTTCTTTCTTCTTTCTTTCTTTTCTTCTTCTTTATTGCTAGTCGGGCTTCATTCTACCCTAGGTCTCTGGGTTATCCAGTCTACTTCCATGCCCAGTGTAGGGCATGGGCTCCCCCTTGTAACATGGGCCCTAAATTAATCCAAACATTGTTGGGCCACTCCTACAAGTTCTACACTGCCATTGTCCCAGCACATCCGGCAGACAAAACAGAGTGTAGGTCAAGGGTTTTGGGGCCTCCATGCCCATGATTTAGCTCCATAGTCTGCAGAGTACCTTCTTGTGCCAAACAGACTAGAATGTATAGGTGAAGGCTCCATCCAGGCACCAGCTTTAGCTCTTTTCATTTGTTGAACAGTGTAAATGTTATCCTCGGAAGTGGGGTCCCACTGTCAATTTTTAAAGAGAAACCCTCTGTCTTAGCATCAGCCTGTGCTGCTCCAGGGGACCCCCATTAGCCAACAACTCAACTGAATACAACCTAGTACCACACTGGAAGACTTACCTGGTTACAAAAGATGGCCAGTTCAGTTTCTGTATCTTCCATTACTAGGAGTCTTTACTAGGATCACCCTTATGGACTTAAAAAAATTATGATTCCTAATGATATTCTTCGGTATTCATTGATCAGGGCCTGTCCAGTCATCATCAGAAAGCCTTCCTCCAGCAGCATATTGGAGCAAGACATTTTGCTGAGAAAGAGTCTAAATTAGAGGTCTCCATCAGGGCCTTCCAATCAGAGATTAAGGAATCCAACAAAAGAGGGAAAAGAATAATTGGAGAAGTCAGAGGGATTAGAGAATACCAGAAGCCCACCGAATGAACTAAGCAGGGCTTACCTGGGCTCACAGAGAATAAAGCAGCAAGCACAGAGCCTTCACGTGTCTATACCAGGTCCTCACATGTATGTTGTGGCTGTTAGCTTGGTGTTGTTGTGGCACTCATAACAATAGGAGCAATTTGACTCTTTTGCCTGTTCGTGGCACTCTTTTCCTCCTGTTGGATTGCATTGATCGACCAGCCTCGACATGATGGCTTAAAAAAATGTTCAATATCCATAGTAATCAGAGAAATGCAAATAAAAACTACTCTGAGATTTTATTTTATAGCCTAGCCATCAGAATGGTCATAATCAAACAACAAATGGTAGCTCAAGTTAGCAAAGATAAAAGGTAAGAGGAACATTTATCCATTGGGATGGGAGTGCAAAATTGTATAGGACTACAGAAATCAGTGTGGAGGTTTCTAAGTAAGCTAGAAATAGATCTACTTCAAGATCTGGGTAGTTGGGGAATTTTTTTCCATATCATATTTCTTTGTTTAGGCACTTTTGCCTTACTTTTCTTTTGCGTGTTCATTATGGTTCATGATTTTGTGTTTTCATGGGTTTTCTTTGTGTGTGTGCATGTGTGTGTGTCTGTGTCTATTTGTGTGTACATTTCTCATACCTTTTCTTCGTTTTTTTTTTTGTTTGTTTGTTTGTTTGCTATCTGGATTCCATAGTTTATATCTGTGCATGTGTGTGTGAGAGAGAGAAATAGAAAGACAGAGAGAAAATGAGAGTGCAAGAGAGCTTTTGCTGTGTTTTGTTTCGACAGTTTTTTCTTGTTTGTTTTGTTTGGTTTCTGAATTTACAGTTTTGAGATCGAAAGGAAGAGCGGGAAAAAGGATATGAAGTTGGATAGGAAAGAAACTGGGATAGATCTGGGAGAAATTTTGTGAAGGGAACAAGTATGATCAAAATGTATTTCATGGAAAATATAATTTAAAAATAAATAATCAATTTAAAAATCCAAACAAAAGTGTTGTGTGGGTGCTACAGAATACAATTATTTTTCCCTTTTATTTTTCATTTAAAAGTAGGCTATTATTTACTATTGTGCATTATATATGTGGGCTCATGAGCCACACTATGTGCATGGGAGTCAGAGAACAACATTGTCTCTTTTCTGCCTTCATGTGGATGGTTTCTCTGGTACTGAAGATGGCTAGGTTTCCATCTTAAGCACCTTTATCTGCACAATCATTGTGCTCACCCTGAAATACAGTGATTCTAATAGTCAATTAAACAGAGATTTCACAAGACATTCAATATCATGTGAGAATATTTTGCATTGTTTCTTGAAATTGCAGGAATCAGGAGAAAGGTAAAAATAAGAACATCCTCAGTGCAATGACCTTTTATATATAGAACATACACAGACAAATGTAAAGAAATGAGAGTGGAGATAATAAAAAAGGCAACTTTTCCAGATTATTTGTTCTTTCATTCCTTCTATAAGTGAACATCTGCATGCAATTGAATTTTTTTCTTAGTTGGTAAAACTATAAGTAATTAACAGTAGTCTTGATGATTGGGCATTTTTATATTGCAGACATACAGCAATGAAAAACAACTGCAAGCCTAACCTCGCAGCTGTTTTCCAGCATTAGTGAACTCATGACACAGAGAAGGAATATTTTCCCAAAGATTGCTTTCAGAATAGAATTCACAATAAGATGTGTCTCAAATGCTCCAAAGGAGCTTAGATGCTGTGCTGCTAAAGCTCCATGAATGTGCACTCCCTATCCAGCTTACAGAAAAATATATAAATTGAATGGAGAACAGTTTGTGTTTGAATTGTTCTTCACAAAATTATGGTCATTGCAGCTAAGCAATTATACTTCCGAGAAACTAAATATGACCTTATTTTGGCACTGTAAATTTTTTATTTTTGTTTTGCTTTGTTTTTAGGTAATGGTGTTATAATTTCCAAAAATTTAAGGACTGAATTTTTGAGAGGCATGGTAAAATGAACTTAGACTGTGCAGTTTCTATAGTGATGGAGATAACAGGAAACAGCAGCAGGCAAAGATGTTTGAGAGGTGCTCACGCTTGCCGCTTTAAGAATGCACCTGTTATGTGAAGACTGAGATTAGCTTAACATTTCTTTAGGATACATAAATTGTTTTTGCCACAATGAATGACTACTTAGAATACAAATTTTGGAACATTTTTGATATACCAACAAGGTATTCAGTCTTTTTTCTGTGGCCTTGGTTTTCATTTCATATGCACCAAGAATTCCATGGTATATTAAATGTTCTCATAAAATATTTCTGCCAGATGACTGAAACACAGTCTGATCCTTTGGTGGGTTCTCCATCCCACTAACTTTAGTACTCATAGGATCATCATGTGGATGCTCAGTGCTGTATCCAGAAAAAGCTGCGTTTGTCATTCCTTAAGGTATTCACATACATATAAGAAGGCTGGTTGTTTTGTGCCATCCTAAGACTGAACGGCAGAAGAACGACTGATGTTGTTCACTTATTCCCTAAAGGTGTAGACGGCATCAATCTCTATCATTGCTGTGATGGTCACGTGCCAAAGCCCTGAAAGTCTAAGGAAGTAAGGGCACAGTCAGAACATCTGTTCTACTGATGACAATGCAGAGCCATAGCCCTCAGCCCAGCTGCTGCTGCTAAGGCTCATGCCAAGCAAGCAATAGAAACTGAAGAAAGGTCATTTTTCCAGATGTAATATCTAGCTGCATTAAACTATGCGATCTTTTCTAGGACAAAGAATTTTACTCTTTGTTTCATGATTTTCTTTGAATTGTAACATTTCTGGTGTACATTTGCCTGGTGTATGCTGGTTTGCTAGAATGAATTTTGATAAAATAAGCTATAATTATAAAACGTAAGAAACTTTTTATTCACATTTTAAAGAATTCGGTAGTGGGAATAAATGCTCTGAAATGGTAGCTCTTTTTAAAGATTATTGTATAATCAATAAGTTCTGGGGGCAGGAAAAGAAAGAGCGAAACTCTAGACTATGGAGAAAACATTTCCACATATCATGTTAATTGCATAATATTTTATCTCATGACTCCCCTGCATCATGAGGCCTGCTCTAAGGAGAGATTTCATGCATGGTATTGTAAACCTGTTCAAAATCCCATGGATGGGGACATCAGAGGCCCTAGGGTAGAACAACCCATGCTATTTTTCAAAACCATGCAAAATACTCACTTATATGGCTGATTAATCATAGATTTAGGTTGTGCTTAATTTTGATCTGAGAAGCTTCTTTGTGTAAGGAGTCGGGGTTAAAGCAGAGACTCATAATAGACAGAGTGACAAACATAAGGAACTCTGAATTCTCAAGTCTAGCAGAATGGTGTATTTCAACCTTCTCCTACCCCAGGCTCAGGGACCACTGATGAGTGTGCGGGAAGAATGTAAAGGCGAGAGGATGAGGAAGGCTGTAAAATTCTGACTTCTGGACATGGAAAGGCCATTTCAAACATCCATTCACATCCACTAAGGTCATGTGCACGAGAGCCACACAATTCAAGCCAGGCAACTGATAGATGCAGGGAGAAGGAACATCAGTCATTGTCTTTGGGGATGTGGTGCAAGGTTTCCATGCCCCACCATTTGGCACAACACCAATGCATACATGGGAAACGTAAATTGGACTCAGGAGATTATTAATAACAATAAGGTAGAGCATGAATTTGAGAGAGGATTGGGAAGGGTCCTAGTGGTGAATGAATATGATCAAATACTTTTTATAAATGTTTAACATTAAATGCTTCAAGTTTAATTTATAACATAAGAACTATTAAAGCCATAAGCAATCTCTGACTAAATGTTTATAAGGCAAAATTCTCAAAGTAGAATTGATGAATCAAAACCTGTAAGCTTCCTGTACTCTCTTTTAATGTAATTCTTGTTACAAATTACTGACATTAGGTTATCTGTTATACATGGTAATAATCACCTTTAAAGTCATGTTTTCTTTCTTCATTTGTTTGGTGGTAGTGGCTGCCTTTCTTCTGGGAAAAACAGCTCCATTCTCTGTTTCTTGATTTTTAAATTTGAATTAAAATTGCTTGAAAGAACTAGCCAATGGTAGGGAGTCCTTTTTGCCTTTTTAAGCCTTGAGCATAGAATAAATGTAACAAAAAAAACTTTTAGATGATACAACAGTAACACAGTAATTTTGAATATATAGTACTAATATAGATACTTTTGCTATTATATAACAGACATCCAACATGTATATTCCTTGGTGACTTTATGTCTATCACTCTTCTATGTGTCAGATCTTCAAGAAATTGCATAGACCTACAGAGCATAGACCTACTGTTTCTGAAGGAACCAAAGTAAATCTTCTCTCTATTTCTGTCTGCTTGGAATGTTAATCTCCTTTAAATGTTGCTCTTGTGCTCATCTGGGAAAAGAAGAAACAGTGGACTTTAAAAGAGGCAGGCTTGGTGCTTTACACCTGCAGCCCTAGCACTAGAATACTGCAGGCTTAAAAATCAGAAGTTCAAGACTGGCCTGAACCACGTAGCAGGAAACTGTACCAACAAAGCAATCAAAACAACTGTGAGGTTATATATTACACGTGTCAGAATGGCTAAGATCAAAATCACAAGTAACAGCTCATGCAGGCAAGGATGTGGAGCAAGGGGAACACTCCTCCGTTGATGGTAAGAGTGAGTGCAAACTAGTATAGTCACTATGGAAATCAATATTCTCAGATAAATGTGACTTAATCTATCTCAAGACCCATGTACACACTTCATACTATAACAAGGACATTTGCTCAACCATGGTCATTGCAGCTTTATTTACAATAGCCAGAAAAAGGAAACAACCTTGATGTCCTTCAACCAAAGAATGCATGAAGAAAATGTGTTACATTTGCAAAAAGGAGTATTGCTCAGCTGTTTAAAACAATGACATGAAATTTGGGGGGAAATGGATGGAACTAGGAAAGATCACACTGAGTTAGGTAACCCAGACTGAGAAAGACAAATATGATATTTGTTCACTTATATGTGGATATCAGCTGTTAAGTAAAGGACAATCGTACCACAATCCACAGACCCAGAGAGTAGTTGGCTAGATTTTTCAGTAGCAGGAATGGTCTTCCTCTTGTTGAGCGGTTCAATTATAAATTGATTACTACCAAGACAAGTGTGCCACTGACTGAGCAAGTTACATACATAGATGTATGT
Organism: Psammomys obesus; assembly: GCF_907164565.1. Classification (NCBI taxonomy): domain Eukaryota; kingdom Metazoa; phylum Chordata; class Mammalia; order Rodentia; family Muridae; genus Psammomys; species Psammomys obesus. Next base: position 43,849,370 of record NW_026593286.1, on the reverse strand, counting down.
ATTCATAATGTATATAACATACATATATACATGCATATATATGTATATATATATATATATATATAATTTGTAGAATAATA
>NW_026593286.1:43836918-43849280 GCF_907164565.1 Psammomys obesus | reverse complement strand
CATATATATGTATATATATATATATATATATAATTTGTAGAATAATAACTAATGAAAAACAGGCCATAAATGTAAAACAGAGAAAGGAGTCAGGTTTGGCAGAGGTAAATAAAGGAAATAAATGTTATAATTTTATTATAATCTCAAAAATAAAATATAAAACATTTTCAAAGAAAATATATAAATAGTCATTTATAATTGCAAAAAGCACACAAATGTTATGCCTGTTCTTCTAGCGACAGACTATTCTACCAGCCCAAATTTCACTCATGGATATAGAAGAATAATCAGGCTTTCTATGTGCCTGGTTCTTTACGTTTAGCCCCAAATCAATCTGGTTTGATAGTTTTATGTCAGCTTTGTGCATTTGTTTTTTTTCAAGGTACTTTAATAATGAGTATAAAAGGCCTGTCCACCTGCTAAGGCCAGGGCTGGGAATGACCTCCAGAAATAGAGATTTTTATGTATGTAGATTGTTAGGAATTATGAATCTGGGTCACCGTGTGCTTTCACATGTTGGTGAATTAAGAGCAGAGTAGTTCTTCATTCTGTGATGTTAATTTTCATTCCACATTTTCTTGCAGAAAGTGGCTTTTTCTAAATATAACATTATAAAATAAAGAAAATATACGTTTTCATTGTAACATTTTCAGGTGGAGAACTTTCCCCTCATCTTGTGAGAGCTGTGTATATCCCACCTTTCTCTGATTTGTCACTTTGCCCCTCAATTAACTTGCAAACATGCTTACTTCCTTCTATAAAATAAAATTACTTTCCTTGTTTGGTGTATACTAAGGATGTGATGACATTTCAACTGGATCACTTAGACCTTGAAGGTGATGTGATCACTTGCGAGAACAGTTTTAACAGTTGCCTGATTAAAATTCCTCTACAAAGTCGTTAAGTGTTTTTATTTTGTATATTTTTTGTTTTGTCTGTTTGGTTGGTTGGTAGGTTTGGGAGATTTGTTTGTTTGTTTTGAGACAGGTTTCCTCTGTATAATAGAGCCCTGGCTGTCCAGGACTCATACCATAGACCAGGCTGGCCTTGAACTCAAAGATATCTTCCTCTTCTGCCTCTTGAGTGCCAGGATTAAAGGTATGTGCCACCATGCCCTGCTAGTTAAGTTTTCAAATTGTCTTGCCTAATGGACATTTTGTGTTTTAACAGTTGTTCTAGTAACTAGTTGTCCCAAATATTGCACGGTGTTTGCTCTTTGTACCTTTTCAAGTGCAACAACAACAAAAATCCATATAGAGCTTATGTAGAATATCTTGAGTCATGTCATATGTGGGTTTTGCTCATCTTCTTTGGAGGAAGCTACCAGGATATCATCCATATACGGAATAATACGAGCTAAAGGGAAGAACTGCCTCATAGAATCTGAAAGCTTGCTAACCTAGTGTTGACTTATAGTAGGAAAGCTGATCATGCCTTGAGGTAATACAGTCCATTGATATCACAGCTGAGGTCCTTTATGAATGAGGAACAGAAAAGGTGAAATACACCTTATCAATGGGATATATACACACATATATGTATGTATATATATTTATATATATATATATATATATATGCAACCTTTCAAATCCAAAATGATTAAAGGCCAATTTTTAGAAAATAACCGTGGGTATAAGTGGCGAAAGCTCCCATTGGCTACAGACATGGTGGCAATAATGTTCCATAACATTCAACAATCAACAATCTTTCTTCATTTACCAGATTTCTTTTACATTACAAAGCCAGGAGAATTTCAGGGAAAAAAAGAAAGTTCTATGTGCCATTTTCCAACTGGTCTCTGACTTACTTTTGAAGAGCCTGTGACTTTTCTTTAGAAAGAGGCTATTGAAGTATCCAGGTAGACTAGATTTCCATGTCATTTCTATATGAGGTATTTTTGCCAATGGTGCCTTTGAAAAACACAGTCTATGTTTATGATTTTGTCTTTGTGGAAACATGGATTCAATAACTTTCTTTGTAACACTTTCCCTAGTCCTAGTCTTTGACATTCAGGGTTAAACTGAGGTAGGATATAGAGTCGACATTGGTGGAGGGCCCAAAATCTGGTTGCTCCTGATGTCTCAGGGCCAGAAGCTAGTAGCTTCTGGTGAGAAACTCTGAACTTTCTTTAACTCATGAACAGCTGAAGCTGGTAGCTCTGATGGCTGTTTCTGCTGATCATGGGGGAGAAACTCTAAAACTCTCTTTAACTCTTTAAGGGCCAGAGCTGATGGCTTTGGTATCTTGGGGCCAGCACTGTTTGTGACTGGCAAAAGGCTAAGTTCTGAAAGATTTTAACTCTTTAGAAGCCAGTGCTGATGGCACCTGGCTTAACTACCATTGGTAGTGACTAGCATGGAGAAACTGGAGCTGATGACACCTGGCTTACACTGCTGCTGCTGATGATCAGACAATAGAAAAACACATTCACACATTGGGTGGATGGAGTAAACCCCACAGGCTCCAACCACCTTACATGTATACTCACACTCAGTGGATAGAGCAAAGCTAGGATGAGCAAGCTCTACCTCAGACAGACATTCACACATATTTGGTAGATGGTGTAAACTCCAACAAGCATCTTTCTATCAGCAGGCTTCAAGAGGCTCTAAAACAACTTCCTGTTTACACATACACACATATTGGTTAGATAGAGCAAATTTGAATGGCCCCAACAACTTCTATTATTGTCCTAGAATTATGTTCCCTCTAAAGCAAAGCACTGTATGTCAGAAGAAAAATTACCTCATGGCCATGAAAGCAATTAACACAGAAACAAAGTCATTACACAGAGGGAAATACAGCAGGATTAGATTATTCATGCCTAATTTAACAGTTATCATCCCTTTATTCCACCAGACCATTGTAAGTTCAAAGCAATAGCTCTTCATGTTATAGGTTAACAAGGTCTAAGGTTAGCATAGTTTAAGGTTTTATAATATGATAATTGTTTCCATGTTTTCCATTAAGGCTCACACCTAACTAAACATTCTTTATTTCTTAGCTCCACAAGTTCATTCTAAGTTCAAAGTAATATTTTTATCTATCTTTCATTCCACAAGCTCATAATAAGTTCAGAGCATGTTTTTGATGTCATAAGTTACCAAGGTTTTTACCAAAAAGCAGGTCTTCTATCTTTTTTAAATTTTATTATTATTATTATTATTATTATTATTATTATTATTATTTACAATTTATTCATTTTGTATCCTTGCTGTAGACCCCTGCATTTTTTCCTCCACCTTCTCCTCCTCCCCCTCCTTTTCTCCCAGTCCCACCCTCCCTCCCTTTTCTTCCTCTATGTCCCTCCCCTAGTCTACTGATAGGGGAGGCCCTCTTTTCTTACTATCTGACCCTAGCCTAACAGGTCTCATCAGGACTGTCTGGATCCTCTTACTCTGTGGCCTAATAAGGCAACCATGCCGGGAGGAGGTGATCAAAGAGCACGACCGAGTTCAAACCAGAGACTTCCCCTGCTCCCCTTACTAGGTAAGCCCCATGGAGACAGAGCTACCCATGGGCTACATTTGAGCAGGGAGTCTAGGGCTTCTCCATGCATGGTCCTTGGTCGATTCATCAGTCTCTGTAGGACCCCTTGGGCCAAGATTTCTTGGCACTGTTGGTCTCCTTGTGGAGCCCCTGTCCCCTCCAGGTCTTTCTGTCTCCCCCTTCTTCCATAAGATTACCTGCACTCTGCTCAAAGTTTGGTTATATAGTATAGGATAAACATACTAAAGTCTATAGTCCTAAAGAAGCTATACAACAAAGAGGACCCTAGGGAAGATACTTAATCTTCATTCAGAAGGGTAAACAGGATAGACACTGGAAATGAGAGAAGACAGGGAACAAGACAGGAGCCTACCATAGGAGAGCCTCTGAAAGAGTCTACCCAGCAAGGTATAAAGGAGATGCTGAGAAATAGTCAGGTCATCTATCTTTATTCTTATTTTTAAGGCCTTGTATATCTTAAATTAGTTATCATTAGTTACCGAGATCTGTGATTCAATCTCTGGACCTAACCTAGAGTGAATGCCTTCCTAGATCGTAAATTTGCCTCAAGCCTGTTTTTCTTTTTTTATTTATTTTAATTTTATTTCATTTTTAATTACACTTTATTTTACTTTGTATCCCCCCTCTAGTTCCTTCCCTCCTCCCTTCCCAATTCCTCCCTTCCTCCCCCTTCTCTACACATGCCCCTCCCAAGTCCACTGGTAGGGGAGGGTTTCTTTTTCTTCCTTCTGATCCTAGTCTGTTAGGTCTCATCAGGAGTGGTTGCATTGTCTTCCTCTGTGTCCTGGTAAGGCTGCTCCCCACTCAGGGGGAGGTGAGCAAAGAGCGAGCCAATCAGTTCATAAGCCTGTTTTTTCTTATTAGTACAATTTATGTGCTTCCAACATAAGAAGGTTCACAGAGCTCCTAGCAGTTTTTGCTATTTTGAAGGGCTTAAAATCAGGAATATAAAATCATTATCAGGAATTATGAAATCATTTATTTGTCTAAACAGCATTATTACATAGAAGTACATCTTTATATTGATTCTACAGGAAACTGACCCACCAGAGTGGGTAATCACCCAAGAAACAATAGGCAGTAAGGGTCCCCTCACGCTCATTACACCATGCCAGAGGAATGACATAATCATGAAAAAGAATATCAGCAGCAAGAAGTTCACATGAGCAAAGTTCTCATGAGATCAAGCTGTATACAATCACAAGGACAAACCACTTGTGTCAAAAACATATATTCCCATACAGGCATATAAAAGATAGTGCAACATATAATTTAATAACAGCAGCAAGCAACAATGAGTAGCCTGAACTAAATTCACTTCTATTCAGTACCTCTGGGAGAAGCACAAAACACATTCTAAGAACAATTCTGTGTTTTGAAGAAACTGGTGTCATAAGACTTTATTCTGTTCTCATCTATTACATCCTGACCACAGTTTCCCCTCCCCTTTCTTCTCCCAGTTCTCCCTCTCTCCCATTTTTTCCTCTCCTTGAGACCTACCCCTCCTCCATTTCCCTTCAGAAAATGGAAGGCCTCTTAGAGATATCAAACAAACACAGCATAATAAGCTACATATGCTAATATTAAGACTGGTTAGGCAACCAAGCATGAGGGAAAGGATCCCCAAAGCATACAAAAGTGTCAGAGACATGCCCACTATAACCATGCTACTATCTACAGACCCAGAGAATTTAAGTAACAAGGAGAGCTCAAGCAGGAACCCATAAATGTCCCTGTGAAATAGAATTACATCTCAGGTGGACAGGGATGGTGGTGTCTGGGTGGAGGAGATGAGTATAAGAACAGGAAGGGTCAGGTAGGGGGAGAATGGAGGCAGAAAGTACTTGGAGAGACAAGTGGAATGAAGGTGGGAATCTCTGGAAAAAACTAAAATCTCAGTGCAATGGAAACTCTCAGGAACCTCTGAAAGTAACCCTAGTTAAGACTTAGCAATGAAGAATCTGAAGCATGAACTTGCCATCCCCTGAAATCAGGCAAGATTCCAGTAGAGGGACTGGGACATCAACTCAGCCACAAAACCCTTGACCTAGTTTGTTCTGCCTACAAGATGTGCTCAGGTAAAAGTAGAACAGAAATTGTTGGAGTGGTCAGCCAATGGCTGGTCCACCTTAAGATCTATTCCATTAGAGGGAGCCCACCCCTGACAGTGCTTCAAGGACCAGGATCCCAAAAGTGGATAGCCCAGAGACCAAGAATAGAAAATTATTCCTAATGATGTTTTGCTATACTCATAGATTGGTGGTTACCCCAATTGTCATCAGGGAGGCTTATCCAGCAACTGATGAAAACAGATGCAAAGACCCAGAGCCAAACATTAGGCAGAGTCCAGGGAATCATGTTGAAAGATAGAAAGAACTGTAAGAGACAGAGGCATCAAGGACAACATAAGAAAACCCACAGAATCAATCAAACTGGGCTCATAGGAGCTCACAACTGACAACCAGGGAGCCTGCATTGACTGACCTAGGCCCTCTTCATATATGTTATAGTTGTACAGCTTGGTTTTCTTATGTGAGTTCTAATAGTAAAAACAGGTACTGTATCAGACAGCCTTTTGCCTGCTTTCAGGACCCTATCTTCTTACTGCATTGCCTCATACAGCCTCAATGTGAGGGGAGGTACCTAATCTTATTGCAGCTTGATATGTCATTGTTGATTGATTTTCATGTGATAACTGCCTTTTTCTGAAGGGACAGAGGGGAGGTAGGGGCACTTGGGGGGGAGAAGCTGGAGGGGAACCACAGTCATAATGTCAAAAAATATATATACGTATATACATATTATATTTCTTTTACATACACAAATGTGTGTGTGTAGTCTCACAAGAACACTAAGCTACAAAATCATAACATATGCAGAGGATCTCAGTTAGAGCTATACTGGCTCCCTGACTGATACCATAGTCTCTGTGGTATATAATCCTCTGGCTCTATAATCCTCCCTCCCCCTCTTCGGCATGATTCCTTGATCTCTGCCTAATATTTGGCTGTGGGTCTCTGCATCTGTTCCTATCAGTTGCTGGATCCTCTCTGAGGATGATTTACTAGACTCCCGTTTATAATTAGCAGAATATCACTAGGAATCATTTTGTTGACTCTTTTTTCCTCATTTGTGGTTGGTTCTATACTAGGTTCCTAAGTGGTCCAGCCACAGTTTCTTGGCCATTCAGATAGTGTTGGGCTTGAGCTCCCTCATGTGGCACTAACCTCAAGTTGGGGTAGTGATTGGTTGGCCACTCCCACAAGTTCTGTGCTACCTTAACCCCAGCATATCTTGCAGGGAGAATAAATTATAGTTCAAAGGTTTTGTGGCTGGGTTGGTGTTCCAGTCCTTCCACTTGAAGCCTTGCCTGGTTACAGAAGATGGTTTGTTAATGCTCCATGTTCCCGATTACTTGGAGACTGCTAGGGTCAACTTCACAGATTCTGAAGTTTCCATGGCACTAGGTTTCTATGTTTCCCCCAAGGTGCCACCCAATTCAAGTCATTTTCCCCAGTACTCTCTCCCTCTGCCTCCCTACTCTTATCTTGTTTTCTTGGAGTTTTTTTTTTTTTATAAGCCCATAGAATTCTCCTCACAAAACTCCATTCCTGGACAGTGTTTTGACAGTTAGCATAAGGACCAAATCCAAAGACAACCTTTCAGATTGACCTAGAGTATGAACATACACACATAGACAACTGTATAGAAATCACTATCAACACATGTAACAAGTGCTTTAGAAGGAGAGGCAATCTATATGCAAGCATATTTTAAAATAATTATTTAAATGTATGTTTTAAATAATTATTCATATGTATGTGTTTGTATGAATATGCCACATATATGCATGCATTTTTGGAGGTGTGAAGAAGGTATTGACTATTAGACAGAACTACAGGAAATTGTGAGCTCACAGTAAGGGTGCTGGGAACTGATGATGAATGCTCAGTATGGGTTCTGTTAACTGGACCTGAGTGCTCAGTGTGGATGCTAAGAACTGAGCTTATCGCCTCTGAAAAAGTGGGGTGAGCTGTGAAGAACAGAGGCATCTCTTCAACCTCCCACATGCATATTTTTATATGAGTGAATATTTCTATCACCAGAATGTTTATATGTGCCAGAATTTCAAGAAGTAAGCATCTAGCGTACACAAATATGTGGACATTCAAATTTGTTTTTAAATGACCTAGTACTTCTGTAACATACATACATCCCTCATTTACAGACCCATTCTAGATTTTCTTCTAATACCTGGTTCAGTTTAAATGCTGTATAGGTAAGAATTTTACTGTATTGTTTAGAAAATAAAGACAAAAAGTTTGTTCTTGTTCTGTTTAGGTGCCCTTTAATTTAAGGTCTGTTGGTTGAATGATTAATACAAAACAGAAAGACAAAGAGGGTGCTGTGCAAATATTTTCCCTGAATTAGAAGTCTCATTATCTAAGTAGCCATGAAGAGTTTAAGTATTAACCCAATTTGAAAGACTAAAGGCATAACTCAAAATTTCCAAAGACGAAATCATAAAACATCTTATTTATCCTCAAGACAAAGTGAATGTGACCTTTAGCAAGAGAATAATAGGAAAAATAAAATATTGTTTCACAATCTTTTGTATATTAAAAAGTTTTATTATTCACAGTGATTTTTCCCTACATCTGCTTTTAGATGAGGGAGAAACTTTTGTGTCTCATATGTAGGATTAATCTTGACATGCATTAGGAAAAGTTTGTTCTTCTATCCTTATCACAAGGAATATAGTAAAAAAAAAAAAAAAGAAAAGAAAAGAAAAAGAAAAAGAAAAATAACTCTTCTCTATGCTAGACTTTAGTTTTGTCCTTTTAATACATTGAAGCTAAGTTTCACTGTCTCAAACAACAAAGCACTGATTTACAGCTGATTAAATAGTCATTTCTAACCCACATTCAATGTTTACCTTGAAGGGGTGATTACCTTAAAAACATTGTTTTGCAGCTTATAGAATTACTAATTGAAAAGTGAGAGTAATTTCTCAATAAAAGTTGTGTGTTTTTAGGCCTTCTGCAAAAGTTAACATTCTCCTTTCTAGAGTCAGTAAAACACATGCATGTACAGACATACTCATACACATTTCTAGCAAGATATTTTGATTAAAAGTCATTGTACTCGTAAGAATAGAACTTTAAATATTACTACAAACTGACAGCTGCTTGAAAGATACTTGCAAATATTTCCTAGTAGTCTACATTTTCTTTAAAATTAAAATTAAAACTAGAAAAGCAACAGCAAAAAGGTTGTGGCATTATTTTTGAAAAGTATGTGTGTTGGGACAGGATACCTTTAAAAGAAAAAAAAACATCTTGATGAATGATGAAACAAGGAAGAACCATTAATAAAAAATGGAAAAAAACTAGCATCCCCAAAGCAAGTTTTGTTGTTGTTTCATGACCCGTTGGGGAAGTATTTTCATTTTAACTAATAAACAAGCCAACATAATAATAATCCTCCAGATGCAAGTATACATACCTGATAACGTCAGGACTGAGAATAATACTTCCAACAAATATGGAAATTCAAAATGCATTGAAAGAAAAAGTACAAATTTAAAAAAATTATGTAGAAAGTTTTCATTTTAATTGTGGCATACTGCAGTAAACTGTGGTTGCCTTGGTTTATTATGCTTGCCCACTGAAAACTAAGATTAAGTTCAAAATTTGCTCCCCTTTTACAATACATTTGTCTCCTGCAGATTTTTACCCCTTTTGTGTTACTTGAAAATACATGACATAGGGAGATCCAAGATGGCAGCACCTATCGCACACTGTGTTTGGACAGCTGGGCAACAGTGACTGTACTGTGACCAATAGACCAAACTGTGGGTCTCAAAATACCAATGACTGTGTTCTCCTAGTGAGAGGAAATCCCATGGTGAGGGAGACAACTGGGTTCAACCTTGATTCACCCAGCTAAAAATCCCTGGAAAACTTCCTGTGTTCCTGCAGGCACTTGGTCTCCAGTGCCTAGCCATATGTCTGTATGCTATGCTCAACTTCCCAGACTTAACTGTGGACCCCAAAACTCCAGAGACTGGGTCTCCCAGTTATGAGGAAACCCCACAGTGAGGAAAACAATCTGCTCAGACCTTAGGGTATACAGCTAATCCCCAGAAAAGTTCCTTGGTTCCCACAGGCTCCAGGTCTCCATCTTCAAGCCACACACCTGTGTGCTGTGCTCACTGGTAAGTGACTACCTTCTGGGTACTGGGGCACAGAGCTCCAACCTCAAGCTTTCAGAAGTCTGGGAGCCAGAGAAACATCCCCAGACTCTGCTCCACATCTCAACCTATCTCAATAAGGGGATAAACTAATCCTCTGGGCTCCCTGGTTCATCAAGATGGCTGTGTCTGAGGATAGCAACTGGGCAGCAAACATAGTGTCTGAGGATAGCAACTGGGCAGCTTCAGTGCATTAACTTCAGAGCAAGAAAGTCTGTGGCAGGACAGTTGTCTCCTGGACTTCTACTGGTGAGAGAAGACTCCTAAGGAATCTGGTTAGCCCACAGGATCATACACCTGAGAAAAGCCATGGCAATTCCCTAAGAACCACCCTCTAGTTAGAGACCATACCCAACAATCAGAGGAGTGCTCCCTTAGGAACATCTAACTTCTTGCCCTAGGGAATTTCCCACACCACCACTGCCTCCCAGGACGCCAGCAGGCACCAGAAAGTACTAGCCAATGCCTGAGACAACCAGATGGATAAAGGCCAGCTTAAAAAAACAATCAACAAAAGCCAAAGCAATATGACCTGTCTAGAATCCAGTTAGCCAAGGGCAATAGGCCATGAATACCCTAACACAAATGAAACTCAAGAAGCTGACCTTAAATCTATGCTTATGAAGGTGAAAATGGAGGAAACAAATAAAATCCTTAAAGAAATACAGAAAAGTACAGTCAAACAGATTGTGGTCTTTAGAGAAATAATTAAATCACTAGAAGAAATGAAAGAAATTGAGGAAAGTTCAAACACACAGGTGAACAAATTGATTGAAAGGCAGGAAAATACAAACGTAAAGAAAATAAAAAAGATGGTTCAATATCTGAAGATGGAGATGGAAACATTAAATAAAACACAAACTGAAGAAATCCTGGAGAGGAAGAACTTAGGGAAAAAACAGGAACTACAGAGGTAAGCATCTCCAACAAAATACACGAGATAGAAGAAAGAATTTCATGTGTAGAAGATACAATTGGAGAAACTGATGCATCCCTCAAAGATATTATTAAATCTAAAAGATTCCTGACCCAAAACATTCAAACTTATGGGACAATGAAAAAAAGTGCTAATATCTAATAAAATAGACTTTCATCCGAAGTTAATCAAAAAAGATAAGGAGGGCCACTATATTCTCATCAAAGGAAAAATCCAACAAGAGGACATCACAGAAGATACTAGAAGGAAAACTCTTATCCAATGAAAACAACTTAACCCAATGAAACAGGGTAAGATCACCGACTCCATTACAAAAGGAACTAACATGCATTGGTCACTATTATCTATCAATATCAATGGACTCAACTTGCCAATAAAAAGACACAGGCTAACAGAATGGTTGGGGAAACAGGATCCCACATTCTGTTCCATCCAAGAAACACACCTATGCAACAAAGATAAACACTACCTCAGAGTAAAGGGCTGGAAAAATGTTTTTCAAGCAAATGGTTCCAGAAAACAAGCTGGAGTAGGCATCCTAATATCTAATAAAATAGACTTTCATCCAAAGTTAATCAAAAAAGATAAGGAGGGCCACTATCTTCTCATCAAAGGAAAAATCCACCAAGAGGACATCACAATCTTGAATATCTATGCCCCAAATACAAGAGCACATACATACGTATATGAAACATTATTAAAGCTTAAATCATACATTGATCCTAATACCTTAATAGTGGGAGACTTCAACACCCCACTCTCATCAAGGGACAGATTAACTAGACAGACACCAAATAGGGAAATAAAAGCACTCACAGAATCCCTAAATCAAATGGACCTAATAGACGTCTACAGATCTTTTCACCCAAACTCAAAAGAGTACACCTTCTTTTCAGCACCACATGGAACCTTCTCCAAAATAGACCATATAGTGGGTCACAAAGCAAGCCTCAACAGATACAAAAGGATTGAAATAATCCCTTGTATACTATCTGACCACCATGGACTAAAGCTGGACATCAACAACAACAGAAACAACAAAAAGCCGACACGCACATGGAAACTGAACAACTTACTACTCAATGACAGCTGGGTCAAGGAAGAAATAAAGAAAGAAATTAAAGACTTTCTAGAATTCAATGAAAATGAAGGTACAACATACCCAAATTTATGGGACACATTGAAAGCAGTGATGAGAGGAAAATTTATAGCACTAAGTGCCTACAAGAAGAAATCCGTAACATCATATACAAACAACTTAATGGCCCAACTGAAAAACCTAGAAAAAAAAGAAGCAGATACACCCAAGAGGAGCAGACGGCTGGAAATAATCAAACTAAGGGCAGAAATCAATCAATTAGAAACAAATAAAATTATCCAAAGAATCAATGAAACAAAAAGCTGGTTCTTTGAGAAAATCAACAAGATAGGCAAACCCTTAGCCAAACTAACTAAAAAGCAGAGAGAAACTATCCAAATCAGCAAAATCAGAAAGGAAAATGGGGACATAACTACAGACACTGAGGAAATCCAAACGATTATTAGGTCATACTACAAAAGCCTACATAGCACAAAATTTGAAAATCTAAATGAAATGGATAACTTTCTTGACAGATTCCATCTACCAAAATTAAGTCAAGATCAGGTAGAAAGACTGAATAG
>NW_026593286.1:43809608-43836908 GCF_907164565.1 Psammomys obesus | reverse complement strand
AAAGATCTCCCGTGCTCATGGATTGGTAGGATTAACATTGTGAAAATGGCCATCCTGCCAAAAGCAATCTACAGATTCAATGCAATTCCCATCAAAATACCAACTCAATTCTTTACAGACCTTGAAAAAAAGATTCTCAGCTTCATATGGAGAAACAAAAAACCCCAGAATCTCCAAAACAATCCTGTACAACAACAGATCATCTGGAGGTATCTCCATTCCCGAACTCAAGCTGTACTACAGGGCAACAGTAATAAAAACTGCATGGTATTGGCATAGAAACAGAAAGGAGGATCAATGGAATCGCATAGAAGACCCAGAAATAAACCCACACACCTATGAATACTCAATATTTGACAAAGAAGCCAAATCCATTCAATGGAAAAAAGACAGCATCTTCAACAAATGGTGCTGGACCAACTGGATGTCTACATGCAGAAAAATGAAAATAGATCCATATTTATCACCCTGCACAAAACTAAAGTCCAAGTGGATCAAGGACCTCAACATAAAACCAGATACTCTAAATCTGTTGGAAAAAAAAGTGGAGAACAGCCTAGAACTCATTGGCACAGGAGACAACTTCCTGAACAGAACACCAACAGCACAGGCTCTAAGAGCAACAATCAATAAATGGGACCTCATGAAACTGAAAAGCTTCTGTAAAGCAAAAGACACTGTCATCAAAACAAATAGACAGCCTACAGATTGGGAAAGAATCTTCACCAACCCTTTATCTGACAGAGGGCTAATATCAAGTATATATAAAGAACTAAAGAAGCAGAAAAGCAACAAACCAAGTAATCCACTTAAAAAATGGGGAACAGAGCTAAACAGAGAATTCTCGAAAGAGAAACATAGAATGGCAGAGAAACACTTAAAGAAATTCTCAACCTCATTAGCCATTAGGGAAATGCAAATCAAAACGACCCTGAGATTTTACCTTACACCCATCAGAATGGCCAAGATGAAAAACTCAAGTGATAGCACATGCTGGAGAGGTTGTGGAGAAAAGGGAACCCTCCTCCATTGCTGGTGGGAATGTAAACTGGTTCAACCACTTTGGAAGTCAATCTGGCGCTTTCACAGACAACTAGGAGTAGTGCTACCTCAAGACCCAGCTATACCACTCCTAGGTATATACCCAAAATTTGCTCAAGTACACAACAAGGACATTTGTTCAACCATGTTCGTAGCAGCTTTATTTGTAATAGCCAGAACTTGGAAACAACCCAGATGTCCATCAACGGAGGAATGGATACAGAAATTGTGGTATTTTTACACAATGGAATACTACTCAGCCATCAAAAAGGAGGAAATCATGAAATTTGCAGGCAAGTGGTGGGATCTAGAAAAGATCATTCTGAGTGAAGTATCCCAGAAGGAGAAAGACAAACTTGGTATATACTCGCTTATATAGACCTACAAGATTTGATAAACATAATGAAATCTACACACCTAAAGAAGATAATCAAGAAAGTGGACACAGGCGAAGGTGATTAATCCTCATTTAGAAAGACAAATGGGATGTGCATTGAACTTATGACAGGAGTCTACCACAAAAGGCATCTGAAAGACTCTACCTAGCAGTGTTTCAAAGCAGACACTAAGACTCATAACCAAACCCTCGGCAGAGTGCAGGGAATCATATGAAAGAAGGGAAGTTAGTATGATATGGAAAGGATAGGAGCTCTACAAGGACCAAATATATCTGGGCACAGGGTCTTTTCTGAGACTGACACTCAACCAAGGACCATCTATGGATATAACCTAAAACTTCTGCTCGGATGTGGCCCGTGGTAGCTCAGTAACCAAGTAGTTTTCCAAAGTAAGGGGAACACGGACTATTTCTAACAGGATCTCAAGGGCAGGCTGTTTGACTCCCCCCCCCCAGGGGAGGGGCAGTCTGTTAGGCCACAGAGGAGGACTTTGCAGCCAGCCCTGCAGATACCTGATAAAACAGGGTCAAATGAAAGGGGAGGAGGTCCTCCTCTATCAGTGGACTTGGAAAGGGGCAGGGAGGAGACCAGGGAGCGAGTGTGGGGTTGGGGAGGGAATGAGGGAGCGGGATACAGCTGGGACACAGAGTTAACAAAATGTAACTAAAAATGAAAATAAAATTTAAAAAAAGGTTTAAAAAAAAAGACAGCAAGGCATTGTAGAAAGAATATAACAACAAAAGAGTTGTAAAGGTGGTCAGGAATGTAAGCAAAATGTTTAAGAGGCTTTAAAAAAAAAGGCATAGAAACAGACTGGTAGATCAATGGAATCAAATCAAGGACCGAGAAATAAACCCACACACCTATGGACACTTGATATTTGAAAAAAAAAAAAAAAGTCAAAACCATACAATTGAATAAAGATAGCATCTTCTACACATGATGCTGTTCTTACTAGATGTTTACATGTATAAAAATGCAAACAAATCCATATCTATCACCCTGCACAAAATTAAAGACCTCAATAAAAAACATTAAATTTGTTAGAAGAAAAAGTGGGAAAGAACTTTGAACTCATTGGCACAGTAGACAATTTTCTGAACAGAACACCAAAAGCTCAGGCTCTAAGAGCAGCAATTAATAAATGGGACCTAATGAAAGTGAAAAGCTTCTATAAAGCAAAGGACAATCTTAATAGAACAAAACTATGGCCTAAAGACTGGGAAAAGATTTTCACCAATGTACATCTGACAGAGGGCTAATACCCAGACTATATAAAGAACTCAAGAAATTAATCACCAACAAACCAATAATCCAATTAAAAAATGGGGTACAGAGCTAAACAGAATTCTAAACAGAAGAATATAAAATGGTGGAGAAAGACTTAAAGAAATGCTCAACATCCTTAGTCATCTGGGAAATGCAAATCAAAACAATTCTGAGATTCCATCTTACATTCATCATAATGGTGAAGATCAAAACCTCAATTGACAGAGAGTCCAAGATGGCGGTGACCAGTGCGTTCCTGGGCATATATCCAAAAGTTGTTCCACCATTCGGCAAGGACAGTTACTCAGTTATGTTCATAGTGGCTTTATTAATAATATTCAGAATCTGGAAACAACCTAGATGTTTCTCAACTGAAGAATAGATATAAAAATTGTGGCACATTTGCATAATAGGCTGCTACTCAGCTATTAAAAACAAGGAAATCATGGAATGGATGTAACTAGAAAAGTTCTGAGTGAGGTAACCTAGGACCACAAAGACACACATGGTTTATACTCACTTCTAAGCAGATACTAGCCATATTAATACCGGATAGCCATACAACCATCCACAGACCTAAAGAAGCTAAACAACAAGGAGGACTCTAAGGAGGATGTTTAATTCTCATTCAGAATAGCAAACAGGATAGATAACAGAAAGTATGAAAGAGAGGGAACAAGACAGTAGCCTACCATACATGTCCTCTTAAGGCTCCACTCAACAGGGGAACAAAGCAGATACATAGTCTCATAGCCAAACTCTGGACAGAGTGCAAGGGATCTTATGGAAGAAGGGAAGGCAGGATAGAAGTTACATGGAAGGGACAGGAGCTCCACAAGGAGACCAACAAAACCAACAAATCTGGGCCCAGGGTCCCTGCAGAGACTGATGCACCAACAAAGTACCATGCATGGAGAGGAACTAGGCCCCCTGCTCAGATGTAGCCCATAGGTAGCTCAGTCTCCATGTGGGTCTCCTTATAAGGGAAGCAAGTGTTATCTCTGATATGAGCTCAGTTGCCTGCTCTTTAATCACTTTTCCCTGGCAGTGCAGCCTTGCCAGGCCTCAGAGGAGGAGGATCCAAGCAGTCTTGATGAGACTTGATTAGCTAGGGTCAGATGGCAGAGCAGGAGAACTCCCCCTTTCAGTGGACTATGGGAGAGGGATAGGGGGAAGAGAAAAGGAGTATGTGGGACTGGGATGAGATGACAGAGGAGGCTACAATTGGAATATAAAGTGAATTAATTGTAAAAAAATAAAAATGAACAATAAAAAATTTAAAAATACATGATTAAAAAAAACTGAAGACTATAGTTGCTAGTTTTTAAAACTAATTTATTTGGGGTTCCTTAAGTCTCTACCTCCTCTTGAATTCTCCAGCCCTAGGTAGGAAAGAAGGTTAGATGACAAAGGAACCAGACCTCTTTAGACTTAGTTCCAGCTGGCTAGGGTCACTGGGTTCTTTGGGAAAAAACAGTCTCAGTTGTCAGGTTTTCTAGCAGTCCACCAACAGCAAATGGTAAGTTCGGGAGAACCAACAAGCAGCCTTTTTCACCCTCCTTCCGCCTCCTCAAAGCTCTTCCTCTCCCTGGGCTCTGATATGTATACTCTCCCAGAGTGTATAGAATTCCACAGCCTCCAGCTGGCAAAGAACATGCTCCTCCCTGAGCCAAACCGGCTTGTTAACGGCTCTAAATAAACTAAGGCAGTCCCATATCCTACACTTGGGATAAAAACAAAAACATATTTATATAACATAACTGAGTTTTTAGACACCTCACATTTGGTCAAACCACTGTGGCCAGGTAGACATCCACACAGCTCAGTCAGAAGGTCTGAGCATTTTCCTTCCATCCTCCATTCTCCTCTGGGCAGCTGCTGGAATTTACAGATTGCTTACTTTGGGGGTGTTTTTATCTTAATCTCTAATAAAATTGTCCTTGATCCTATGTTTTATTAATAAGACTATCAACCCCAAGCAGGGGGAGTGAGAATGTCTGACACCCCCATATTATCTGTTGACCATGAAGAGACTACACAATAGCCTCGTAAAGTTATTTAATTAGCAACGTTATGTTCTAGATATATAAGTATTAATTCTATTATTTCCTGACAAATATCTCATAAAGTTTCTTAACAGGCAGCAGAAGCCATAAAGAACACAGACTTAACAAAGATTTTCTTTTTAGAAATTTTTTATGTTACCAGGGAAACTGAGTTCTCTTTAGTGATTCTACATTTTATTAATGAAAGTATTTAGAAATTGTCTTTAAAGGATGTTCAAGGACAGTTTTGTTAGAGCTCAGCTAAAAGCACCAGGACAGGCAAGTTTTATCTTCACATCTGCCAGGAGAGAAATGAAGAAGAGAGAAAGCCATGCCAACTACATGGAGGTTATCAAGCAGACACATGGCAAAAGGAGAGTGCCAGGGAAAGCATGCCAAGCCTTTGGCCAGTGCCTGAAAAGGGGGTCCAGAAAAGTGAAAGAAAACGTACACTTGTCTGAATCCTAACTCAGGAAAGTGGACAGGCCAGTGCCATAGTGTTCTGTGCAAGTGGCTGCAGGTCTTGCAACTGAGAGAAGCCCTCTGAAATGCCATCTAATTAAGGGATATTGATCCCTTCCATCTCATTTTGTCTGCAGTTTCTTCACTAATGGCTCAAGATAGAATTTACTATAAACACCACGTACACCTGCCCTCTCAAAGGTAATTTAAATACCAATGGCAAAGCTGATGTTTACATTTTTAGCATTACCATGGAAACAGTACATTAGGGGTCCAAAGATTCAATAGCCTGTGGCTACTGTAATACATATATAATAATATATTAAATGTTTGAACTAGTGCATACAATAAGAAATTTCTGTATAGTTTAACACTGTAATATATATGCCTGTTCATTCTTTGTAATACAACTGGAAACACAATGTAACTTCTAAGGCTGAATGATGATGCTTGGAAAAAATAAGCAAATCACAAAATGTGTGTAGAAAATAACATTTTAAAAGATATAATAAAAATACATAAATAAAAACAATGTTTTATTCACACAGGGACAATAAGATTCAGAAAGAGAACAGAATCCAGTTCTCATGGGACAAGCTAATATGAATTTCCTTTATCTTCAAACTGATATTTTGGGTAAATGCTTCTTAAAACAGAGAAAAGTAAATTAATCCTTTCAAAACATTACATACAAAAATATTTGCTAAATAAAGTCATATAGCTGCCACAATCCTACAAAACCTCCATTTACACAGCTTTGTTAAAGCTGTGGGAAAAAATGCCATTTCACACCCATAGGAGGGTCCCAGGGATATTAAAAGGTAGTGTTCATTGGCTGTAAGCATTACCTCAGACAGGGGTAGGAGTGAGATCACAGTCTAGGTTTAACAACTTGGCTGCTAACACATATCACCAATCATACCTTCTAAATCTTCTCCCATTGATTTCTCTCAGTGCACCCAACATCCCACACATAATTCAAGCTCAATAAAGACTTACATCTAATAAAAACAGAAGCTTTTTAATCTGGAAAATCAGACATGGCATCAACAGAGAGCATTGACACACCAGGCCCTCTTAGTCATCACTGTCTGGGGTAGTTGCTACCTGATCATTTTTATTGGTCTAATTTCAGATGCTTTTTACAAAAATGCCTCTCATTGCTTTTCACACATTATATGATAACTATATATAAGCAATAAAGTGTACATACAAAACAAAAAAAAGAAGTATTCGTACAATGCATGACTCAGCAGAGACACTCTGGGGTTTAAACTCCAGTCTCACATAGTAGGAAAATGGATGAATAATGTTTGATTTTGCTAATTCTATCTTCATTCCTTTATGACTCCCCACCAACCTGCAAAAACAAGGTTCTCTGATGAGGGTGAGCCATGTGCTGATTTGAGTCCCAGCTAAGTGTGGTGACTGAGTCTCTGGAAGAGAGGTGTTTTTGCAGAAGATGGTAATTAACACAGAGAACCACAACTGAAAAATGTGCAGAAAGTGAGCAATTTTGGGAGTACTTAGCCCTAAAGTGGATATCTTTATCAAATACCTCCCCTCAGTGTTCAGGAGTCTAAGAGGAAGAGGCAGAAAGATCAGAGCCAGAGGTGGTAATGATTGCAAGAAAAAAGTGCCTTCTAGACTCAATAGGGCTGGTATACATAAGAACGCACAGAGACTGATATCATACTCCAAGCATGCACAGGTTCAAACCATAAAAAACTCCCAGCACTGAGAAGAGGAAGCTAAAGTCCCACTCCTAAAGGAAAATCAGTTTTCTCTACTGAAATGTCATTGGGCATACAAACCAACTGCACTCCAAGGCAAGTTCCATGTTGTTGTTGCTGCTGCTAGTGTTGTTGCGGGGGAATTTGGGGAAATTGGGGTTTGGGGAGGGAGGAGAGCTTTTGTATTGTTCTATTTTGTTTTGGTATTATCTTTTATTTTGCTTTGCTTTTTTTTTTTTTTTTTTTTTGAAAGGGAGAGAACATGACATAAAAACACAAAATTGCCTTTGTGGGTTACTTTAAAGACATAAAATAATACATATAGGAGTCTGGTGACTAAGAACACTGGCTGCTCTTCCAGAGGACATGGGTTCATTTCCCAGTACCCTTACAGCAGCTCACAACTATCTATACCTCAAGCCCCAGTAAATAAACTCTTTTCTGGCCTCTGTAGGAACACACAAAGTGAACATAAATATATACAGAATACAAGACAATGATACACATAAAATAAAAACAAACCTTTCTTTTACATGTGCACAGTGGAATTACTGTGCAATGCTTAGAAGCAACCCACTACTTTATCTGGGACGACACTGATCAATCTTACAAAGAGTCTTGTAGAACAAGTGTCAGAAATTACATGAGATATGCCTCATAAAAATAGTTTAAGAGAACAGGTAAAGACAAAAGAATGTGTTGATTTAATAAATGCATTTGCCACAAGCAATTCATATACTTATATATTATTGTGACAGAGGAGAAGTCATGTCTTCCATTAGAGTTCTTGGTTTTAATAAGATTTAATAATGGACTCAAATGAAAGGAAGCACAAAGACAATATTATTAGAGCTTAAAAGAAAATCCACAAGGCAGACAAGCTATAAAAACTCATTTGCTCTCTGTTGGATCAGAATGCAGAGAAGGGGAAATGTAATAGTACTGTATATCTGGCCTACAAGTCATTTGCCTGGCAAGCAGCCACATGGTATTGCTTCTTTATAGCTGTGCCCATATAAATGAGAAGTGATTATGAATTTGTCAAATAAACAGAGAAGCTAAGTAATGGAAATACACAAAAGCTACCACTAATTCTAAGAAATGTTAAATACTTCATTCAAAAAACTGAACAGAAACATAAGGACAAAAGCTTAATTAAATAACTTTAGCCCGGTATAACTAATTAACATAGATCTGGTGATAATTATACTATTATGATCTTGCTTTGTTAGACTTCATGTGTTTTGCTGTGAGTTTAAAATGCACATTTGAAACAGGATAATCTGTCATACTCTTGTGGCTGTATTTGTATTTTTATATTGAAATCATAAAGTTATGAGATGTTTCTTTTAGAAATAACCTCTAAATTATTACCTCCTTTAGAACCAGTCAGGAGCGATTTGGCAGTATCAAATGCCTAAGGGAAATAATTTTCTATCTGAGAGACTAGATGGAGATGAATGTCTGCCATTTCACAGCTCATTATCTTAATACGGTCCTCCAAAGGCATAAAATATCCAGAGTCCAATGAGTGCTTATCTTCTAGTATGCTTTCTCCAGAAAACATTAAATATCCAGAGTCCAATAAGTGCTGATCTTCTGTTATGCTTTCTCCAGAAAACAATAGTTATGAGGTGCTTCTTCTTTGAAAGCCTTTTTATTTCAAAAAGCATTTCTTGTCTTATGAAAATAAAAGCAATTTATAGCAATAGAATAATTATTTTCTAATAATATTTAATGAAAGCATCACCTATCCAGGAACAATAGATCTAGTAAACGTCTAATAACAATAATAAAAGGTTTATGTGGTACGCAAGCATTTTGCATGGAGCAACTTATTTGGGGAACTAGAAGCACATATTCTTTTTTTTTTTTTAATTTTTATTTTTCTTTTTAGTTACAATTTGTTAACTCTGTGTCCCAGCTGTATCCTGCTCCCTCATTCCCTCCCCCTCCCCAACTCCCTCCCTGGTCTCCTCCCTGCCCCTTTCCAAGTCCACTGATAGGGGAGGACCTCCTCCCCTTTCATTTGACCCTGTTTTATCAGGTATCTTCAAGGCTGGCTGCAAAGTCCTCCTCTGTGGCCTAACAGGACTGCTCCTCCCCTGGGGGGGGGGGGAGGTCAAAGAGCCTGCCCTTGAGATCCTGTTAGAAATAGTCCTTGTTCCCCTTTCTTTTGAAAACTACTTGGTTACTGAGCTACCACAGGCCACATCCGAGCAGAAGTTCTAGGTTATATCCATAGATGGTCCTTGGTTGAGTGTCAGGCTCAGAAAAGACCCTGTGCCCGGATATATTTGGTACTTGTAGAGCTCCTATCCTTT
The DNA here is from genome assembly GCF_907164565.1 of Psammomys obesus. NCBI lineage: Eukaryota > Metazoa > Chordata > Mammalia > Rodentia > Muridae > Psammomys > Psammomys obesus. Next base: position 43,827,636 of record NW_026593286.1, on the reverse strand, counting down.
CCATATCATACTAACTCCCCTTCTTTCATATGATTCCCTGCACTCTGCCAAGGCTTGGTTATGAGTCTTACTGTCTGAAGCACATAGTCTAAAGCACACGTTTAGACTCAAAATTTTATTATTTAGCTCTCTTGAAGTATTTTTGAAACACATATTACATGTTAATTTTGGAACACTAAAAGTATCACTGAGAGACCAGTCAAATATTTTTAACAATTAATTTCTAGAGTAAATGATTATATTCTGATTTATACATTTTCAAGGTTTAGTTTTCTGATTTTTCTTTCCAAGTATTTCCTTACTTGAATTCTAGCAGCCAGAATTAGACTAGCTGATATTGCTCAAAGGTTGTTTGTTTTTTTGTTTTTTCCTCAGTTTTAACTTACTGACTGTGTCTTATGTCCTTATGTCTTTTTAGGTTTTTACATAAGTGGTAATCTAGGAACTCCTCTGATTTTTATGTTGGCGATGTTTCTTTTCCAATTGTGAGAGTCTAACACAGTTTTTAAATGTATGAAAAGTCAGGCATGTTGTTTACTAATGTCCTGTACCCTCTTCTTTCACAGGGTGTGTGTGTGGGGGGGAATAAAACAGCAACAATGGAAGTAGCTATATGAAATCAAATTGGAATTTATGAAAATAAGAGGTTCCTACCACTGAAGATACATTGAAGAGGTATCAACATAAATATGTTCAAACTATAACATGTTAAATGATACGGAAATGATGAGTTTTTCATTTGTGTCTGAACATGACCCAAGAATAGAGCTGTATGAGAAGAATTCTGAGTGCTTCTGAGAACACTCTAAGAAAACAAGAGAATTCTTCAAAATTCAGGACGGTTCTTGGAATGTGTTTTCATGGTCTTCCCAGTTAGCAGATAGGAGTGTTTTTGCTTCAAATTACCTGTTGTTGCTTCCTATAGTTATGTAGAATGTTTACAGCCTGAACTCTTATGACCTATCTTAACCCTCAAAGTACAAATTGCCTGATGCTCTGAATAAAGTTAGCTATTAAATGCAACGTTAATCTGCCTCATTCATGGGCTCCATTCTCCCAGGTCCCTTGGCCTCCGAACAACGACAATTTGAGGAGGAACACTCCTGTGAAAACTGGTTTAGACAAGTGGCACGGTAAGTTTCTGGTCTTGTAGGAAGTGAACTTCACCGGACCTTACTTCCTTCCTTTTTTCTTTTTAACAAACCTGAATCCCTTATGAAATTTAACAAAATTATAAACAGTTAAATTTTTATGTCTCTTTCTCGTGATTTTTCATATTCAAACTGTGTTTACTGAAATTACCTTTTACATGTAATTTCTTCATCTGCAAAAATTTCCTACAAATATGTCTTGACTACAATATCCTCATTTACCGGTATTTATTCCACTTTATCTCAGGTACTGTTAAGTGCTGAGGGAAGAAAAAACAAATTCCACACTCTAGGGCTTGTATTTCACCTAAAAGAAGAGATTATAATACAAGTAACAATGAGGACCAGGCCTCCAAATCCAGGAACAAGATCATAAAATCTCCCACCCAAGAAACAGCCTAGAGATAATCACAAAACTAGGAAGGGACATCTGTTCTGGACAGCGTTATTGCATCTTGTAGTAGAACATCCTTAACACAAGAAGGCAACCCACCAACCACCTGTATGCTACCCAGTCAGGAATTCACCTTTGGGACTTCCCTGCCACACACCAGTTGGGACCGGTTTGGAACAGTTTAGAGAGCCCTTCCAACCCCTAATCAAGCCCTAGCAAGCCCTAGCCCTGTGCCTATCACAATAAAAATGACCAAGCTGTCCCTGAACTTCCTCTGGTTTCCTACAAGAAGGCCTGCACGCCTTTGTCTAGGGTCGCCATTTTGCCTGGATGGTGGCCCCAGCTTGCTGTTTTTCTGCAGAACAAACACCTTTTGTTGCTTGCATGCTGCTTGAGTTTGGGGGTCATTCTTTCAGCATCTTCTGGATCCTAACAACAAGAAACATTGGGAGATTTTTAAAACAACAACAAAAGCTAATCAGAGGTGTACTGAAATCCATGGAAAGAATATTTTTCTAAGTGAGATTTATTTTCAAATAGATTTAAACTTAAAAATAATGAAGGCAAAATGGTTATACAGAAAAATTTAAATTCCCAGTGTCCATTCTTGACATTCTTCAGATGTGCTTTTCACTGTATCACACCAAAACATAAAATTTGGGATTGCCTCCGAAGTTTGATACTAATTTTTCCATGTATGGTAATATTATCTTTTGTAATTATTTATCAGAAAATTCCTTGAGATCAGATTAATATCTCATGCCTCATCAAATTTTGCGACAAAGATCAGTTATGTGTGTTTTTCTAGCCCCATCAACCTTTCTGCATTTTGTGTTTTACCTTCTAGTGTGATAAGAAAGTTTGTGTATTATTCATTGTTTTGCATCAGTGTTAAGTTATAAAATACATTTTTACTCAAAAGCTATATTATATTATTATTATTATAATATATATCTTAAATATATATTATATTATTATTAATCCAATATTCAAAAAAGTCTCACTTAAACAAGAGGGACTGCTTAAAGCAAGTTTAGTATAATTAAGACATATCTTCATTATTATTTTCTTTAAAAAACTATCCATTGTTGTTGTCCAAAATGATTAACATTTGTGGTATATGTTTTTAATTATGTACAAATTGTGGAATGGCTAAATCAAGCTACATACTATATTACCTCACATATTAGTTATTTTGGTAAAGCTATTTAAAATGTATCTTTATCTTTTGTATCAGGTTGTAGAGGTTGCTTCTGGAGGTCAGAAAACAGCTTGTTGGAACCAGTTCTCTCCTTCCACTATATGGCTTACAGGGGTCTGACTTGGCTTCTCAAGTTTGACAGTGGACACTTTTGTCCTGTGGGTGATCTCAGCAGCCCTACTTTTGTGGTAAATTCATTTCCTATCAATGTCAAGCAATTGTCAAGTATACATTACACGAACTTATTGTCAGGATTGTGCAGCAAAGTCACACAGCGGGTTCACAAATCACACATCACACTACTGATTCCACATGGGAGGTTTGTAAGGGAAGGGGGAAGGAGTCACAGAGGCTGTCTCTGAGCAGGGCAGGGATGGGGGAGCTGTGAGGTCTCTTATAAGGTAACCCAGAGAATGCGCAGGTGGTTTCAGGTGGTCCATAGGTGGCTTCACAGATGCCTGATATCCAGTTTGTCAGGTCCCTTGGGGCTGGCCATAGGACGCCTGCTTATGGATCCCAACATTCCTCCCTTTCATTTTATTAAAAAGTAAAGAGCTAGGAAGGGGTGATGGTGGGGAGGCCATTGGGGCAACCTTTGCTCTTCAAGCTACTTCCTGCTGATTAGGGGCATTGTCATTTTTGGGGTACAGCTGGTCCCCACCATCAAGGTTGATTATAAGGTCATTGTCATCTGGTTCTGTGGGCAGAGGTTGATAATCCTATAAGAGTAACTGATTAATGGTTTGGTTAGAAATTTTTTGCATTTGTAGTTGGAGGAATGTAGAGAGGAAGTTAATAAACCAGGATACAAAAAGCAAAAGCAGAAGATGAGCAGAAGAGATGTGAAGAAGGGCAGAATCCATTTCCATGTGGGGTTCTCGAAGGCCCAAGAGCAAGAGGTCTCGAGCTGTTACCTAAACTTTTGTAGATTTGTCTGGAGTTGTTGGATTTTGAATTTTACTATACCCGACTGATTGACATAAAAACAGTATTCCTCCTGGAGGAAGATACAAAGGCCACCTTCTTTAGCTGTAAGGAGATCCAATCCACATTGGCTTTGAAGTACTATTGCTGCCAGTGAGTCGATCTGCCCTTGGATAGTTAGTATTGTCTGAGCCACTTGCTGACCGTCCTGAATGAACTGGGAAGAAAGCTGATAATACAAAGTTAGTGAAGTGACTAGTCTGGCTGTCATGGTCCAGACAGCTGACGTGATTCCTGTAACAACCAAGGGGGCAAGATTTGAATTGCCCTTTGATCCTGCTGGGCAGCTATCGAGTCCATGACTAGGATTGTTATGGGCTCCTTTTCACTTATCACCGACAGCTCTGGGAAGAGGAGCACCAGCTTGCAAAGTCCTGACCAACCAGCATACAGATGATGGTAGACCTGAGTACCACAAAGAATTGAGGCATTATTATCAGTAGGTCACTGGAGTTGAGATGCGGTATCAAGGATTATAGCTTTATTACAGTCTGAGGAACTTATGATTCTTATAGAATATGCCTTGGATGCCTTGAAACAGCTTGCCAAGCCAAAGAGGGTGATATTAAAAAGGTAGGGGGTGGGGCAACATCAGAATCAGGGCACTTAGTGAAGTAAGGTTACTTGACAGAGTGAAGTAAGGTTACTTGACAGAGTCACCAGAGAATCTGTCACTGGAGAATCTGTCATGAGGTAGTTGGTCCTAGGTGGGACACACAACCAGCAAGCTTTAAAACAGCCTGGTTGGATCACATTAAGAAGCTTATAGGCCCAGGTAGATTACAAAGTAGGAGACAAAAATGACAGGTTTGTATTATTTGGGGGGCGGGGGGTCAGACAGACAATGACCTTAGATGGCTGAACCCATCTACAGATTCGAACAGTTCCTGAGTGGGGAGTGAGGACTGAAATAATTAAAGCAATACAAGAAAGAAGTTTGTAAACTGCCAAACTTGTTTTCCCAATGGTAGATATGCTCCAGGGTCACACAAACACTTTTTAAGGAACTTGGCGAAACTTCCTCTTTTCTCAGTCTCAAGATAAAGGCCAGGGTGAAAACTGTTTTCAATAAATAACAAAGAGGCTTAACAAACAAGCAGCTCACTACACTTAGAGGAGTGTTTAAATACTTTCTCTACTTCTCCCATCCCAAGGGATTGGGTAATATAGCAGGTGGGATCCTGTAGCTGAATGACCACAGGGAGAGGGGTTTGGGACATACCAGACTTGGAGGTCCACTTGAGAGGCTGGTGAAAGAAGCAATGTGTCACAACTGGTAGGTAAGGTCAAAGGGGAAGATGAGAGCAGATGCTGGCAAGCTTGGAGTCAGATGAATGAGGGGAGTAAAGGAGATAGAGGCTCCCACTTTGGCTAAAAAGTCCCTTCACTGTAAGGGAATTGGACAGGTTTGCATCACTAAAAAGGAATGAGTCAAGGGAACATACCTGAAAATACAGTTAAGTGGTGGAGTCTGGCCATATTGGCAAGGCTGTCCCCCTACCTCAACAAAAGGGAAACTAGAAGGTGAGGTTTGTCCCCAATAATCCATCAGGACTGAGTAAGTGGCTCTGGTGTCCACAAGGAAGGAGATGGGCTACCCCAATACCATAATAATTACCTGTGGCTCCCTGCTAATGATGGCAGTTGTCAGGTCAAGGGAACCTGGACACCTTCAGTCATCCATAGCCAGGCCTAGGATATCAGCCATAGGGCAATCTGGGAGTGATGTCCCCATATCATGGGAGAAATGGTGGCAGTGAAAACCCCAATGTCCCTCTTGGTAGCATTTTGGACTTGACCCTGGTGCCTTGAGAGGTTTAGAACAAAACTGGACTCAGTGACCTTCTTGACCACATTTGAAACAGGGACCCCATTGTCCTCATGATTTAGGAGGCAAGGGAGCCTGGGTAGTGGCTGAGGCCTTTCAGATGGTGTTGGCCAGCATTTGGTATTTTTGCTTGTGGGCTTTCTCATCTCACCCATGGCACACCTTAAAGACCGGCACTAAGACTTCTGACTGTGGAGTCAGAGGTCCTCTCTCCAAGCATTTAAGCTTGGGCCTGATGTCAGGGTAACAGGGAGAAAAAAATAAGTCATCATAAGTTGCCTACCCTCTGTAGTTTCCAGGTCTAGATTAGTAGGTTGTAAGAGGGCCTTTGTAAGACACTCTAGGAATTGAGATGGGTTTTCATTCTGGTCCTGAATGACCTTCTGGAGCTTCTCATAATTACTGGCTAAAGGGCAGCCTTGCAGAGACCAGCCAGGAGGAGTTCATGAACTGATCTCTGGTTAAAATGCGTTGGGGGGGAGAATTATAATCCCACTGTGGATCCTGATCAGGCACCACCTCAGCCCCAAGATGTTTTGTGTTTGTTTGGTGAACCTTATCTGCGTGTGTTCTAGCCTGTTCCCAAACTTGCTTGTGCTCCTCAGGTAATAGGTTGTTGGTAAGAATCATATACATATTAAGGAAGGTAAGACTATAAGATTGAGTGAGATATTGAAATTCTTTAATAAAAGTAGAAGTATAGGATCCTAGTCTCTTTTATACTTGAGAAAGTTCAGTTAGTGAGAAAGGAACCTGCACCCTAACTAAGCAATCCACACTGGCCACCTCCTGTAAGGGAAGAATTGAGGCTGGTTTATGCTGAGTAGAAGAACAGAGCTTTGCTATACGTCGAGAATGGGTAGCCGGGGGTAGGGGGTGGGGGGCTAATAGCTGATGAGAAGAGGTTGAGAACAGCAAGGTGGAGGTTCATCTGCAGAGTCAAAAGTAGAGAACTCTTGAGGTTGAGACTTTATAGCTAGAAGAAGTTGGGAAGGAGAACAGGAAGAACAGAGATAAGGTTTAAAGCAGAGATGAGAGAAAGCTTGAGCATAAGATAACTTCTTCCACTTACCAGATCATTGACAGTAATTAAAAAGATCCCGTAAAATATTGGGCTTTGATGTGCCATTAATCAGCCAATTTGAACCATTATCTAAGGAATATGTAGACCAAGTTTTATTACAGAGTCATATAAGCTAAGAGGACTTTAACTCAGGCTTTGTGTAGGGTTTTAAAATTCTCCAGAATACATCCCAGTGGGGATGCTGGAGGAATGAACAAATGGGCAGTTCCCATTGGGAGGGTAAGAGTCAGTGACCTGCCAGAGGCTTCCCAAGGTTTGACTCAGCAGAGTATGGCCCTACCTGATATAACAACTCTTCAGAGTTGGCCAGAGACCAAGGGCACAGCTGCGTGTAGGAGACACAGTTTACCTAGAGCTAGCATTTTTGTAGGTGAGTGTGAGAGGGGGAGAAACCATGCACATAGAAGGGAAAAAAAAAATCTCACCCAAGGGAAAGAGAAAGCCATAAATGGAGGTTAACAAAAAAGGGTCAATTGTAGCCAGTGAAGACCATGGGTCCTCTCTCTCAAAGGGTAGTAGGAAGTTGCCAGATGCTCAATGGTCAATTTTCCCCTACCAAGAGGGGTGTTTATGCTGACCAATGAGAGGACTCACTAATCCAGCCAGTGTTGCATGCAACAAATAATGCTCTGGTTTCAAGAAAGTGGGTCGTGGGCAGGTTTGGAATGAAATAGGTTTCCAGCAGCTCTGGTGGGGTGCTGGCTCCAAAAAGCAACCACTGTGCAGTATGTCCACTGGAGGCACCTATTCCTGGCCAATACACCAATATTAGGATTGTGCAGTAAAGTTACACGGCAGGTTCAGAAATCGTGTCACACAACTGATTCCACATGGGAGGTTTATTAAGGGAAGGGGCAAAGGATCACAAAGACCGTCTCTGGGAAGGGTAAGAGATGGAGACAGAAACAGAGAGAGAGAGAGAGAGAGAGAGAGAGAGAGAGGCTGTGAGTTCTCTTAAAAGGTGACCCAGAATATGTGCAAGTGGTTTCAGGTGGTCTGTAGGTGGCTTCACAGATGCCTGATATCTGGTTTGTCAGGTCCCTTGGGGCTGGCCATAGAGATGCCTGCTTATGACTCTACTTTAGAATGTGCAAATTAATACACATTCAAGACAAACCATACCCCAGATTTTGAATTTTGATTTTCTTTTGCATAGCAATGTACAATCTGATAGTCTTTTGATGATGGGCAGTGGTAGTACTAATTGAATATCCAATTATAAGGATAAAACATGTGTCTTACAGGTGTGCTACAAATTGTAATTTATAATATTTTAAACTTATATTAAATGCATCAACTAATTCCGTGGTAATTTGAGATGCATTTCCTTCCATTGCATATACAGCACATGTTTTTTATCCATTCACCTGTTGATGGCCACTTCATTGCTTTCATATCTTGGCTATTGTGGATAATGATGCAGTATAGTTCATGTTTTCAGAATGAGTCACTAATTGTTTTATGAGAACAGTACAGGGTAAATTACATCATGTACCCCACTTACTTTGTTCACCCCATTTCTGTACATTGTGACTCCCAGCAATCAACCTTTTTTTTGTTGTTGTTAAGGAAACAGATTCTTCCCTCCTTTTTTTTTTTTTCAGGTTTGTGTGGTGAGTGTCTAACAGTAAATTGGAGATACTCAGATTCTTTTAGACCACTTGCACAACATGAACAGAAGAATAAGAGATGCTCTTTATGATTCTCACTGCTTCACCACCTCAGAGCCCGTGCAATTCAAATATCAAACTCAATTCTATATTCTCATCTGAAATGCCATCTGAAAGAGTCTAGTCAGAATTGAATATCAAAGTAATATCGATGCTTTGGAGTATATCTCAAAAATAGTTTTTAAAAAATCTTTGAAACTTGAGAACTGATATGTCCCCTGAACAATGACTTACTTTTTCAACGACCCTTAATAAAGTCACATTTAAACTAAACAACTTCATGATTTAAAAAAAAAAAAATCTTATTACTTTAAGAAATTAGTTTCCGAGGGAAGTAGGTAGCCTGATTGCAGATCTTCACCTCTCCCTCTGCTCCTCCAAATCCAAATCCAACTCCCCCTTCCTCCAAAACTAATTTTCCAGTTTTGTCTCCAGCTCTATAGCAGACCGTCTGCTGCAGCCTCCCTTCCTGCCCTGTCCCCATTTCTAGTAGATTACACAGATCTACCCCTCCAAACTTCCTTCCCCCCGCATTACTTTAGCCTAGCACCTAACCCCAGCAGGCATTTCCTGGGAACCTACAGGGCACTCCAGACTAGCAAAGCAGGTAGTCTACCTGTAGATCTTCATCTCTCCCTTCACTCCCTCAAGTCCAAACTTCCAGTTTCATCCCCAGTTCTATAGCTGATCACCTGATACAGCCTTTCCTCACTCTGTCCCCATTCCAAGGAGACTAAACAGAAAGAGTGGTACTTGTTTCTTGGGCCTTCTCTTGGACTGTCTTCCTTGTGTTTGTCTTGTCCAACTCTGTTATGTTAGTTCTTGTTTTATTATAACTAATTTTGTTATATTTTATTATTATCCCTTAGAAGTCTGTTTTTTTTAAGGTTGTATTTATTTATTATGTATACAGTGTTCTGTCTGAGTCTATACCTGCAGGCCAGAAGAGGGCACTAGATTTCATTATAGATGGTTGTGAGCTGCCTTGTGGTTTCTAGGAATTGAATTCAGGACCTTTGGAAGAGTAGCCAGAGCTCTTAACCTCTGAATCACCTCTCATTTGTTTTGTTTTGTTTTGTTTTTTAATGAGAGACAGAAAGGGAGTGCATCTGAATATAAAGAGAGGTGGAGAGGAACTGGAAGGAGCAGAGGGAGGTAAAACAGTATCGGGATAGATTTTGTAAGAGAAATAAATCTATTTTCAATAAAAGGAGAAAATAATAGTTGAAAGGTGGCACTCAGCTTGAAAATTGTATATTTCAATACATTGTAGAAAAGGGAATAGATATACACCTTTGTGTTAACAGCATAAACACTCTTTAAGGTGAGCTCTGGAAAGGCAGAAACCTTTTGTGAAGTAGAAGAGGCAAAAGCTCACTTGATCTTAACTTTTAGTATGATTACCTATCATGGAAGAGAGGCTTTTTTTCTCTCTATCCAGAAGACTTGATGTATATAGGTCTAGCACAATGAAAAACAACTTTTAAGTTTATACTTAAAGACAAGCCAAAGGAGATTTAAAATCTTGTGCTTGGAACTATGATAGTGGATCATAGAGTGGAATGTTTTTATTAGTGTTAGATTAATAAATCAGAGCTCTAGTGATAAAGTCAAAGTTCTGGACAGTCAACACAATAGTAGCATAGCAACAGGAAGAAATGTGGAGCATTTTTATTTATTTAGGATACCTTAAATATCAGACCTTCCAACCTTCATAACTTCCATCAATCAACCTTAAAACAACTTAGATGCTCAAATGTTTTATCAGAAGCTCAGACCTTACAGAAACGGTACATTTTTGAGAGGGCAACAGAAACCTTAGTTTCTGCTATTAAACTGGTCTTCAAACCCCTCAGAGACATGAGAAGGATAAATTACTGTAGGAAATATAATCCAAGCAGTCTATGTATTAAGTAATATGACAGAGGCTTACCCATTATGTAGAGAGCTTCCCCATTAGGCTCCTGTGGTGTCAGTGGCTCTTATGGGCACAAGTTCTAGGGCCACATTGCAGCATCAATTTTCAGGCCCTGGGACCAGCAAATCTGATAGCTCGTTCTGTAGAAGAGAAATTTGGGAGAATAACTAACCTTATTTTGTCTAGGCAAAATGGGACAGTCAGCTCTCCATGTGTAATATTTGTCCACAGTTCAGGTAGGGCCAGGTCACCCCAACCATTTGGGTGGTTCTGCGAAGTATCATAGTATTCAGGTAGAGTCATCTGTCCTGTTGTCCAAATCTTCTTGGAGGCCTTGGGGTCATCGCTAAAAGCTGGGGTCTCTGTCACATTAAGCTTTTTTATTAAGCATATAAATGTACTATTTTGCAGATTTTCTGACAGGCTTGAGGATCATGATCTATTAAGGATAGCTGAGCCAAACAAACTTTGTATAATTACCCATGCTAGGCTTAACCTTAGAAACATAAAACAAGAGACTAAGTAAAGCCTAATTTTTTTTTAGCATGTATTTGTTTTTTGTTTTTAGCATGACTGTAAATAAAATTTTGAGCTGTTATTGTTATGCTCAAGTCTTATGGACCCCAAAACCCACAAAAGAGCCACATTCCAATGCAAATGCAGTAGGGTCTTTTTATTATAAGCTGAAGCTTGGGGCCATACCCTCACCAACACAGCTGTTGAGAGTAGAGCCCTAAGCTCAGGAGGAAGGTTTTTATTTATGGTTACAGCAAAGTGCACTGGAAAATTCCAGCTAGGCAGTTTTATGATTGACTGACATTTAGCAAATATCAGGTGTCTGGAGGAAATTGTTTGCCTGGAAGGCCAAGCCAAACAGTAATTGTTTTACTCGTCCTATTGTAAAGAACACCTGGGTAAATTCCAGGTATTCATTGATTAGCCATTGCTAGGGGTGATGGTTAAATATTACTGGGTTTTCTCCAGGCTATTCTTGGGTAGGGGACTCTGTTATCTTCTTTCTCGGATTGGTGACTGATGGCCTAGTTCCTGGGATTGGTGGCTTTTGGGGAGGGGGGGGCAAGGGCAGGCCTGGTTCTCTCAGTATCAAAGCAAAACTTTTAATCATAGATGTAGTTCGTGGACTGGTGATCCTGCTGATCCTGTCACATTACATAAGTTATGAGTTTTAGAACCAATAATATAGTGTACACGCCTGCGGGACTAGTAATTCGTGGGGTCTTCAAAGAGGGCCAAGCCTGAAGAAAAACGGGCAAGAGAGAAGAATGGGACCAAGCAGTTTTCCTTGTCAAAGTCCACTTTATTATGGGACAAAGCTTTTGCTTTTAAGCTCAAAGAATAAGGAAGTAAAAAATTGGAGGGAGAAGGACGGGAGGCTATCTCGTGATTCCGGTCAGGTGGGGGAAACAGGTGGTGGGATCAGGTGGGGGAGTCAAGTGGGGGAATCAGGTGGGGGAGTCAGGTGGGGAAGTCAGGTGGGGGGTGGTTCCTGGTCTCAGGAAGCAATCTATCCAGGTGGTCAAAGCTAATTGCAGCCTCCGGAGCCAGCATCTGCCGTGACTACGTGCCTGGGATTCTTGGTCTCCGGCATCTCCCCCTTTCTTGTAATAAAGAAAAATGGGCGAAGTATCTGTCTTAGGCTATATGATGAGCATCCAAGCCCAGCATCATTATATGAGGTGATTTGCCTGTCCTAGGCTATGTGAGTTGGCTCCACATTTGGATTCACAATGATCCCGTCATTGGCTGTGGTCACAGCTATTGTGAGGTGACCAGCCTGTCTTAGGCTATGTGAATTGCCTCCAAGGTGTGGACTCACAATACTCCCCATCACTGGCTGCGATCACAGCTTCGTAGGTGTGCCCCTGGGCTTGGCATCATAATATTCCCATCACTGATAGCTCCGCAGCCATTTAAAATATTTACGGGGGTGAGACTCTCTGGCTAGCCGGGTGAAGTCAAACGCTGTTGAGGTATCTTCCTCAGGCACATCAGGGGACTCCTGACTGCTATCGGTAACAGCCAGCTGGTGGTAATGAACTAACACAGAGCCTTTGGTAAGTGTTTCCACCTGTTCTTTAACAAAGGAAGTTAGTCTTTTAAATGCCCAAGGTCCAAAGGAGAGGAGAAGGAGAAGACCCAGGAAAGGACCAGGTATAGAAGGAAGAAGAGTGGATAATAAAGGAGAAGTGGAAAACCAATTTTGATACCAGGACTCTTGTTTCTCTCTGTTCCGTTTTCGTTCCTCCAAACTGGAGCGAACCTTATCGATACTGCTTTGCACTAAACCTGTTTTGTCAGTGTAAAAGCAGCATTCTTCCTTGAGCAAAGCGCAAAGTCCGCCTTCCTGGAGAAAAACCAAATCTATACCACGCCTGTTTTGTAAAACTACCTCAAATAAGGACACCATAGAATCTTTTAGGTCCTGCAAGCCTTTTTGCAAATCTTGTGAGTCCACATCTTGGTGGCAATTCACAATTGACTGGCCGGTCACCTCACAATAGCTGTGACCACAGCTGTGACCACCTCACAATGACGGGATCATTGTGAATCCAAGTGTGGAACCAACTCACATAGCCTAGGACTGGCAAATCACCTCATATAATGATGCTGGGCTTGGATGCTCATCATATAGCCTAAGACAGATACTTCGCCCATTTTTCTTTATTACAAGAAAGGGGGAGATGGGGGAGACCAAGAATCCCAGGCACGTAGTCACTACAGATGCTGGCGCGCCAGAGGCTGCAATTAGCTTTGACCACCAGGATAGATTGCTTCCTGAGACCAGGAACCACCCCCCCACCTGACTCCCCCACCTGACTCCCCCACTTGACTTCCCCACCTGACTCTCCCACCTGATTCCCCCACCTGACTCCCCCACCTGATCCCACCACCTGTTTCCCCCACCTGACCAGAATCATGAGATAGCCTCCCGTCCTTCTCCCTCCAATTTTTTACTTCCTTATTCTTTGAGCTTAAAAGCAAAAGCTTTGCCCCATAATAAAGTGGACTTTGACAAGGAAAACTGCTTGGTCCCGTTCTTCTCTCTCACCCGTTTTTCTTCAGACTTGACCCTCTTCGAAGACCCCACGAATTACTAGTCCCGCAGGCAGGTACAATATCGTAGAACAATTTAAATAGTTTTAAAATTATACTTGAATTTATTTTACCAAATCTATTAGCCAGAAAGCCTACTGGTGCATCCAATCACAGGCAGCTCGTGGTGTTGGGATCCGTAAGCAGGCATCTCTATGGCCAGCCCCAAGAGACCTGACAAACCAATATCAGTCATCTGTGAAGCCACCTACAGACCACCTGAAACCACCTGTGCATGCTCTGGGTCACCTTATAAGAGAACTTGCAGTCCTTCCTCTCTCTCCCTCTCTGTCTCCTACCCTTCCCAGAGATTGTCTCTGTGACCCGTTCCCCCTTCCCAATAAACCTCCCACATGGAACCAGTCACATGGCGTTGATTTGTGAACCTGCCGTGTAACTTCGCTGCACTATCCTAACACGTGGCAGAAAAAAAAAAGCCACTTCTTTATTAACTGAGGAATTGATAAGGACATAAGCAGTTAGACATACATTTTAAATTATCTTAATTTGAATAGACCTTTATAATAATAGACCTTGAAATTTTGCATCATAATAAAAATTACTTAGAACCAGGGTTGGAGCATATATATAGCATATTGTAAAACTATAACTTTGAATTTAAAAATCCATACACATTTAAAATGAGACTTGAGTTTAATCCAAAAGAAGATAAAATGGGAGCGGAGCCAAGATGGCAACTAGCACACACAGTTTCCGAGCTGTGGAAGAGATAAAGTTCTGAGTTGATGAGTGGAAGAACTTCTGAAGCCAGGGAAACAATGGAGAGACTTTCTAAACAACAGGGAACATCGCAGGAGGTGAAAACCTTGGTCTCCGGTCACCCAGGGACTTGTTTGGGGAAGGTGAGAAACGATCCTTTGATCTCTCGGCACTCCCCTCCCCTAGACCTCCCTCCTCCTCGGCTCAGGCACAGCAGACTCGCCTTTCTCAGCGCAGACCTAACTGCCTGGGGCCTGCAGCCACTGAGGCGGAGCCCCAAGCCCTTTATCGGCAAAGGCCAGCAGTACTGTGTCTCGGAGCCCCAGATTCATGCACGGCGGCTGCACCATCCTCCCAGGGCCCGAGTCTGCTAGACGCCATACTAGCTCCGCAAGAGCACCATCACTGACGGTACGGCCCGCCCAATCCCACAGAGACAGAGAATACGCTATATACTCACCAAAACCAGACAGAAACGCCACACAAGCTAGACACACCAGGCGCTGGGCCTCCGAAGCTTGGAGAGCGCAGTAAAGAGACCCCAGGACTTCCCAGAAAGCATCTGGACTAGCAACCCAGTCTCCAGTTACAGCGGGACTTTCTAACCTGGCGGCGGAGCAGCACTGAGCTGGCGGGGCACATCAGCCCTCCAGTTTAAGACTAACCAGGGCCAAACCAGAGAACAGAAAGGCTGGTTACCCCGATTCCCACTGATGTGACCACCCTGAAATCTCCAGCTGCAGCAAGACCTCATAACCTGGCAGTGACAGCAGCACGGAACTGGCGGAGCACATCAAAGAAGCAGGGCCAAACTAGAGAGCAGAGAGCCCAGATACTCCGATCTCTGCCAAGTGTCCTGCCTGTAAGTGAGTGCACCCTTGAGAATCTGCAGATCCCCAGATCCTGGGTTCTTCTAAAACAGAAGCCAGGCATCGAAGCCCCTCCCACCCATATACCCACTTTGGGAAACAGAGGGGCACTTGGAACATTGAAGTTCCTGCTCTATGGGTCTAATTGAGGAGTTAAGGCAGTTAATGCCAGAAATTGCGCTGCGATCATCACTAGCGCCTGCGACATATACATTGCAGAGCCCCTCCCACACACTCAAGGGTTCAACATTAGCCATCACTCTGTCCCTCGAGACACACGCCCACACCCACTTACACACACACACACATATACACACGCACGCATGCACGCTTGCATTTGCCTCTGTTTGCGCCTGCGTACTTTCCTCCCACAGGTACAGCTAGTCCTCAGCATACGCTAAGGACACGGGACCTCTCTCAACTTCCTGAAGAATTCTCCAGACTCGAGAGAGAGACAGTACCAGTCTTATCGGCAGAATCCAAAAACAAACAGGGAAGGTCTCAGATAAGCCAATGGCCAGGGGTAGGTGAAAGAACACCTCCAATATAAATCAGGACATCATGACTTCACCAGCAAACCCCAAAATCGATGGATACTCCAATTCATCAGAAGCACAGGAAAATGACCTTAAAGCCATGCTTGCTCAATTATTTGAGGCTCATAAGGAGGAAATGAACAAATCTTTCAAAGAGTTGGCCAGTCAATTGGAGATAAAGAAAGAAGAAATAGACAAAACCCTTAAAGAAACACAGGCAAACATAGCCAAACAAATAGAGGCACAAGTAGAGAAAAAATTAGTGGCATACAAAAAGGAAATGAACAAAGAAATAGAGTCCATCGTAGAGAGAGACAGGAATCCAAATTCAAACACATGAAAGAAATGGTGCAAGGCATGAAAACAGAATTAGAATCAATAAAGAAAACACAAAATGAGAAAACTCTTGAGCTGGAGAACTTGGAGAAAAGATCAGGAACCACAAAAGTAAGCATCACCAACAGAATACAAGAGATGGAAGAGAGAATCTCTGGAGCTGAAGACACACTTGCAGAAATTGATACTTCTCTCAAAGAAAAAGTAAAATCAGAAAAATTCCAATCACAAAATATACAAGAAATCAAGGATGCTATGAAAAGACAAAATCTAAGAATAATAGGAATTGATGAAAAAGAAGACTCCAGGCTCCAAGGTTCAGAAAATATTTTCAAAAAAATCATAGAAGAAAATTTTCCCAACTTAAAGAAAGAGATGTCCATAAATATACAAGAGGCCTACAGAACACCAAATAGACTAGACCAGAAAAGAAACACATCATGTCACATCATAGTCAAAACACTAAATCTACAGAACAAAGAAAAGATATTAAAAGCAGCAAGGGAAAAAGGCCAAGTAACATATGAAGGTAGACCTATCAGAATCACACCAGACTTCTCATCAGAAACTATGAAAGCCAGAAGGGCCTGGGCAAGCATCATGGAGACTCTAAGAGATCACAAATGTCAACCCAGACTACTATACCCTGCAAAGCTTTCAATCAACATAGATGGAGAAAACAAAATATTCCATGACAAAACTAAATTTACGCAATATCTATACAGCAAACCAACCCTACAGAAGATACTAGAAGGAAAACTCCAATCCAACGAAAACGAATTCACCCAAGAAAACAGGGCATACAGATAATGTCCCAACAAAAATGAAAAGAAAACAAGCAATGAAACAAGGTAAGATCATCGACTCCATTACAAAAGGAACTAACATGCATTGGTCAATATTATCTATCAATATTAATGGACTCAACTCACCAATAAAAAGACACAGGCTAACAGAATGGTTACGGAAACAGGACCCAACATTCTGTTGCATCCAAGAAACACACCTATGCAACAAAGATAAACACTACCTCAGAGTAAAGGGCTGGAAAAATGTTTTTCAAGCAAATGGTTCCAGAAAACAAGCTGGAGTAGCCATCCTAATATCTAATAAAATAGACTTTCAACCCAAGTTAATCAAAAAAGATAAGGACGGCCACTATATTCTCATCAAAGGAAAAATCCAACAAGAGGACATCACAATTTTGAATATCTATGCCCCAAATACAAGAGCACCTACATTCGTAAATGAAACAATATTAAAGCTTAAATCATACATTGACCCTAATACCTTAATAGTGGGAGATTTCAACACCCCACACTCATCAAGGGACAGATCAACCAGACAGACACCAAATAGGGAAATAAAAGCACTCACAGAATCCCTAAATCAAATGGACCTAATAGATGTCTACAGATCTTTTCACCCAAACTCAAAAGAGTACACCTTCTTTTCAGCACCACATGGAACCTTCTCCAAAATAGACCATATAGTGGGTCACAAAGCAAGCCTCAACAGATACAAAAGGATTGAAATAATCCCTTGTATACTATCTGACCACCATGGACTAAAGCTGGACATCAACAACAACAGAAACAACAAAAAGCCGACATGCACATGGAAACTGAACAACTTACTACTCAATGACAGCTGGGTCAAGGAAGAAATAAAGAAAGAAATTAAAGACTTTCTAGAATTCAATGAAAATGAAGGTACAACATACCCAAATTTATGGGACACATTGAAAGCAGTGATGAGAGGAAAATTTATAGCACTAAGTGCCTACAAGAAGAAATCCGTAACATCATATACAAACAACTTAATGGCCCAACTGAAAAACCTAGAAAAAAAAGAAGCAGATACACCCAAGAGGAGCAGACGGCTGGAAATAATCAAACTAAGGGCAGAAATCAATCAATTAGAAACAAATAAAATTATCCAAAGAATCAATGAAACAAAAAGCTGGTTCTTTGAGAAAATCAACAAGATAGACAAACCCTTAGCCAAACTAACTAAAAAGCAGAGAGAAACTATCCAAATCAGCAAAATCAGAAAGGAAAAAGGGGACATAACTACAGACACTGAGGAAATCCAAACGATTATTAGGTCATACTACAAAAGCCTATATGGCACAAAATTTGAAAATCTAAATGAAATGGATAACTTTCTTGACAGATTCCATCTACCAAAATTAAGTCAAGATCAGGTAGAAAGACTGAATAG
>NW_026593286.1:43729171-43809598 GCF_907164565.1 Psammomys obesus | reverse complement strand
AAAGATCTCCCGTGCTCATGGATTGGTAGGATTAACATTGTGAAAATGGCCATCCTGCCAAAAGCAATCTACAGATTCAATGCAATTCCCATCAAAATACCAACTCAATTCTTTACAGACCTTGAAAAAAAGATTCTCAGCTTCATATGGAGAAACAAAAAACCCCAGAATCTCCAAAACGATCCTGTACAACAACAGATCATCTGGAGGTATCTCCATTCCCGATCTCAAGCTGTACTACAGGGCAACAGTAATAAAAACTGCATGGTATTGGCATAGAAACAGAAAGGAGGATCAATGGAATCGCCTAGAAGACCCAGAAATAAACCCACACACCTATGAATACTCAATATTTGACAAAGAAGCCAAATCCATTCAATGGAAAAAAGACAACATCTTCAACAAATGGTGCTGGACCAACTGGATGTCTACATGCAGAAAAATGAAAATAGATCCATATTTATCACCCTGCACAAAACTAAAGTCCAAGTGGATCAAGGACCTCAACATAAAACCAGATACTCTAAATCTGTTGGAAAAAAAAGTGGGGAACAGCCTAGAACTCATTGGCACAGGAGACAACTTCCTGAACAGAACACCAACAGCACAGGCTCTAAGAGCAACAATCAATAAATGGGACCTCATGAAACTGAAAAGCTTCTGTAAAGCAAAAGACACTGTCATCAAAACAAATAGACAGCCTACAGATTGGGAAAGAATCTTCACCAACCCTTTATCTGACAGAGGGCTAATATCCAGTATATATAAAGAACTAAAGAAGCAGAAAAGCAACAAACCAAGTAATCCACTTAAAAAATGGGGAACAGAGCTAAACAGAGAATTCTCGAAAGAGGAACATCGAATGGCAGAGAAACACTTAAAGAAATGCTCAACCTCATTAGCCATTAGGGAAATGCAAATCAAAACGACCCTGAGATTTCACCTTACACCCATCAGAATGGCCAAGATGAAAAACTCAAGTGATAGCACATGCTGGAGAGGTTGTGGAGAAAAGGGAACCCTCCTCCATTGCTGGTGGGAATGTAAACTGGTTCAACCACTCTGGAAGTCAATCTGGCGCTTTCTCAGACAACTAGGAGTAGTGCTACCTCAAGACCCAGCTATACCACTCCTAGGTATATACCCAAAATTTGCTCAAGTACACAACAAGGACATTTGTTCAACCATGTTCGTAGCAGCTTTATTTGTAATAGCCAGAACTTGGAAACAACCCAGATGTCCATCAACGGAGGAATGGATACAGAAATTGTGGTATTTTTACACAATGGAATACTACTCAGCCATCAAAAAGGAGGAAATCATGAAATTTGCAGGCAAGTGGTGGGATCTAGAAAAGATCATTCTGAGTGAAGTATCCCAGAAGGAGAAAGACAAACGTGGTATATACTCGCTTACATAGACCTACAAGACATGATAAACATAATGAAATCTACACACCTATAGAAGATAATCAAGAAAGTGGACACAGGCGAAGGTGATTAATCCTCATTTAGAAAGACAAATGGGATGTGCATTGAACTTATGACAGGAGTCTACCACAAAAGGCATCTGAAAGACTCTACCTAGCAGTGTTTCAAAGCAGACACTAAGACTCATAACCAAACCCTCGGCAGAGTGCAGGGAATCATATGAAAGAAGGGAAGTTAGTATGATATGGAAAGGATAGGAGCTCCACAAGGACCAAATATATCTGGGCACAGGGTCTTTTCTGAGACTGACACTCAACCAAGGACCATCTATGGATATAACCTAGAACTTCTGCTCGGATGTGGCCCGTGGTAGCTCAGTAACCAAGTAGTTTTCCAAAGTAAGGGGAACACGGACTATTTCTAACAGGATCTCAAGGGCAGGCTGTTTGACGCCCCCCCCACCCCGGGGAGGAGCAGTCCTGTTAGGCCACAGAGGAGGACTTTGCAGCCAGCCCTGAAGATACCTGATAAAACAGGGTCAGATGAAAGGGGAGGAGGTCCTCCCCTATCAGGGGACTTGGAAAGGGGCAGGGAGGAGACCAGGGAGGGAGTGTGGGGTTGGGGAGGGAATGAGGGAGCGGGATACAGCTGGGACACAGAGTTAACAAAATGTAACTAAAAAGAAAAATAAAATTAAAAAAAAAGAAGATAAAATAAAGTTAATCGTAATTGAAGAACTTTAAAATTTTTGTTTCATATCATGTAGCCATCCCAAGGTTTACAGTTTAATCTTAAGACTTTTTTTTTTTCTTTTGAAAGTACAAAAAAAAAATGAGGAAGCAGTGGTTTGCTTTTAAATCCCTGCAGAAGGGATGGAGGGGAGAGAAGAGCGCAGCTTTTGGGTTAAGAGTGGGGTAAGGGTGGGAGGCCATGAGCCAGGGCTCCATGGTGAAAAAAGAGTATGGATTTAATATACACACCTTAAGGGCGGATAAGGCAGGGGGCATAATGGTTGTCCCCAGTGTACAGACCACATGGCAGCGGTAGGCTGCTCTGAGCGGCTGTGCGACCATCCCTCTGAGCTGCCTGGGAAGCAGCAGGAGCAGCCAGGTACCTCTCAAACAGAAGTGCCACTTCAGAGGGCAGGGGCAGGTCAGAAAAGGCAGGATAGAAGAAAGTTTTGTTGTATTCAGGCCTGAAAGCGAATGGGGTCCCACAGTGAAAACTATGGGATTGCCCATCAGTTTTCAGCACCAAATATTAGCATTTATATGAAAATGCCATGCACACAACCTATTTTATGTGGAAGAGGTTTATTGGATAGAGATGGAGAGAAAGAGAGAGGAAGAGAGATAGGTAGAGAGGGGGACAATGGTTGGGGGAGGGGCACCCTGACAGATTGCTGGGAGAGCAGGAGAAGGGAAGAGAGCAAGGACCAGAGAGTAAGAAAAAGGGAGAGTGGCAGCCCGGTCATTTTGTACCTGGCTCAGAAGGTGTCATAGGACCCTAAAGGTCCCTAAGGGAAAGCCAGTTGAATTGCCTGCATAGCATAACACATGGAATTTGGTGTAACCCAAACCTGGGCCATAATCACTCAAAATGGTTCAAGAATGAACTATTTCTATGTTCTTTAAGAGGAAATACATGACTTTTGTGTTGATACTGTTTTCTTGGGGATTTGTGCTCTTGACTTACTAAAGGTCCTTCTCAGGGATGCTTTTGTGAATAGTGAGGCTGTGGTGGACTTTATTTATAGGAAGATTGTATGGTAAAAGGGTAGCTATATATTGTCTTCTGATTAAATCTATTAGTTGAGCCTGTATCTCAAGACTATGAACTTCAAATGTTCTTGCTTTTAATATGGATCGATCTTTCCCTACATGCTCTTACCTGCCTATAGGTGTCCTGAACTCCCCTTGACAAGAAATCTGTCAGGAGTTGAAGTATAAATAATGCCATTCTTTTAGCAGCAATAAAACTCAAGGGGAGTAATTGTCCCTCAGGGGCAATGAGTTGTGTGAATATATAGATCTGTTCTGAATAGTTATTCTTGCCCTATATCAGGTTGCAAGATCCAAAGTCCTCTTTTGAATTTCCAGTTGGGATGCTAAAGGGAAAAAAAAAAAAAAAAAACAAATACAAACAAATAAAACCAGTAGGAATATACCCTCTTCTCATTCCTCACTCGCAATGACTTAGAAGTTTCTCATTTTCAAGTTGCTCCTCTAGGAACCATCCCTACCAGTTTATAGGCCAGCACATGTGTTCTGGGTCACAAGTCTCTTTTGTGTCTATAAGCATGTACTTATTCCACAAATTTTTGGTTGGTGATTTGCACCTTCTTAGGTTCAAAATGTTCCCCAGCTGCTCAAAGTGGCAGTGCAATTGACAATGTCCTAAAGGACCATCTGGGTTCAGCATAGGCTCTGACAAGGTAAACAGAAGGACTCTGACTTTGTTGGTGACAGACAAATAGGTTTCCCAGCATCCCTGAAAAACCCAGGAAAGGGCCTCTGTTCCTTATCTCCCTCTCCCTTTGGCAAATGGGACATCTAATTCCTATTAGTATATACCTGTAACATGTTAAAACCACTGAGCTCTTCTGTACCAAAAAAGTCCCAACCCAGTACTCTAACTTACATAATGTTTTAGTTTTTAGGCTCCTTTCCACTGTCATAACTTTATCTTTTTAAAACTATGTATCTTTCTCCACCTTCTAACTATTCTCTCTGCATCCAGAAGTAGCCAGAACAGCTTTGAAGTACCTAAAATAAAGCATTTTTCTATCCATGGAACAGCCTTGTTCAGTGGTCTCACTGCACCTTTGCTTAATCTTAATCCTTCTTAATCTCATTTCTTTGATGCTGTTAAGGAAAAAAAATAGCATTTTTTTCATTCTTCCATTCTTTTTACTATTTGTAAGGATGGGAGTCATGATTTTTAAGTCTCTACATGCCAAGAGTAAAACTAAAAGCCTTCTTTTCAATCAATGTAATTACTGAACTTAATATGGTTAGTTGTAAATTGTACTGTAAAATTCTGGTTATATTTTAAAATTTAGCCTAAAGTATAAGCAAGTCAATTTTTTATATTTTATTTTTATTAATTACAGTTTATTCCCTTTGTATCCTACCTGTAGCTCTCTCCCTCTTCCCCTCCCAACCCTACCCTTCCTCCCTTTTCTCCCCCATGCCCCTCCCCCAGTCTATTGATAGGGGTGGTCCTCCTCCCCATCCTTCTGATCCTAGTCTATCTGTCTCACCAGGAGTGGCTACATTGTCTTCCTCTGTGCCATGGTAAGACTGCACCCCCTGAGGGGGAGGTGATCAAAGAGCAGGCCAATCAGTTATGTCAGAGACAGTCCCTGTTCCCATTACTATGGAACCCACTTGAAGACTGAACTGCCATGGGATACATCTGTGCAGGGGTTCTAGGTCATCACCATGAATGGTCCATGGTTGGAATACTAGTCGATTTTTTTTTAAACATAGGTGATATTCCTTCAAAACCGTATTTTTGTTTTGTTTGTTTTTTGCAAATTTATTTATTTATTTATTTATTCTCTTATATGTTACATCCCAACTACAGTTTTCCCTCCCTCCTTTTCTCCCAGTTCTTCTTCCCACCTCCCCTCTCCCCATCTACTTCTCTTCCATTTCTCTTGGCAAAAGGGCAGGCTTCTCAAGGTATCAACCAAGTATGGCATAATAAGTTGCAAAAGGCTAGGGCTCTCCCCTCATATTAAGGCTGGATGAAGCAACCTGGTAGGAGGAAAAGGGTCCCTAATGCAGGTAAAAGTGTCAGAAATAGGCTCCACTCCCTCTTTCAGGAGGCTTCCTGATTACCAGTCCAGTCTCAGTGAGCCCCTAAGAGATCAGGGTGATTGATTCTGTGGGGTTTTGTGCTGTCATGACCCTTGTGGTTTCTATACTCCTTCCTCCTCTTCTTTTTCAGGATTCACTGAGTTCTTCCTAATGTTTAGATGTGGGTCTCTGCATCCGTTTTCATAAGCTGCTAGACGGAGCCTCTCTGATGATAATTATGCCAGGCTCCTGTCTATGAGATTTGCATAATATCATTAGCAATACTTTTTTATTTTGTTGTGTTGTGTTTTGGTTTGGTTTGGTTTATCCTGGTTGTGTTAGGTTCTATTGTATGGGTTTCTGGGCTATCTGGCCTCTTGTATCTGGTCCTCTAGGCACTGTCAGGCATGAGCTCCCTCTCATGGCATGGGTCTTAAGCTGGACTAGTCATTGTTTGGACAATCCCACAGTTTTTGTGCCACTTTTGCCACAGCACATCTTGCTAGCAGGACAAACTGTAGGTAGAAAGTTTTGTGGTTGGATCGGTGTCCCAATCCTTCCACCGTCTTCACTGGTTTTGGAGATGGCCTGTACCTGCTACTACAAGGAGTCTTCATCACTTCTATAGAGTCTGGGAGTTTCCATTGCACTGGGTTTCTGCCTTGTCCCTGAATTGTGCCCCCATTTCAGTTGTCTCTCAGTATTCTCTCCCTCTATCCTCCCCCACATGAATTCCCCTGTTCTCATTCCCATCCACTTGCAGTCTATATGAAATGTTTGTTATTTCTTCTTACCATGGAGATTCATGCATCCATCCTTGAACCTTCCAATTTACTTATCCTCTCTGGGTATGTAGATTGTAGCATGATTATCCTTTGCTTTATAGTCAATACCCACCTATAAGTAAGTGATACCATGTTTGTCTTTCTGGGTCTGAGTTACCTTAATCAGGATGACTATTTCTAGTTTCATCCATTTGCCTGAAAATTTTGTGTTATTTTTTTTAACAGCTGAGAAACACTCCATTGTGTAAATGTACCACATTTTCTTTAGCTATTTTTTGGTTGAGTGTCATTTAGGTTGTTTCCAGTTTCTTGATATTATGAATAAGCCTGTTATGAACATCGTTGATCAAGCGTCTTTATGGTAGGATGGAATGGCTTTTGGGTATATGCACAAGAGTAGTAGAGCTTGAGGTATATCAATTTCCAATTTTCTGAGAAACTACCATCCTGATTTCCACGGTGGCTGACAACTTTGCACTACTACCAGCGGTGGAGGAGTGTTCCTTTTCGCTCCACAGCCTCACCAGCATGAACTATCATTTGAGTTTTTTAACTTAGCCATTCTGACAGGTGTAAGATAGCATCTCAGAGTAATTTTGATTTCTTTTTCCTTGATGGCTAAGGATGCTGACTATTTCTTCAAAAATTTTCAAATTATATTTATTTATTTATTACAATTTATTCACTTTGTATCCCCACTGTAGCCCCTTTCCTCATTCCTCCTATTTCCACCTACCTTCCTCCTTCTCCCCCTAGTCCTCTGACAGGAAAAGATCTTCTCCCCTTCTATCTGACCCTAGCTTATCAGGTCTCATCAAGGCTGGTTGCATCATCTTCCTCTGTGGCCTGGTAAGGCTGTATCCTCCAAGGGGGAGGTGATCAAAAACCATTCCACTGAGTTCATGTCAGAGGCAGCCCCTGCCCCTTACTAGAGAGCCCACTTGGAAACTGAACAGCCAGCTCAGGGTGGGTCTTAGGTCTTCTCCACACATGGTCCTTGGTTGTAGTATCGGTCTTTGCAGGCCCCCCTAGTCCCAGGTATTTTGGCTCTGTTGTTCTCATTGTGTAGTTCCTGTCCTCTCCAGGTCTTTCTATCTCCCTCTTCTTTCATAAGGATTCTGGCACTCTGCCCAAAGTGTACCTCTTTTGATACCCTGGTAGGAAGAGTCTTTCAGAGGTCCTCTATGAAGGCTTGTGTCCTGTTCCTTGTCTTCTCCTACTTCTGATGTCTATCCTGTTTGCCCTTCTAAATAAGGATTAAACATCTTCCATAGGGTACTCCTTGTTGTCTAGCTTCTTTAGGACTATAGATTTTAGTTTGTTTAGCCTTTGTTATATGGCTATCCATTCATACGTGAGTATACCATATGTATCTTTCTGCTTCTGGGTTACCTCACTCAGGATGATCTTTTCTAGTTCCCACCATCTACCTGCAAATTTCATGATTTCCTTATTTTTAATTACTGAATAGCATTCCATTGTGTAAATGTATCATGCTTTCTGTATCCATCCCTCCATTGAGAGATATCTAGGTTGTTTCCGGATTCTGGCTATTACAAATAAAGCTGCTATGACCATAGTTAAGGAAATGTCCTTGAATGGTAGGACATCTTTGTTTTGAGTATAGCTGGATCTTGAGGTAGCACTATTCTTAATTTTCTGAGAAAGCTGCAGATTGATTTCCAAAGTGTTTGTATAAGGTTACATTGCCACCAGCAATGGAGGAGGGTTTCCCTTTCTCCACAACCTCTCCAGAATGCATCATCCCTTGAGTTTTTTATCTTAGTCATTCTTATGGCTATGAGGTAAAATCTCAGGGTCATTTTGATTTGCATTTCCTGAATGAGTAAGGATGTTGAACATTTCTTTAAGTGTTTCTCTGCCATTTCACTATTCCTCTGTTGAGAATTCTCTGTTTAGCTCTATACTCCATTTTTAAATTGAATTACTTGGTCTCAAACCCAGTTTTTAAAGCCTCAAGAAATTAATTTCTTGGTCTCCCTTGTTGACACAAAACCACAACTCTCATCTTAAAAGGTACAAGAGGCAATTTATTCTAGAATCATTTTGAGTGACCATAGCTTAGTAAAACAAATTTAGGTTACCCCAATTTTTTCATTCTAACATGGCAGCAGTTTTATTAAGTTTTTATAGTTTTACAGAACAGAGAATGATATTAATGAAGAAAAGTTTAAAATACATTGTTAGATACATCAAAAGAAGCAGGACATCAAGACAGAAGAAACTTTCCTACAGGCTCAGGATGCTGTCTAATGGCATTTGGATTGGTAAAAGTTAAAAATATCTTTTACCTATTGTCAATCAACTTTTACATGTTCAGTCAATAGATTCTAAAAGGGTTTCTTTGTTGACATGGACTGTTAATTTCAACACAAGGAGGCAAAACTGGCTTCTCCAAGGGTCAGAAATTAGTCCAAAATGAAGAATTTAGCCTCTGGACCTGCAAAATTCCAATCTCTCCACAGTACTGAAGTTTTAATCAGCCAGTCCTCCTCTACAGAAAGATTTCTTTAAGAAATTTTCATTTGCAGCTAGAGGCAGCTTCCTTTCAGAAGCTTTCCTTCTCACTCTCAACTCTGTAAGTTTTCCAAACTCTAAAGCATAAATCTTGTAAAGGATAGAGTTACTAATGAACATTTTGAGATTTTTATGAGTAAGAAATATGTTCTCAGATCTCTTAATCTGTTTTAGAATTTATTTCTCTAAAAGAAATTAAAAATATTTTTATGTTTTGGGTTTTGAATGCCTTCCAAAGATTTTTTATAAAGGCTTGATCTGCTCTTGAATCGTTATAAGGATTATGATGCCTTATATGGAAGCAGTTGAAACTTTAAAAATCTGGGCATACTTCAAGATTGTAAGTGATAGGAGACATGTGTTTAAAGACAATAATAGGACTCCAGCCCTTTATTTATCCTCTTTGTTTTACTGCTCACCAGGTTAGTGGTTTGGCTGTGCTATGCATTTCTACCATGAAATCCACAACAGTCCCAAACAGGGCTAATCTCTTAGGGACATTTTCTTTTTACATCTTGTTTTTCTCAGGTGCTTAATTACAAAAGCAGGACTGGCTCACTAACAAACTCTTTTTCTTCCAAGTTCATGACTGTTCTGCCTAACTTAAGTTTCACAGATGCTTCCAAGGTCAACAGTTAAAGTACAAACTAAATTGTTTGAAAATAGTTAATAACACACTTGTAACTATGACAGCTCTGAGGGGAAAGGGATCCTAGCAGTCAGGATCTACCATGTTACCACAGAGTAACATCACACAACAAATCTCACACGAGAGATTTATTGGGAAAGATAGAAGAGAGTAACTGCCTCTGCTAGGGAAAGAAGCAGAAAAAAAAATTGAGCGGAAGGCAGACTTCCTGGAGTAGCGGGATTTGTGAGATTTGGTGGCTTGATTTTGGGGCTAGCTCAGGGGTTGGTGGAACTCTGTGGCCGGATTCTATGGCAAGCTTCGGGACTGGTAGAATTTTGTGGCCTGATCTTGGGGCAAGGTTAGGGATTGGTAGGATTTTGTGGCCTGATGTTGAGCTTTTTTTTTTCTCTTGTATGGTAGGGACTAGCCTCTGTGATCCCAAGGGGCTGGGCAAAATCTCTTAGAATAGTCTGGGGATGGGGCTCAAGGAGCTTACTACAAATAATATTGTGAGAACATAGTAATCTCCAAAAGTTAATATTACAAAAAAAGGATAAATGCATTAAAAATACATTTAAAAAAAATTCAAATTCTGAGAAACTATCAGCAAAAAATTCTTGCAGAGAACAAAACCGATTTAATATATTTTAGAACAAAGTGATTGATAGTCTCCTGTGAAGGACCACCCATGTTTTCTTGCCGAATACAGAAGTCATTTATTTCCATCCCTATATGGGGCTATATCCCATCTTTTTCTGTAGGAACTTTCACTGTCCACACAGCTAGGTTACAAAGATGCCCCTTACTGTGAATAAATATGGTCCTGCCTAAGGTCACACCAAGCCAATCTTTTTGCCTTCTCTCTTTCTACAGCTACCTTTCAAAAATCTAACAGATTGTGCTAATAACCTGGGATGGAAAGCTAAGCCTTCCAGCAAATCCAAGTCCACCCCTGGCTCTCATATGCTCCCCAGCTTAAGTCCCTGAGAGAGCCAGACAGGAGCACATAATTCTTTCAGGAAGCCTTTTCTTTTTTCTCTGTCTTTCCCCTTTCTTTCTCACCTTACTTTCTCACTTGAACAGTCTGACTTATGTGGGAGGCCTCACTGCTTTAACGCTTGCAATATAGCAAAACATCCATCCAAACTGTTATGCTTAGATCACAAGACCCCCAAGAAACCACCAGCAGTCGAGTCTGTTGCAAAACACATGAGGATTTTTTTCATTACAAGCTATAGCTTGGGCTTATACCCTCACAGAGTCAACCGTTGAGAGCAGAGAACCTCGTACTCAGGGTAGGTGGGGGATTTAGAGGTCCCAGTCCCTCCAGTGCACCCAGGCAGGGGAATTCCTGCCTGGCAAGCGTCTATTGGTTGAAACACAAAAGGAGATGTGATGTTATATTTTGATCTGATTGGCTGTAGGGAGACCTCAAAACCATTAACCATCTGGCTTCTCTTGTTTGGTTGTCCTAGGAGAGAGGGGTGAGAGAGGGGTGATCTGGGCTGATTTCCTAGCAACTGTATCTCTAGTGGGCAGGAAAGCATGCAGTAAGGCTGGTTGTTCCCTGTGGGTGGCTGGACATGTGTCAACCTGTCTGGCCTCTGTTCTGGCTTGTGCTTTAAACTTTAAACCAATAACCCAAAAAACTAAATTTTAATTCTTTGGTCTCTCAAAAGTAATTTATTGGACCTACTCAAAGGCATCCTAGTTAGGTCTGGGAGCTCACTGGAACATTCTTTTGTCTGTCCTAAGACCCACTTGGCTGAAAATACAGAGAACTTTCAACTGACTGCAAGAAACACTTGATCAGCCAAAAGACCTGAGAATCTTCCCCTATGGTTTCTTAACCCTGGAATTGATTAGGGATACACCCTTACTAATTAGGTGCCTTTGGTCTTTTTGTGATTTAAAGGATACTCTGAGTGACTAAAAAATTGACCTCTGTTTTTGCTTTTGTCCCTTATCTGCTCCAAATTTTCTGTACAATTGGACTTTCAATGCAAATCTGGCCTCAATATACATTGGACAAATGGCTACTGTTGGCCCAAATTCAGAACATTTGATTTCTAATATCTAAACTGGTTATTTCCCCCATAAAGCATTCAACCCTCTTAATTCTTTCTCAAGGTTCTTGCTTATTACAACCATGCCCAGAACCAGAGAGCCCAATGTTCAGAAGCTGGGCTTCTGAACTTGCATCTTTATAACTACAACTATTTCTGAGATAGCTTATAACTCATTTTCCTTATGCCTCCTTTACATTATGATTTTGGCGGACCTGTGGTTCTGCCTCTCCAAACCTGGAAAACAATCTTTGTATATTTAATAAGTAGTAAAAACATTTCACGTTGTCTGCTCTCATCTCCAAACACACACAAACTGGTTATAGATATGTAGATCACTGGGTTTAGTCTTACAGAGATTCAAATGTCTTTGGCATATGGATAATATTAAAAATTGTTTTATGCTATTTTAATCGGCTGAGAGGGCTGGGTCTGGAGTTGAAATTAGGGACTTCTCCCAGAGCCCAGAATGTTTGTTCAAAAGTTTCATCCCATGTCTCTAGCCAGGGCCAGACTAAAGAAAAGAAGAGGGAGCTGGGGGTTGAGGCTACTAAGGAGGGGGTTGTTAGCAGGATCAAGGGTAGTAGAGGTTTTCTCTGGTTAAGGCTCTGTAGAAAGAAGAAGAGGATGAGGAAAAACACAGGGAAGACTTGAAGTGAAGAAAGCAGAAAGCTTGGCCATAAGAACCTCCTTCTACTTACCAGATCATTGGCAGTAGTTATAAAGTACCATATAAAATTGGTATCTAGAGTGACTTTAGTCAGCCATTTGTATTGGTTATCTAAGGGGTATTGGGGCCAAATTTGTCTGCAAAGATTTGTAGTTTAAAAGCCCTTAGGTCAGCACTAGGTATAGAGGGCTGAAGTTCTCCAAAAGGCATCCCAGCAGGGAGCTTGGAGGTAAGATTGAAGACACAGTTCCTGGGGATGAGGATAGGAGTCATGGGCCCAAGTCTGAGGCATCCCAGGGACACAGGAAGTACTGAAATAAGAAAGCACTAACTTTCCAGTGAGTTGTCACAGTACTGGGCAGGGTCCAGAGATAGAAGCCTGAACAGACACAGTCCACTTAGTACTAGAATTTCCAAGAGAGAGAAAACCCAGGGTGGAAAAAAGAAATCTCACTCAACTAAAAGGTAGAGATTGGCAAAGAGGGTCAACCGTATAGTCTTAAAGATCATGATCTCAAAGACTATCTGCCCCCAAGATGTACCTCCAGATGTTCAACAGTCACTGCATCAGATCCAGAAAAATGTTTACACTGTCCAGGTTGGGGCAGGATGAGGGTGGGGTGGGCACTTACCATTCACTGATGTTAGATGGAGTACCCAGCAATAGGTTAGCCAGAAAGTGAGCTTGTTGCAGGTAGACTGGAAACGTGATCCTGGTGGGTGGTTCAGACCCACAGAAGGGAGAACAAGCACCAGGAGAGCCTACCGAGCCTTGGAGGCAAATGCTATGACCTAAGTGCCAGACACCACAAAGTCACACCATGGGACAGATTGCACATGGGAGGTTCATTAGGGAAGGAGTATACTGAGGCTGCCTCTGGGTGAGGATGGAGGGAGAAGAGGAGGGACTGGCCTATTATAAGGGGATGTAGCACATGACTAGGGGAATGACATAGCAACAATGGGAATGTGTCAGTTCTTGGCAGCTAAAGATGACCTGAGTGCTGTAGATGGGTCCCTGGGGCAGGTGGTGAAGATGCTTGGTTGCTAACACAAACAGTCACATGAATGCCTGCTGTGAAACCACTTAAGACTGTTAATGTAATAGTTACATGATAACAAATGCAAAATCTACGTTTGAAACCTGTTCCATTAACTTTTAATTTTGTAAAGAATCACTGTGCACTTCTGCTTTCTTTTCTGTTTTGTCTTTTCTTGAATTGGAACTTTGGCCTTTCTGTGTTCTGTGTTGGTAGATTCTTCAACAGTTTCCTTTTTAATGTCACCAAGCCCATTTTTTTACTCACCTTGTACTTGCTGCTAAATTTTCTCCTTTTTTTACACCTCTGCTTTTATAAAATCAATCACCAAATATTTCCAGTACACATCTTACATTTTCTTCTACATCCTTATTTTTTCCATTCCCTCATTTTGAATAAACAAAGGTTAGGATTCATGTAAAAAAATTTAGTTCCATGTGCTGCGGAGCATGGGAGTGCCCTTAAGAATGCATTGTACCCCAGTGAGACTCCATTGGTGAATATTAAGTTTTCATTTGGGAGTGGTTATCGATTGGAGACATCTCCTGGGCTAAGAATGAGATCTTGTGTGTAGTCCTCTAAAAAAGAAATAGAAATAAAATTAAATAAAATACCCCCTTTAAAAAGAAGAAAATTCACTTCCAAGGATCTTTTGGTGTAGGAATTAGCTTTGTTTGATACGGAGCCTCATTTAATCCAATATGGCCTCCAAATTCGCTATGTGTCAGAAGTTGAATTCCATATCCTGTTGCCTCCACCTCAAAGGTGCTAGGATATGGGTGTGTCCTGCGAACTCCACTTTATGCAATGTTGGCAATAGAGCAATGTGTCTTACTCCAGTCTAGGCAAGCACTTTACCAACTGAGCTACTCAGATTGCCAATTTTTTCTCATATATTTTTCAACTGAAAAAAATTCATTCAAAATATTCTGATAGTTTCCCCTCCCTCAGCTGCTCCCAGATCTTTTCCACCTCCACACTTCTTTTTTTCCTCCCTTTCTTTAGAAAACAAACAAACAACAACAAATCAGAACAAATATTTAAAAACACAAGAAACAAAAACATACAAGAAACACATACAAACAAACCCCATAAAAATACAAAATCAGGAACCACAATATACAAACAAAAGAAAGAAAAGAGAAGAAAAGAAGAAAAGAAAAGAAAGGAAAAGAAAGGAAAAAATAAAGAATCAATTTGAGACGAAAAAAAAAACAACCTTACAAAAATAACATTGAACTTATTTTGTGTTTGACACCTACTACTAGGCATGGGTGTTGAAATCCATAAGCACACATTTCTACTGCCAGCCCTGAGGGACCTGACAAACGGGACATGAGGCATCTGTGAGGCCACCTACAGACCCACCTGTAGACCAACTAAAACCACCTGCCCATGCTCTGGGTCACCTTATAAGAGAAC
Organism: Psammomys obesus; assembly: GCF_907164565.1. Lineage (NCBI taxonomy): Eukaryota > Metazoa > Chordata > Mammalia > Rodentia > Muridae > Psammomys > Psammomys obesus. The sequence continues at coordinate 43,795,213 of NW_026593286.1, read as the reverse complement.
TCACACCATGCCATCTCTCTCTCTTACCCTACCCAGAGACAGTCTTTGTGACCTCTTCCACCTTCTCTTAATAAACCTTCCACATGGAACCAGTTACATGGCGTGATTTGTGAACCTGCTGTGTAACTCTTCTGCACAGCCCTAACATAGGTAAGTTGACCAGGAATAGGTGCCTCCAGTGGCCATGCCGAGCGGTGGTGGCTTTTTGGCACCAACACCCTACTGGAGCTGCTAGAAACCTATTTCATTCCAAATCAGTCCACAACACTTTCCAGCAACCAGATTGCTATCTCCTGCAAGCAACACCGGCTGGATTGGTTAGTTACCTTTTGGTCAGCATAAATGCCTGTCTTGGTAGGGGAAGATTGACCATTAAGCATCCGGTAACTTCCTACTACCTTTTGAGACAGAGGAAACCCCAATCATGGTCTTCACTGACCAGGATTGACCCTATTTGCTGACCTCCATTTATGGCTTCCTGTTTCCCTTGGGTGAGACATTTTTCCCCTTCTACGTGCATCTTCTACGTCCCCATCTCGCTAAATCCTAATGCTAGGTCTACGAAATCCTAATGCTAGGTAAACCATGTCTGCTACAGGCAACTGTGCCCATGCCTTGGTCTCCGGCCAATGCTGACGAGTTGTTGTATCAGATGGGATCATACTCTACTGAGTCAAACCTTGGGACACTTCTGGCAGATCACTGACTTCTACCCTCCCATGGGAACTGGCAAGAATGCATGCAGATGAGGTTCACCAAACAAACACAACACACCTTGTTGGGACTGAGGCAATGCTTAACCAGGATGCGCAATGCATTTTAGCCAGGGATCAGTTCATGACCTGCCTCCTGGTTGGTCTCTGCAAGGCTGCCCTTAAGCCAGTTAATTATGAGAAGCTCCAGGAGGTCATTCAGGACAAGAATGAAAACCCATCTCAATTCCTAGAGTGTCTTACAAAGGCCCTCTTACAACCTACTATCCTAGACCCAGAAAGTACAGAGGGTAGGCAACTTCTGATGACCTATTTTTTCTCCCAGAGTTATGCTGACATCAGGCCCAAGCTTAAATGCTTGGAGAGAGGACCTCTGACTCCACAGTCAGAAGTCTTAGCGCTGGTCTTTAAGGTGTGCCATGGGAGAGATGAGAAAGCCCACAAGCAAAAATACCAAATGCTGGCCAATGCCATCTGAAAAGCCTCAGCCACTACCCAGGCTCCCTTGCCTAGACACGAGCTCCATATTTCAAATGTGGTCAAGAAGGTCACTGGGCCTGGTTTTGTTCTAACCCCCACAAGCTACCAGGGCCAAGTCCAAAATGCCGCCAAGAGGGACATTAGCGTATTGACTGCCACTGTTTTTTCCATGATATGTAGGCATCACTCCCAGATGACCCTCCAGCTGATATCCTATGCCTAGCTAGTGATGACTGAAGATGCCAGGGTTCTCTTGACCAGACCACTGCCATCACTAGCAGGGAACCACAGGTAATTATTATGGTATCAGGGCAGCCCATCTCCTTCCTTGTGGACACCGGAGCCACTTACTCAGTCCTGATGAATTATTGGGGACCAACCTCACCTTCTAGTTCCCCTGTTGTTGAGGTAGGACAGCCTTGCCAACATGGCCAGACTCCACCACTTAATTGTATTTTCAGGTATGTTCCCTTGACTCATTCCTTTTTAGTGATGCAAACCTGTCCAATTCCTTTACTGTAAAGAGACTTTTTTAGCCAAAGTGGGAGCCTCTATCTCCTTTACTGCCCCCATTCATCTGACCCCACGCTCTCCAGTGTCCTCTCTCCTCCTTCTCCTAGCTACCTTACCTTTCCTTTACCAGCTTCTCAAGTAGACCCCCAAGTCCAAAACCCCTCTGTCTCTAGGCACCATTCTCCTGTGGTCATTCAGCTACAGGATCCCACCTGGTATATTACCTAATCCCTGGGGTTGGGAGAAGTAGAGAAGGTAATTAAACTCTCCTCTAAGGTCAGTGCCTCTCTGACATCCCCCCCTCCTAAATAATACAAACCTGTCATTTTGTCTCCTACTTCAGACTCTGATGTCAGCCTACAAGCTCCTTAATGTGATCTAAATGGGCTGTTTTAAAGCTTGCTGGCTGTGTGTCCCACCTGGGACTTACTCACAACCAACGCTGACAGCTTCTCCGAAGACTCTTTTGTCATTTAACCATACTTCACCATTCACTAACTGCTCTGACTCTGATGTTGCCATAAACCCCTACCTTTTTCATATCACTCTCTTAGGCTTGACAACTGTCTCAAGGCATCCGGGACACACTCTGTAAGAATGCTAAGTTCCTCAGACTGTAATAAAACTATAATCGTTGATACTTCATCTCAACCCCAGTGCCCTACTGCTAATAATACCTCAATTCTTTGTGGTACTCAGGTCTACCATATTCTGCCTGCTAGGTGGTCAGGAGTTTGCAAGCTGCTGCTCTTCTTCTCAGAGCTGACAAATCTACAAAAGTGAAGGGAACAGCTTGAGGCTTCTAGCTCTTGGGCCTTCGAGAACCCCATGTGGATATGAATTCTCCCCTTTCTCACACCTCTTCTGTTCATCTTTCTGCATTTGCATTTTACACCTGCTTTATTAACTTCCTCTCTACATTCCTCCAACTACAAATGCAAAAATTCTCTAACCAAACCATTAATCAGTTACTCTTACAGGATTATCAACCTCTGCCCACAGAACCAGATGACAATGACTTTCCAATCAACCCTGATGGTGGGACCAGCTATACCCCAAAAATGACAATACCCCTAATCAGCAGGAAGTAACTTGAAGAGCAAAGGTTGCCCCAATGGCCTCCCCACCATCACTCCCTCCCTGTCTCCTCACTTTTTAATAAAACGAAAAGGGAGGAATGTTGGGATCCATAAGTAGGCATCCCTATGGCCAGCCCTGAAGTATCTGATAAATGGGACATCAAGGCATCTGTGAGACCATCTATGGACCACCTGAAACCACCTTATAAGAGAACTTGCACCCCCTCTTATCCTACCTAGAGACAGTCTCTGTGACCCCTTCCCCCTTCCCTTAATAAACCCCCCACATGGAACAAGTCATGTGGCATTATTTGTGAACCAGCAGTGAACTTTGCTGTACAATCCTAACAATGGGGCCCACCATTAACTGTGGTACTCAATGAGGCACCATTCCTTTTAGTGGTATCAGTTGTAGAGATCTTGATTAGGAGTGGTAGCGTGTGTCCACTTCCAGCCTGCAAAGGTTTAAGACCAATGGAGGTGGGGGGTGTTATTACTGTGAGGGGAAAGTGGGTTGCTAAATTTTAAAGGAAGGGATCATCCCAGTTATATCCTGGGGCGGGGTGAGGGACTAATATACCAACTTCACATGTTGTGCCCGAATCACAATACCCCAAAAGACCACCAATAGGAGCCGAGTCCGTTGCAAAACACATGAGGATCTTTTTATTACAAATCATTACAAGCTGCAGCTTGGGCTCATTCGAAGCAGTGAGACGCGAGAGCCCTGTGCTCAGGTTAGTTGAGTGATTTAAAGAGTTCGGTCCCTCCCAGCATGCCCAAGGCAGGGGCGATTCCTGCCTGGCAAGCATCTATTGGTCAAAACAATGCATTTTGAATTGATTGGCTTTAAGAAGATCCCCAAACCATTAATGATCTGGTGTCCCTCCCTAGGGAGATAGGCCAGTTTCCTAGCAACTGTATCTCTAGTGGGTGGGGAAAGAATGCTGTAAGGTGAGTTCTTCCCCTCAGGGCATTACTGGACCTCTCCACCCAGCTAGCCTTAGTTCAGGACTTAAACATTAAAATAATAGCCACCGATTTTTAATCTTTTGGTCTCTCACACAGAGGTGGTGAATTTCTAAGTACTTGCTCCTAGGCTCCATCAACTTGCATGTCAGTGAAAAGTGAATTCTTAAGAGTCTTCTATCATCAGAACTGTGGTTATAATAAAGTCACTAGTACTGAATTTTTTGATTTACTGAGTAGAGATTTAGGTACCAGAAGCTATGCACACAACATTATTAGCAATGCCTTCTGAATAATGTAGTGTTCCTAGGTCGTGGAAGATAATCAGCTCACTGCATATTGTGATGCTTTTATCTCAGGGATTATATTATTCATGAAGAGCTCTAGTGGACCCAAGTATGGCAAATATGGTGCCAAGAGGTCTTTCCCTCCCCCATTCCCTCTCTCTTGCTAAAGCATTAGATTACATTCCTAATTCTAGACATCAAGTTATATTCCCTTATTTGGCCAATTCCTTATGCCTGACTCATTCCTGAGACTGATCACCAAGGTCTAACTCTCAAACAGCAAAATCCAACAATCAAAAATTACCATTTAGCTACCCTAATTAACATGTCCAAACAGAACTTAACAACCTAACCTACCTCATTCTAACACTGACCCCAACCCCTTTTCTTCCTAAAATTAACACCTGTGAAGCTATTTTTTTGCTGTTCCTGCTTGATCCACTTTGTCTCTTTGTCTTCTTAATAAAGGATCTTTTTGTGCTGTAAATTGCTTTGGGAATGGTCTGTGCCTAATCCAGGGTTCAGTACAGAGCATCCCACAGTGTGAAGGTCCCTTAAATTCAGTAATAAGTGATCTGAAAGATGATAGTTAAAAATGAGAAGGATAAAGTTCTTTAAATAATTTTTAAAAGGCTCACTCATGTGTGAGCATTTTAAATTCCTAAAATGTAGTTTATAAATTATTAGAACATGTTCTCTCTCAGTAGAAAAATAAATGGAATTAGAAGAAATTAACTGCTCATAAATTTTCTTGTTAAAATAGCAAAGCATTGCTCACATATACTGTGAACTGATTACAGCTCTTTAACTGGTCTAATGTTTTGTCTTTTGGTTGTCTTCTATTAGCATGAAAAACGTGTTATTCAATTTATGTAGTTAACATATTCAGTAGACACAGTTTTGACTAGAGAAATGTTGCTATATTTATCTGAACTTTTCCAAATTGCCATCTAAATTTCTGTTATATTTTTCCAAAGTTACTAATTTTCTTTTCTTATACAATCTTACTTATATTTGATGTTCCTTCTGCTTCTAAAGCAATTAATTTTCTGTTCATAAAATCACCTACCATGTTTCCTAATAAATTTTTTTCTTCATAAATGTGGCAGTCTATTGCTTTGCTCTTTTAAAAATCTGCTCTGAAATATCATAACACAATTTATAACATGATCTAAAAATACTCAAAACAACCAATTAGGAGATCTTTCTTTATGAGGATCTCAGAAAATGAAGCTCTTATTTCTTAATGAAAGGATGGTATCCTGTAAAAATAATTTTATAAAAGTAGCAATTTACCACAAGTACAATTTATTCTCAGATTATGGAATAGCCATGGAAACTTCTGTTAGGGTCCAGAAGATGCTGAAAGAACGACACCAAACTCGAGTAGCATGCAAGCAACAAAAGGAATTTATTCTGTAGAAGATCAGCATCCTTCGGCCACCACCTTCACAACATGGCAGTGGCCACGAGGGAGGTCGAAGGTCGCTTTTAAAGCCAGAGAGAGGAATTCCTACTGTGGCTAGAGTAAACTCGATTGGGATTGGCTGGTGCTCATGGAGGCTACATGACTCTGGTCAGGACTTGTTCCTTGCCCCTGAACGCTATGTGACTCTGCTCAGGTCTTAGGGGCTTCCCAGATCAGTAAGTAGCTAAGGAACCTTATCTGAGCTGCAACCTTATCCAGATGTCTTTGCTGTTTCTGATTGGTTGCCCTTTTTCTGTGGTGTTTCCTGCAACTCTTAAGCCTGTTCTTTCTAAAAAGAAAATGAATATTTAACCAAGCCCTCTCACTAAGGTGAGGGAGGAAGAGAGAGAGAGAGAAAGAGAAAGAGAGAGAGGAAAAGAGAGAGAGAGAAGAGTTTTCCTATAATTCCCTTAGTGATCAAGTGAACAAGCATGCCTGTACAGGCAGCTCAGATTTGTAGCTCTGCAGAGCACTAAAGAAGGCTAGAAGGCCAGCACAAGGGATGACTTTTTCCTCAGTAACCAAGAAACAAGTGGAAACGTCTTTTAGTTTGTAGAAATAGGCAAGAGTCTTAAAAATGCAGCACAAACATAGCATTCTAGGCTCTCTGAAAATGACAAATCCATATTTATAGAAGCAAGTAGAAGTCAGTTACTATTTAGCTTTAAATTGATTGTTTATGGTTAAGATAACAAGTAATTAAGATAACAAGTGTTGTGCCAGATGTGAGAGACCTCAAAAGACCTCAACCAAGAGTTGAGCCCGATGCAAAACACATGAGGATCTGGATCTTTTTATTACAAGCTACAGCTCGGGCTTACACACCCTTACCACCACAGTGGTTGAGAACAGAGACTAGTGCTCAGGTTAGGTGGTTGATTTAAAGATATTGGTCCCTCCCAGTGTGCCCAAAGCAGGGGCATTTCTGCCTGGCAAGGATCTATTGGTCAAAACACAAAAGGGGATGTTGCATTTTTAATTGATTGGCTGTAGGAAGGCCCCCAAATCATTAATGGTCTGGCTTCCTTTGTTTGGCTGTCCAAGGGGAGAGGGGGCAGTTCCTAGCAACTGTATCTCTAGTGGGCAGGAAAGAATGAACTAAGGCTGATTCTTTCCCACAGGTGGCTGGACATGTGGAAATGTCTCCACCTTTCTGGCCTTTGTTCAGGCTTATGCTTTAAACTTTAAACCACACTCCCACCTCCTAAAAAAAAAAAAAAAACTAATTTTTAATTCTTTTAATTCTCTCATAAGTAGGTGTAGTTTTTTGGGATACTTTATTGGGTTCTTATAGCTACCACCCTTCTCTACCCTGATCCCTTCAAACCCCTCAATACTGGGTAGGTGAGTCTGAAGGTTAGAGGGGAAAGGGTACTTAGACCTCTTTAGACTACTTCCTGCTAGTGTTAGTGTTAGTGTTAGTGTTAGTGTTAGTGTTAGTGTTAGTGTTAGTGTTAGAAGTGTTCAGTAGTGTTAGGTGCCTTCAGGCAAGTTTGACCTTGGGCATTAGGATATTCAAATTCTTCTTATTGTCTTTTTTCAAATAGCTACTTGACAAACAACAACCAACTAGCCTACAGCAGCAACAGGAATATTAGCCACAACAGCAGGGGAAGCAGCAGTCTCTGAATGGAAAGTTTCTCGTTTCTTTGAAGGCTCAGTTGTGTCATGTAATGTTTTGTTGGAAACTGTCTTATGAGAGGGCATGTGATGTTTTGTCTGTCTTGTGATACAGGCATGACTTTGGCCAGCAGAAAACATCCATGGAGAGGAAATATATAGAAGCTTTTGGACAATGAGACAATACTTTTTGGAATGACATCACTATGTTGGTCTTTGCTGGTCTTCCTTCTTAGACACTACTTCACCAAGAGAAAAGTTCCAGAGAACTTCTCAGAGCAATGCAACTGAGTCTTATGGCTTTCGCTGACTTGATCCAATCTGCTGAAAGGTGCTGATTCATGTTGCTGTTTGGTGTTGGCATTTGGAATGGACTATTGGTATACCGACAATGAAGAGTGGACTCACCCCAAGGAACTACCTCAAAAAAGGTCTACAACCCCCCTTTTCTAATAACCTTCTCCCATACCTCTGGTCATTGAGTTGGAAGGCATATAGAAGTGTTTAAGAACCCTAAATGAGGACTAGAGAGATGGCTTATAGGTTAAGAGCACTGACTGTTATTCGAGAGGACCTGAGTTCAATTTCCAGCACCCACATGGCAGCTCACAACTGTCTGTAACTCCTCACACAGACATACACACAGTCAAAACACCAAAGTACATAAAATAAAATAAAAAATTAAATCTTAAAAAAGAAATAACCCTAAATAAAGAAGATATATTGAAAAATCTAAGCCTACAAGCCTCTCTTCAGAGTGCCACCGGTTCCTGTCAGGATGTTGGTATTTATAAGAGTCCTCAGAATTCCAAACATAAACTATTCTGCTCCAAGCATCTCATTTCCATATGGGCAATCTAGAACCAAGTCAGGCTCTAAATTCTCAATGTACTTACTGGGAAAATAATTCCTATAAAGACATTTTGTATGTCTTTTACATTATTGTATGCTTGGGACCTAAATAACCATCTTACAGTATATACTTGATAAAATTTTGTTAAAAAACTTAATGTGGGCTAGAGAAATGGCTCAGTGGTTAAGAGCAATGGTTCTTCCAGAGGACCCAGGTTCAATTTCCAACACCCACATGGCCGATCATAGCTCTCTGTAACTCACACCTTCACACAAACAAACATGCTGACAAAATACCAGTGCTTGGTTAGAGTTATACCAAGGTACTTTATGTCCTTTGTGGCTGTTGTGAAGGGTGACAATACATGCTGGAGAGGATGTGGAAAAAGGGAAACCCTCCTCCATTGCTGGTTGGAATGGAAACTTGTACAAGCACTTTGGAAATCAATCTGGAGCTTTCTCAGACTATTAGGAATAGTGCTTCCTCAAGATCCAGCTATACCACTCCTGGGGCATATATCCAAAAGATACTCAAGTATACAACAAGGACATTTGCTCAATCATGTTCATAGCAGCTTTATTCATAATAGCCAGAACCTGGAAACAACGCAGATGTCCCTCAATGGAAGAATGGATACAGAAATTGTGGTACATTTACACAATGGAATACTACTCAGCAATTAAAAACAAGGAAATCATGAAATTTTCAGGCAAATGGTGGGAACTAGAAAAGATCATCCTGAGTGAGGTATCCCAGAAACAGAAAGACACACACAGTTATATACTCACTTATAAGTGGATACTAGACATATAATATAGGATAAACCTACAAAAATCTGAATACCCAAAGAAGATGAGCTAGGAGGAGGACTCTGGGTAAGATGATCAATCCTCACTCAGAAAGGCAAACAGGACAGATATTGAAAGGAGAAAACAGGAAACAGAATAGGAGCCTACATATAGAGGGCTTCTGAAAGACTCTATATAGCAGTGTATCAAAGCAGATAAGGAGACTCATAAACAAACTTTGGACAGAGTGCAGGAAATCTTAGAAAGTAGGGGGAGATAGTAAGACCTGAAGAGGACAGGAAGTCCACAAGGATAGCAACTGAACCAAAATATCTGGGCACAGGGGTCTTTTCTGAGACTGCTACTCCAACCAAGGACTATTCATGGATAAAACCTAGAATCCCTGCTCAGCTGTAGCCCATGGCAGCTCAGTTTCCAAGTGGGTACCTAGTAAGGGGAACAGGGACTGTCTGTGACATGAACTCAGTGACTAATTCTTCAACTGCCTGCCCTGGATGGGGAAGTAGGCTTCTCAGCTCACAGAGGAGGACAATGCAGCTAGTTCGGATGAGACCTGATAAGCTAGGGTCAGATGGAAGGGGATGAGGACTTCTCCTATCTGTGGACTTGGAGAAGGGCATAGGAGGAGATCACAGAGGGAGCATGGGATTGGAAGGGGAAGGTGGGGAGCTACAGCTGAGATACAAAGTGAATAAACTGTAATTAATTTAAAAAATAAAAATTAAAAAACCTAAAAATAAAAAAATAAATAACATAATAAGGAAAGAGAGAGGGGACAGTCAAAAGCTCATAATGCAGAAAAAATTGCTTGTATGGCCTTGAGATGTGTAGGACCCAGTTGCTAATAATAACCCATCTTCTATTGGATGCTTACCTATGAAGTGCAAATACATCACAAGCTGAAAAGATACTCTCAGCAGGATTTCAATTACTTCTTTATCTAAGTAAAACCCTAAGATTTTACTTTACAAATTTCAGTTCATAATAGCTAATATCACAAGTACTAATATTTACATAATTTTGTTTTAAATATTAATCTGAAAAAACTCCCCATAAATATTTTAAGCTAATTTTAATTTACCAAGTATGCCATGGTAAGTAATTACTATCAAATTATCTGTACAACAAAAACCTCAAGTCCCAAATATTTTTTTGTTGAGATACATAAAATATTTTTCAAGAAAATGACCTCTATAAATCCATCATTCTAATAAGTGTTAACCATTATGAAATAAGATTAGGGTGTACAGACCTTGAAAGAGCTACTTATCCTGAGAAGCCAAATTCCACAATCCCAGCTAACTTGACTCAAGTCATACTGACTGGTTACAAATAAAGGAAAAGAAAAGACAAGGAGAGAAGAAAAGTGTATACTAAACTTGAATGAGAACCAACATACATCAAACGCAATATACATACATGTATATATATATATATACATGTATGTATATCAATGAGAAATGACTCTGGACCTTGGGGCTTCTAGAATTGCGAACACTATTAGATATCTTGTACATATAACTGTAATACATAGGAAGAAATACATAGTAAACCCAAAATTGTTTAATGAGTACACATATAACCACTGTGTTAGGATTTTTTGAGGAACTGCTATACATGCATGGTACAAATATAATCATTGTGTATACATTTATCTTTGTGTGTCCAAATTATTGGGTTATTTTTATTAGCCTGTTTTTATCAACATTGATTGTGGCCTATAAGAAAAGCCACTAATAATGGAATTAGACATGGATGACTTCATAAAAAGAAGAAAATTAAATTAAGCTGTGAGACATTGATATAGAAATATATAATAAAGTTACAAATAAATATTTTTAGCTGTGATAAGTGCATAGTAATTACAATGCAGTGAAACAGAAAATGTTCTTTGAATCCTTCCAATTTGTACTGTTTTTTCCAATATGACAACAATCTCTCTTACTTAGAAAGGAATTTTGAATCCTATACAAAGTAATAATCTCCAAATTTTCTATTTATTCTAAAATATCTTATGTAATTTGACTCAAAAAATGTACAACAAATGAGAAACGGCTCATTAAGAACTGTTCTTCCAGAGGACCCAAGTTTAATTTTCAGCGTCCACATGGCAGCTCATCTATAATGTCAGCTGATACCCACTTTAAGCTGAAGGTATACATGCAGATAGTGCACTCATATACATAAAATAAATAACTGAAATCTTCTTTTAAATGTCCAGTCTTTGATCACAGAATTCACAGTCATTTCAATTTTCAATATATAATAAAATACAAACCTTTTATTGAAAAAAATCAAATTTTGACTATAATATCTTTTTTCTTGTACTAAAATGAAATATTCAAACTTAGGAACTTCATAAAGAAAAAACAGCATTTAGCTTTGGAGGCTAAGTGACCGATAGAATGACACTGACGCTCATCAGCACTCGTGAGTGGACTGCGTTATGGCAAGCAAGGTATCTGAGAGAGAGAGCTATCACCTTCCAAAGCAGGAAGTCAAAGTGAGAATCAGAGGTCAGGGTTTCGTTTTGTAGCAATGTTATTATGAAAACTAGGCACAGTCCCAAGGGCATTCCATAAGTAACTTCTGAGGCAATATTGTCAGTGATGATGACTTCCCCACCAGATTTCATACCTTAAAGGCTCCCCACCTACCTACTGCTGTAGCAAAGACTGGCATTCCAAAACATGATCTTTTAAGAGAATACATTCAAACTCTGCCACCATGATTTTTTTTCCTACTGGTTGATACATTTAAATTGTAAAACTATTAAGGGTCTGGAGAGATGGCTCAGTAGTTAATAGCACTGATAGTTCTTGCAGAGGCATTGTGACTGTCGAAAATTCAAGTTTCAGAGACGCAATGCCCTCTCCTGGCTTCACTGAGCACCAGGCACACACACACACACACACACACACACACACACACACACACACACACGTGCACCACATACATACATATATAAATACACCCATTTATGCTCATAAGTGAAGTATTTTAAAAATTTAAAATATTAAGCAAAACAAAGTATAATTCAGCCAGTGTTGATGGGATTGCTCTCACACCCACATGGAAAGAGAAGCCACTCTGGATAAAAACAGGCAAGAATAATCTCATGAAGAAAAGAAAAGTTAAACCATGAAAAATTAATATATGACTTGGATAAATAAAGTTTTTGAGGAAATGAGAAAAATATAATTATAAGCAATATCGGGTATTAGAATCCATGCTGCTAGAATGATTTCAAAGGCAGAAATTACACTATTATTTAAACAATTTAAAAACATACAATACATTTCCAGCAGGGGGACTATTTACAAACTTATCTGAAAAAACATCGTTTATTAAGTAATAACCACTAGAAAAGGTAGTTAAACAACTATGGAAGTTGATGCTGACTGCTTGTTTATGTTACTGAGTTCAAAAGAAAAGATTCTATCCCTAAAATCAATAGTGTGAGTTTCGTTCAGATAGACCATGTGCTCTGAAATCTTTGAATCTTTAGTGTTGCTGATACCTATCTGTGAGACCTCATGTAATGTAAGAAGTTATCGTTTTTCTTTCAGTGCATAATCAATCTGAATTTACTCAACTAAGGAGGCCCTGCTTGAAGAGCAATCTTCACACAGAAGTCAGCTGTCCTGTGTGCAATTTTTCAGTCCAAGTTAGGGGTGTTTTGTTTTTTTGTAACAAACTCTTCAGAGAGGCCTTCTTCAATTTATCCAATTATAATCTGTCCTGGAAACCTTTTACACTCTGCAGTCTCACTCTGCATTTCTGATTGCCTCGCTTTTCTGTAAATTTAATCTGACTCTCAAATCTCTTCGCTGTTGACAGTTCTTGGCCTCAATTAAAGTAAATCTTTTTTGGGAATTGTGTTAGTTAAGGTTTTATGACTGTGAAAAGACACCATGACCGTGGCAACTCTTATAAAGGACATTAAATTGGGACTGGCTTAATTTCAGAGGATTAGTTTATTATAATATGGCAGGAAGCATGGCAACATGCAGACAGACATGGTGTTGGAGAAGGACCTGATCGGCAGGTAGCAGGATAAAACTTCCCCACTGGCTGTGGCTGGAGCACCTGTGAACTCAAAGCCCAGCTGCCAGAGATGCACCACCTCCAAAAAGCCATACCTACTTCAACAAGGCCACACCTGCTAATAGCACCACTCCCTATGGACTGTGGGGACCATTTTTATTCAAACCATCACAGAAATGATTCTCTCTCAAGCCTTTTCTAAGGGATACTATTTCTATGCTTTATAAGCCACTAGGCAAAGTCAATTCGTACCCCAGACCCATGCTTTATTAATGTACATGTTTATCCCATATCCAAGGGCATTAGCAAATTTTACTGTTTGCATTATAAATTCTGATATTATCCTACAGCCTTGGCATCTCACACCCCTAATTATATTGAACCTGGCCTACTTTCCCTTAAACCATCCACATTTGCCTTCATAATTTCTTTCCTGCTACTGTCCAGCATTATTTTAATGCAGCTTTCATACTTGCTGGTAGCATCCTGACATTGACTATGCAAAGCTGTTCTCTGCGGTGTCTTTATACAACATGTCGCTATTTCAGTCAAGGCAATCCCCCTGCAAGTAACAACAACAACAAAACCCACAAGTTTTCTTAAATGATAAGACTGCATTAGAGTCTTATTTTAGAGTCATAGGACAATCAGGCTGATTGGTTGATTCAGAGCTGACAAATAAAATAAAGTCCAAGAGTTCTTTCCATTTCATTCAACCCTTCATCATGCTGATGCCATCCTGAGTCTAATCCTTATGCTCCAAGGGTGTGTGCAAACTGCAGTCAATGAGATACGTTCTCTCTGACTTCTGGAATTGAATTCTTTTCTCCTTCAGGAAAAGTTACCAATTTCCATTTCACAACCTTTCAAAATGACCTCTTAGAGTCTCAGTCTTCAGGTAGATGCACATATCCTCCTACCCCCAAGTCAGTAATCGTGGAAAGGGAGAAGAAATTACTTTGATCCATCAGTAGCAAGTAAGGACCCAAGCTTGGAGTGCAGAAAAGGATAACCAGAAGGATGTACAAGTGGATAATACGCTGGAGGCTAAGTGTTCTAAAGAATCCAAAGTGGGCTCCTTTTCTTGCAGAGTATAGAAGCTACTGATGGTTCCTTGTCTACTCAGGAACCTTCTTAAGGTCACTTTAGCCTTCGCCTCTTGTGGACATCCTGGGGCCTCGATATGCACAGTTTGAGAACTGCCCAGATTGTTCCTGGAGTAAAGGACAAGGACAGTAGCAAAATCATTAAGTACATCTGATTATTAATTCATATGAGAATTAGGCTTAAGTTTCTCTGTTATTGATTGGAAAAAATCTATATTTCTAAATATCAAGACTGACATTATCATAGTTGCTATTTAATCATGTAAAAGAAAAAACTCAACAGGATTCTACTTCAGAATGATACGTTTGCATGAAGACAGATACCAGGATTTGGTAAATTTCTCAAGGGGCTTAAAAGATATTCATCTTTAACAAAAACCTAACCTAAAATGTTTACCTGGGAAGTTGTGGAAAAGATTTTTCCTTGGATAACTGCATTTAGAATAGTTATCTGACCTTCATTGTACAGTGGTTGGTTCCGCTATTCTTATGTTTTGGTTTGTTTGTTTTGTAGTTACTGCATGATCATATTGAATCTGAAATATTTATTTTATATCTGAACTTCTTTACATTTTAGTTCCTTGACTTAAGACCAACCTTGTACACACCTGAATTTTCCGGTATTATACACTTCCATCATTTTCTTATTGATAAGATACGAAGAAAAGAGGGTGTCAATGTGATATATTTTTAGTAATCAGACCAGGCCACCTACAAGGTCATTGCTAATGTAGAATAGTCAGACATCAGTCATATGGGGAAGCTCATAGAGTATATTAAGCTGAGATATCTGAATTGGATTTTTGTGAACCAGCAAGTCTCCAACTGATAACTTCATTTCAAGACAACCACTGTGATATAAGAATAAAATAAAGGGGGGGGGGAGTAAAAGATAACAGTTCTGTCACCCATGTTTTATTTTCTGTCTCTGAAGCAACAAAAATGGTTAAAGTATTATGGAAACTCTTCAATTACTCAATTAAAGTAATATGGAAACTCTACAGATGTAAGGTAGATCTTTGGATCTACACCTTTGATGAAGCAGTGTGAATAGCCATATTAAAGACGTGACAGCTAAGAAACAAAGAAAAGAAAGAAAGGTAAAGAGAAACAATCTGCAAAAGAGGAATTACATATCTTTACACACTTTGTTGTTGAAACTGAGAATCAACAGTATAAAAGCTGGATGAACACCTGAGATTTTATCATTGCATTGTTGAATAAAGTATGCACTGCAGTGAAAAGAAAAAAAAAAAAAAAAAAGCCCTTGCCAGACCACAGAGGAAGACAATGCAGCCAACGCTGATGAAACCTGATAGGCTAGAGTCAAATAGAAGGGAAGGAGGACCTCCTCTAAGAGGTCTAGGGGAGGGGCATAGAGAGAGTAGAGGGAGAGAGGGTGGGATTGGGAGGAGATGAGGGAGGGAACCACAGCCGAGATACAAAGTGAATAAATTGTAATAAATAATAAAAATTAAAAAAAAACATGAAAAAAGAATAAAGTGGCAGAACTGTTACACTTTGGAAAAGCCTTCTTTCAACTGTTGTTGGTTTCAGCATTTGTTGAGAACTTTTGTTCTACTCAAGTCACTCCATAGTTTCTGCATAGTTGTAAAATCATTAGTAGATTTCAGAGGTCCAGAAAGTTCGGTTGACATTGCTTAAAGTACTGGTTTCTTGTTAATAAAGTCAAAAAGGAGGATAATGAGATATAGAGAATTAGTGCCACATTTCCCATTTGTTTGCTCATAGCAGACATCAATAATCAGAGCTGACCCCTTTAGGACAACCTATTTTTTGTGACTTACTAAATTGAAAATACACTTAAAACGGAATTACTTTGAAAGATACAATACCTAAGACACCAAATTAAATAACCATTTTAACCAATAGAAAAAGGGGAAATGGGTTGCTATAAAGAAATAAAGGTCAAAACAAACTTATATAAGGAAAGCAACAGAAAAATGTCATGATATTATTCCCTTTAAAAAATATATATATGTACAAGTTGACATTATATGGGCAGGGCAGGTTTTATTTACATATTTAGAAATGCACATACATACACGTATGTAAGTATGTTTGTATGTATATAGCAATAATTAAAGAAATTTGAAAGAGAAAAAGAGGTGAGTTCATGAGAGGTTTTGGGGAAAGAAAAGGAAATGAAAAATGATATAACTTTAATCTCAAAAAATATCTGTTACTTTAAAAAGTAAACTACAGTTTAAACGTTGTATTTATGACATAAAATAAGGAAATGTGCAGTAAAATGGATAAAGTTTGAAAATAGGATATTGATCAAGTTGATCAAATGAGGAAGAATATGAAAAATAAATGGTCCAGTGAGATTATTGTTTCAGGCAAAATGAGAGAATTCAGACTCCCAGATAAGCACAGAACAATGAGTGCCTTTCCCTTCACAGGCCCTGCACACTCACAACCATGTCTCTACTACATGCGATTACATACAGCGTAACCAAGAGAGCTCTGTTTTCATCATGATGTGAAGAAAAGCAGGCCCTGAAATGAGCAGACCATAACCTGCTCTTCTGTGACGGCTTCCCTGCTCCCCACAATGATGTCAAAGATGATGTCAGAACTTCTGGACATCATCACTGTGACGTCCTGTGCCAGCTCCCAGATCATTCTCAAAAGTCAGCTCCATCTTTTATTAGACAGGAGACAGCAAGTGATGATCTATCCAAAACCAACCACCAAGTCCACGAAGGTGGCTGACCTTGCTTCCATCTTAACTTCCCATTCTACAGGTGGAATGGTCGTAATTCTTACTTAATGAGTACTCAACATTAAATTTTTATTTTTGCCCTTATTGGCCACAGTTAAATGTTATTGCTATTTATTCTCTAATTTAAGGATGCCCAAATTTTTCCTTTTTCAAAAATACCTCAGATTATTTTCTATTCTGCAATTTTTATATTTTCTCAAAGAAGTATGACAGTTTTAATCAAACACGACACCCTTCAGTCTTTGGCAGTTAAAAATATTATAGAATGCTGTTAACTAAATACAAAGAGCACTTTTGCCTAGACCAAGTGATGTGTCTCTTCCAATATCTTCAAAGTAAAACAAGTAACCTTGGTCTTCCTTTTCCTTTTGTCTGGAACACATTCAGATACTTCAATATAGAGCAACCACCACAGATCCAATCACAATATCTGACAGAATCCTTGCACCACCTCCTTCTGTATTACCAGGACAGAAATGCTTTGGCCTGGCTCAGGTGATTGTATTCAAAATTCTTTTCACAACAATTGCTTATACTAAATTTTAGCTAGTATAAGTTGCAGTTGAGGATTCCCAAATGTATTTTCCAAGTCAAGTTTCAAAATCCCACATTTAGGACCTAATTGATGCACCTCAATGTCACACAGGTTGGTAAATCCAAAATATAAATTTAATATAATTTTCATCTTTAAACTACATTTTCACTGTTTTTTATTCTTGTCATCACTCAGTTCCCATGGGGCAGGTTAAACTGTCACCAGCATTCATTTTTCCCCCATGATTCTGTATTGCAAAGTATTGAATTGCAAAGTATTCAATACAGTATTGAAATCTATCTCAATTTAAGCATGGTCTATCCTCTCTCCTTTCTGGACTTTCCCAGTATTTTTAGAACGACCCTAAAAAGCTTGTGTAAAGCGATGCTTTGGTTTCCTCGGACTTTTATCAGGACATTGTTCATATATTCCCCTGTGTTTCTGTCACTTCTTTACCCCTCTAAGATGAAATGTGCTTTCAAGCCTTTGTTGGCACCTTTTACCAGAATGTTCTTTTCTTCAAAATAAAAGCCGTCTAGACATGCACTTTGCCCCTTTCTGATTCAGCATTGTTCCTAAGGGGAAACATTTACTGAACTATCCGGCTGATGTTAATATGGGTATGAGCTTATACTCTTACCATCACTTCAGTTTTTATTATTGTGAAGTAATCGACATATTCATTTTTTTCCCAGTGTATCTGGAACCATTTCATTTCCACACTTAGTGGGCCAGCACTGAGGGTCGGGTTCACACTTTGATATTTGCTAAAATTTTTTGACTTGATGATTTAAAATGATAGCTGTTGTGCCAAAGTTGAAGAAAAATTTTCAAACGTTAGATCTTATTTCAGTTACATTTACCTGGCGTTAAGAGAAGGGTATACTAAATTGCACTTACTCTCTAGTTTGTTTACTAAATGGAAACACCATGATCTACACATTTAAGACTTAGCTACAACAAACTATTTTTAAATTGTTTCCCTGACAGTAAAAATGCTGGTGAGAACTTTACCATCAAAAATGTGGTAAATTAGTAACGAGTAAGAATGGAAAATACCTGACGAGAAAAAAAAATTGCAATAACAAAAAAAAAAAAAAAAATCTAAGTGAAATGAACATTTGCTTTTTCAGTGACCTGGATTTTTCTGCAGTCACTTAATCAGAAGCTTAAAAAGACTAGTGAACATAGTAGAGTCTGAGGTTTTATCTACATTCTCATCCACTTTAGCTTTTGCAAAAAGAGGTTAGTGGTTACTAGAATAGTGTTGGTATCTGTTACTTTGTCCTCCTCATACACCTGGACAGATAACCTGTAACTATGAAATACTAATGGGCTGTTTTTTGTCTTCAGTACTTGACATCTTCTGCCTGAGCACCATGAGTACACTTGTGTCAGCCCCACCATGTACTCAATATGGAAAACACCATTATACCCATGCTGTACTCTGTGTGTCATTACCATGCGCTGGGAAGATACAACAGTCCTTATTTGATAAAATACTCTGTGATTTTTATCTTTAAGGGCTTATTTGTATAAATATTTTGGGGAAAATCTTCAAACAAAAGGCTTACTATCAGTACATCCAACAAGGTCACAAGTGTTCATGTTGAATATATTTAAATTCCTTTACTCATTTAATTTAACTCAAAAGTTACTAGAAAATCATAGTAACCTCCAAAGTGTCATAGGAAAAAATCCTTTGAAAAGAAAGCTAGCTCTGAAATAATAGTGAAGGTAGTTTAAATTATTTATGTTTCAAAAATAGGACCTTTGAGGATCCCAAGATAAAAGTTAGAATTGTTCCATTTGATCAATATCTGAACATCACAGTTATTCTGACACTGAAAAGAAGACCTATTTCTTCAGGGACAGCAACACAAAACACCCACAGAGAACATGTTTGTGAACAGCTCAACACTGAGATTCAGAAAGCAATGGAGTGACAATTGAGAAAAGGTCTGGCAATAAACTACATACATATAATGGTGAAAACAGCAAATTATTCCCATTTATCAGACTGTTTTTTTATAGATTGAAAATTTCAAGGCGCATAGTGTAACAAAAATATCTTTTAACTTTAAGGATTAATTGATTTTGAAGAATACATGACCTTTAATGATATTTATGTTTCACAATTCTGAAATAATTCCAGGTTTTATCCTAAAAGATACAGTGAAAGGAAAGCAATGAAAATGTAGTCGTTTAGCACCAGAATGATATCTTCAGTTATGCGACCTTCTGTGCAACACACATCTTTACTGTTTCAAATTTCTGGGGTTCATTTCTATATTACGTAATTTATTAGAAAAATTTACAAAGTTTTCTAAAGTATCAACTAGAAATAGTCATAGCTGAGAGTCAACAAAACTACAAGAAATATACCTGAAGGTGAGGTGAAACACTATCTTGTCTAGAGATATACTCAGGAGCCTCTAGACCAAGACTCATATTGCCGATTAGAAATACAGCTAGTTAATTGACCAACAAATTCTGGGCAGCTTCAAGCCACGAAATCCAAACTTATTTTATAAAACAGTTTGATTTCTCTTTCTGTTCATCCATCTGACCTGAGAAGTCAAAAAGTGTAACCCAGTTTACATAAGCTTCATATGCTACAGTACTTTGAATAGATTGATGCCAAGAAAAAATTTAAATTCAAACTGTGTGAATTCAACAAAAAGTAAAAGTATAAAAAAATTAATTTACTGTAGCTGAAAGTAGAACTTGTAGGTTTTCTATTGCTATGAAATGGAAAGGCCAGCAAATGTTCTCTGTGATGTATACACAGTACAACTCAGTGGGGAAGGAGAAAAAGAGATGCAAAAATCTTGTCAAGCCTAAAGAGGTGCACAGTATCCAAGCAGAATTATTTCTTTTGTGTTGCAGACTTTATTCAGCTTTAAACTATACTATAAATATACAGTAGAAAAATTCATCATTGCTGTTCATATAAAAATTTCATCAGCTCATTACAACTTTTTATTAAAACTTCCTCAGAGAATTATATTGTTTAAGTCAACTGAATTGGCGTTTTAAACTTAATATTTTTCTAACAATTTTAGCTTATAACGAAGGCAAGCAAAGGATTCTGGGCTCTCTGTACATTGCATATATTGCACAAGGATACTCCTCTTTCCCATCAGCAGTATCTTCAACTGAAACTGTCATACTCATGAACTCTCATAGCATTCAACAGCACCCAAAGCTCTGGGTGTGTCTGTGAGAGTGTCTACATAGGTTTAAGTGATACAGAAAGGACCAACCTAGATGTGCTTGGTGCCAGCCCATTCATATCCCTTTCCTTCCTGTGTAGTCTGAAGGAGAACTGCCCCTATTAGGCTCGTATGCGTGATTGCTGCATCCACATTTGCTAGGACTGTTGGGAAGGATTAGGACTTTTAACACATTGTTGAAACAAGTGTGTCTCTATGGGTGGTCTTTTGGGTTTCAAAAGCCCATGCCAGACCCACCACCCAGCCTCTCTCTCTCCTCTCTCTGTCTTCTCTCTCTCTCTCTTTCACACACACACACACACACACTCTCTCTCTCTCTCTGCCTGCTACCTACAGATCAGCATGTCAGCTCTTAGCTACTGCTCCAGCATCATGCCTGTCTGCTTCCTGCCATGAGGCTCATGTACTAACCCTCTAAAACTGGACACAAACCCCCAATAAAATGCCTTTTTATAAGAATTGCCTTGGTTGTGGTATCTCTTCACAGGAGTAGAACAGTGAAGGAAACACCCAATTATTTAATTCTTTGATAGGTTGTCTTGGTATTGATGTTTTGTCACAGCTGTATAAAAGTTACTAAGACGCTTCCTAACTGAAGATGCAAGGTAACCCAGTGTTTCACACCACTGTCCATAATGAGCTGT
Organism: Psammomys obesus; assembly: GCF_907164565.1. Taxonomy (NCBI): domain Eukaryota; kingdom Metazoa; phylum Chordata; class Mammalia; order Rodentia; family Muridae; genus Psammomys; species Psammomys obesus. Next base: position 43,774,105 of record NW_026593286.1, on the reverse strand, counting down.
GCCCTCAAACCGTGCTCCAGAACAAACCTGGCTGCCTTCAGTTGATTTCATTGGGTATTTCTACATGTACCTCTATCTCTGTCTCATAACGCTTCATTATTTTCTGTTGTATTGATTTATTTTCTTTACATCCTAACTTCAGTTTCCTCTCCTCCTTCTCCTCTCAGTCCCCCATCCCATCTACTCCTCCCTTTCTCTTCAAAAAAAGGGGGAGCATTTTGTGAATTTCAACCTTTTTTAAAGCTTTTATACATCTGCATTCTTCATAAACTCCTACGCATAACAGTTTACACCTTTTATGCATGGTATGGTAGGTAGAATAATGGTCACCAGAACTATAAATGCTGAATCCTGAATTCTATGCATAGACTGTAATTCATAAAAAGAGTGATTATAGATGTAACTGTGGCAACCAGTGAACTCACCTTGAGATAGAGCAGTCTGGAAGATGTATATGGATCCAGTGTAACCACAAGGGTCTTTAGAATGGAATAGAACGCATGGTGGGGGAAAGCATACATAGCAGTGGCACACATTGCTGGCTACAAGAGTGGAGGAAAAGGGCCATCAGCCAAGAAATGGTGGTGGTCTCTAGCTGAAAAACATAGGGTCTTTTGGAATCCTCTAAAGGCGATGCAGTCCTGTTGACGCCTTGCTAGTCCTCTGAGGTCTACTGGCATTCTGACCTCCACAGCTGGAAGGTAAAACACTCCTGTTGCTTCAAACCACTAAGTTGATGTTGACTTTTGCAACAGCATGGAGAAATATGCAAAAGAGAATTCAGAGAACCATATCTGTCTACAGCTATGCTTTTATTAACTGAGATCATTCTGTCACTCCTTGTTATTAAACCATATTCCCTTATATTAAAAAAGTATTCTCTTATAGATCATGCACTCAATTTTATGCACCAACTAGCATGCAGAATTCATTTGTTAATATTATTATCTCAACACGTATTTCCTGAGTGCTAGTTACTGCTCGTTCATTCCCACTCATTTGGTGAATTTTTGACAGACAACTTCCTCCCTCTTATTACTGTCCCTTGGAAATGCAGGGCTCTATCACATTCTGCAGCATGTTGCACCACGTGAAGAATGTGTCTGATACCAGACAGACAAGGGCTCAGAATCTAATTCCCAGTTTCCCAGCTGAACCATTTTAGCTTTGTGTTCATGTGTTCTAATTTGTAATGGGAAGTATTCTTAGATGGCTGTAAGGATAAATAAAATGCTGCAGTCAAACATTTTTTGGCTTATTGTGAGCTTTTACTAAATTTTAGTACTAATAAAATATTCAACGTAAGGTCGTGTCAAGCCATAGGTGGGAAATAATTTGAGATGGTAGAGGTACTGTCAGACTTCAAGCTACCCGGGGGAGCCAGCTACTCTGTTCCGCTTATGCAGGTAAGGAACCACTATATCTTGACTGCACATTTCTCTTTGTCTGTCTTTTAAATATGACAAACCTTATTTTAGAATACTTGAAAACTCTATTTCTAGGGTTGAAAATAAATAGGTTTGTAGCACATTAGGAAAAGAATTGTTGAGCTTGCATAACCTTATTTTAGATGATGACATAAATACAGAAGGAAAGGTAATATATGATTTTTAAGGTATTGTTTTTAGACTCAAATACCCAAACGAATAAAGCTAACCTAATTCATATCTTAATCTGGAGGCTGTCATGAGTTTTAAACAAAATATTATGAGTTTTATTTCTTCAGATATTAGCTATTAAACTATGTTGTATTGTCAGAAAGATAATTTATTTTCTGTTCCATATTAAGAGACAGCCCTTCCTTACATCTGAAGCTAAGATTTTCAAAGTGTTCTCTAGTTACAAAGATTTAGAGAAAGAAATTTCAAAATATCTGGACATGGTGGCACACACCTATAATCTCAGCACTGGGGAGGAAGAGATAGGCAGATCTCTGTGAGTTCCAGGCTAGCCTAGTCTATAAAGTGAGTCCAGGACAGCCAAGGCTACACAGAGAAACCCTGCCTCGAAAAACCAAAAGGAAAAAAAAAAAAGAAGAAGAAAGAAAAACAAAAGCAAGAAAAGAAGAAATAAATAAACTTCAAAGTGTTTTGAAAAATATACTTAAATTCAAAGGTCTGGAGTCTCCTAGGTATATGTGTTCTATGCTTCGTTTTTTTTCTTTCTACAGAATAAAACACAAAAAAGAAACAATAAAATGGAGTGCAGACCCTAGCAATATTTCATGCCCTGTTGATAATGGTTTATTAGTGCCTATTTGCTACTTTTTCTAACTTCAAACATCATTTTAGAAGCTTCTCACATTTCAACTTGAACAATATGTCAGCAATGTATCATTTGCCTTTACTGTAGGCTGAAAGGCATTCTGTTTTTGATCCTTCTCCAAATGTTCTGTGGCCTTCTAATATTGTCTTAAGAAATGGTGAATTCTGCCTCCTTATCCAAAAATATTGGTTTTGACTTAATAAAAAATTCACCACACAATAGCTGAGTTCAACCTCTCTTGTCTCCTCCTATTTGTTTCACGCACTGAAACAGCTATCACATCTCACTTCTCAAAGATCCCAAAACATCAGGCAGGCTTTACTGTAAACTCTATAAACCCTCTGTAGCTAAACCGAATTTAACTCTGCATTGCTCTACTGTTGCATGCTGTTGTGTTTTTTATTTCCAGGCTATGGTAATTTTATTCTCATATTGAGGGATTAAAAAACATTATATAATCAGATTGTTATCTCTAATGGTAAATTGAAAGGAAAATTGCTAACGATATTTTTTAAAGTTGCTTATAATTGGAGGACTTTATTTCCCTTTCAAAAGACTTCCTATAATCTCTGAAGCATAATCTATTTAAGATAAACAGACCAATAGGGAACGGATGGGCATAGTTAAATTTGGGTATTTAATGGTTATATTTCTCCTACTACCCAGCTTTAGCAGCTAAATATTCAGATTTTATTGCTTTATTCAAAAACTACATCAATCTGATTGATTTCTCTTTTTGTCTTTGTAAGAGAATTAAGCATGATTTATTGTTTATATATTAGTTTATCAGCAAACTTTCAGATTGCCAAATTACACTGAATAATGACTTATTTACAGCATTTATGCCTTTACATTGGTATCTATCCATCCCTCCTCAGAAAATCTCTACAAGTTTCTAACTGTTCTTTGGTTTTTAAAAATTACTTACTATTAGTATTGTATGTGTACATGCCACAGTGCACAGGTAGAGAACAGGAAAAGTTTGTGGATTGGTTCTCATGTAACATTACACAAGCTGAATGGCTCAAACTCTGTCTGCCAGGCTCATGTGACAAGAGCCTCAGGCTCCGTCTCCCCAGTACAGTCTTATTTGTTAATATACAAGTTTTCAATTGGGAAAGAGAGGAAAACTCTTCATCCTCTGGAAATGATTGAGACCTAGTTCGTATGCTGTTACAGGTTTAAAATATCACTTTTGAGATGCATTCTTGTTGTCTAACATGGGCTGGCCTAGAGTATGTGATCTTTCTGCCTCAGTTTCTAGGATACGTGTATTGCAGGTAAATGTCACCATTCCTGTTTCTAATGATTGTGTTTAATATGCACCCCCATTTTTTTCTATATCATACTAACTCAAATTCTCTCCCTAGAAAATTTATGAATCTTGGTATTGAATGATATAAAAAATCACAGACTCTCCCATATACTTTCATAAACTATATTTACAAATACTTAGAAATCATTAATAGTCTGTGACTATTTGATTTTTTTTTCAAAAGTAAATATAATTGGTGATGATGTAACAGGGCGTAGTGCCCATGAAAAGCTCACTAATATAAACTATATAGTTTATAAAAGTGTACATATAAACCATATATATATATTTTATAAAAGTATATGGGATATATGAGTGTGTGTCTGTGTGTGTGCATGTGCCTGTGCGTGTGCGTGTGCGTGTGTGTGCGTGTGCGCTACGCTCTCTATGTCGTGTTACTGGCATTGCTGAGCCAATGCAGCCTTAAGGAGGGATTTCTCACTATTGATGTGTGTGATGGAAAAGTTCACCACACAGAAACCGGATCTCTACCTTGACTGTTTGGGGATTCACTGTTACAACATGTGACTTGATTAACACCGTGTTTACTCTGAGAAGGAGAAAACCTGTGGCTCCAAGCAGATCTTCAGGTATTCTCAAGTTTCTCCCTGTCTTGTAGTGGTCTTTGTTCTGTTCTTTGTGTTACCGTCCTTTCCTGCTGTGTTTCTCCCATTTCCTTTAAGAGTCAGTCAGATTACTACATGCCTCCACAGTCGCCACATTCTGCCTTAATTAAATCCTTGAAAACCCGATTTCCAAATATAATGAGACAGGAAGGTTTACTAGTGCAACTGAAAGTGATAAATACACCTTTATCACTCAGTAAATGATTTTAACGACTATGGAGCTCTTCAGTGGGCACTATGCTGTGTTACATTATCAACAGTTATACTTATGTTTGAAAAAATCAGAGTCAGAGTCTTCATGATTCCTAAATATTTGTAATGAAAAAAGGAAATATTTTTAAAGGCTGCATCTTATTGATAAGAGAACAGATCCAGGAATGGTGATGCACTGAGAAAGCTAAGAAATTAGTTTTAGCTTCAGAATTATGAAGAAATATATTATGACCCCATTTTTCTATGAATGAACAACAAAAAAATGATCATTCTAGGAAAACACTTTTAATTTTAAAAATTCATATGATACTTTTATGTTTGTATCTTAGAAAGGGAAAAGAATAAACTTATCTTATGTTAACTATGTCCTGTCATAAAATATTAAAAAGATCAGTTGTACCAGCATCAGAGCAGATGCCTCTTGGTCCTTAGGAAGGGGGTATTTGCTAGTGACAGTAAGCTGTAGGAAGGTAGACTTCTTACCCACCAGAAAATGTGTCATTGGGCAGCATGCAGAAGACATAATAGAAGGTTTACAAATTTGTTTTTTTGACAATTTGATGGCATGTTGACTGTCTCTGTTTAATAAGTTTCAACATGAAACAATTTTAAAAGAAAAGTAGAAGAAAGGAAGGAAAAAAGGAATTAAGGAGAAAGGAATAGAGATTGATTTAGACTGGTAGATTCCAAAGTGAAGGGAGTCTGCCAGGCTCCTGCATATGTGATTTTACTAAGGAGGTCTTTCAAACTACAGAGAAGGTGCTTTGGAATCCACGGAATACCCACACACTTACCACCCTCCTGTGCAGGGCACTCTAACTCTAATTTTATTTGACTCTACTCTATTTCCGTATATCTCATTAAGTGCAACTTCTAACTCTAGAAATTTAAGAACCACGGATGAGAAATATGGAAGGTCCGTCTGCCCTCAGCATGTTTTGATTTCTGCCTCCATTGAGATGACAGTGGATAAAAATGGAGGCTAAAAATCTGACTCCTGGGGAAGAATCATGATAGAAGTGTTTACACAGTATGAGATGAATCAAGAAAAAAAAGGAACTAGACCTTGGGTCAGAGGAATATAAAAGGACTAACGATCCACACTGAACATAGTTGAACAGAAGCAAGAAGAAAATATAATGAATGGCACTGTCTTTCGTGGCATTCAGGAATAATTCTTGATTCACATGCATTATGTCCAAACCCAAAACTTGCTACTCACAGGTGTTGTCTTCATCTAGAACATTTATTCCTTCTACCCTTCATCTTGTTATCTGTAAAATAGAATCTATGCCTTACCAATTGGGCAACAAACATTAAAGCCTATGGAAAGTGCCTTGCAAATATTAATTCATTTTACTATTTTCTCCAACTTAACAAAGTAGGCAAAGTCTTTATTGCCTGTATTTTATACTTATTTTGGATTTGATAAAAATTACATGGTGACACATAGCTTTTAGGAGTCAGAGACAGTAATACTGTAGTAGAGACCAGTCTGGGCTACAGTATGAGACCTTTCAATGCCACAACCACTACTACCACCACTAACAAATCATATAAAGTCATTCCTGAAACATGATAAGCATCATCTTTTAAAATGTTGAGAAGTAAATATTTTTGTTAAATCTTTTAGTCAGAGAGAGAGAGAGAGAGAGAGAGAGAGAGAGTAAAGAAAGTCCATCTAATCACTGAATTTTCTACAATTTACTATGCTGGGAGGCGTGGTAATTACTTTTGTTTATTAATATATAAAGGAGGATAAAACAAAATTGAAGCAAAGAGAGAGTTAATAAGAAAGAAGTTTTCAGTTTTTGAGAGACAATTTTCAACTGCCTTTCCTGCATGCCTTACATTGTCTTTTGGTCTGACCCATCTTTTCAAGGACATTCCTTTAGGAAACAAACTTCTGAGAAGAGATAATGTTCTCATGAGAAACTCATCTCATTAGATTGCAATAACATCTCCCACTAGGAAAGGGCTAGGGTAATTTGCTAGCAGTTTTTTAAACAAGATTGCGTTTCCTAAACTTCTCAGCTGTGATTCAAATTTGTGTGTAGGCAGCAACGCTGTGCGTCCACCTCCACCTCACTCCTACAGGTCCGGGCCAAAGTGGACAGATGCAGACTCTGCTCATGCTTCCGGCTGTGGAAGATTTTCACCCAACACTGAAGCAAATATTAGTGATTCAAGTGCAGATCAGGAAACACCAGCTGCTTAGGCAAACATATCAGGGGCTGACATCACTGGATATGATAATACCTTGTTACTTTTTCCTCTCTCTCTCTCTCTCTTTCTCTCTCTCTCTCTCTCTCTCTCTCTCTCTCTCTCTCTCTTTGTTGTTGTTGTTTCTCAAGACAGGGTTTCTCTGTGTAGCCTTGGCTGTTCCGGACTTGATTTGTAGACAAGGCTGGCCTTGAACTCACAGAAATCCCCTGCCTCTGCCTCTGTAAATGCTGAGATTACAGGTTTGTGCCACAAGCCTGGCTGGATTTGTGATTTTTAGCATTCAGAAATGAAAGAGAATAGCATTTCAGCTGCTTTTAGTCATGTAGTCTGTGACACTTTCTTATAGCATTTTGAGAAAACAATACTCTACTTTTATCAGCATAGTGTTCAAAGTTGTTTTCTTCAGAGAAAAATGAAAAAATAACATTTCCGTGATAATGGGGACTAACAGGCTCTTGGACCGAAAGCCATGTATTAGCAGCTTACAGAACTATGCTTGAACCTCAGATCCTCCATATACTAGGCAGGTGTGCAACCTTTAGAGCTTTACTGTTCTCTGCAAACCCTAGCACGGTTCTGAGGAGGATGCCACAACTGTTGCAGCCTAGAAAGGCTATCTCTCCAGACTCTCCATCAGGAGAAAGCCTCTGTCAAGTGCTTGAGACAGGCAGTTAGCAGTGCTGTCAGATCTGTGTTTCCAGAGATTCTCCTAAAAGATATGGCAATGGTGGAGATGGTTGGCATGGATACTGTGAGCAGAGAAAGGGATGCAGGAGACAGCTAATATATCAGTCCAAGTAAGAGATACAGAGATATTAGAGACGTGAGCTGTAGCAGTGGCAAAGTGATAACAAGAATGAGGAAAGGGGATGGTCACCACTAACATTAATTGGCCTTTGCAGGATATGCCATCGGTAGCCTTCAGAAAAATCCATCAATTCCTCCTAACAAATAAGAAGAATATAATTATCACAAGTGTTTTTTTTTTTTTTATTTAATCATTCAGATAAAGACTGTTGTGGAATTTCCCAGATCACTAGATGTGCTGAACAGTGTTCCGCCCTACATGAGGTCATACCAGGGTACACTGTCTGCAAAAGCTGATCATCATCAAGAGGAGACTGTCATTTCATGTAGACAACGTCAGCACAACTGAAGGTCTTTTATCTTTTATCATAGTGAAAACAGCTCAAAATTTTCCCATTATCAATATAAGAGTAATTTACCTCAAAATAAGGGAAAATACCTCAACAAGTTTGATTACCCAAATATATCAATGCTGGGTTTGACTACATAAAGAATATATATGCTGGAATTGTCTTCAGAGTCTGGCTAAATGTTTAGAATTCTTAATTTCCACTTAATAAAGTGGCTTAAATATCATTACCCTCTACTGTTAGAAAATCACACACACACACACACACACACACACACACACACACACACACACACGGAAAAAAAAAGATGAAAGAAAGAAAATCACACACAACACAAGGAACCATGCCCAAGCCTGAAACCTAAACAATAATACCCAGGAAAAGTGTGCTTGCCTTGCAACTATCAAGAAACAAAGTTTCTTGTTGGGAGAAGTATTTTAAAGTATCTAAAAATATTTCCTCAGATACACTAAACCATACTAATAAAAACTGAGTACTAATAAATTTAAATGTAAAAATATTTTCCTTTAGAAGCAGCTTATATTTACTATAGAAACCCCCTTTATACAAATCACCACCTAAAGAGAATATGAACACACATATTTACATTTAAATATAATAAAGAATTATTTGAGGTTTAGAATAGGTTTAGATAAATTATGATTTCTTCAAAATATTCACTACCAGATGCTTGAAATGAATATTAAAAAATTGAAGTGGCAAATAACAAAATTAATTTGTAAGAAATAAAGAAAAAACAGTGAGGTTCAGAAATAGAAATAACAAGTTTCTGAGAGAAGAGAATAAATGCTCTTCTTAGGTCCTCTTATCCCGAGGCTTATTTGAAAACTTCACAGATGAGATGAACTTTATTATCACTGCTGAAATGCTTTTACTTTGGAGTCAGGAATATTAGCGATTCTCTTTCTTTTCATCTCCATGCTCCATTTCTTCTGAATTCCATTTCTAGATATGTATATTTTAGTTCCAACCATTCCAATTAGGAAGCCTGTAAAAAGTCAACTAATATTCTATACACCTGTAATAACCAATTAAAATTTGAAAATAAACTTAAATACCATTATGTTAGTATGCTCCCTCATAATGAAATGAAGAGCTAAAATTTTTTTAAATAATTTTTATTTAGTAATAAATTTATTATTATTTACAATTTATTTACTTTGTATCTCAGTTGTAGTACCCTCCCTCATTTCCTCCTAGTCCTACAATCCCTCCCTCTTCCTCCCTTGTCCCTCTCCTCTAGTCCACTGATGGGGAAGTCCTCTTCCCCTACTGTCTGACCCTAGCCTATCAGGTCCCATCAGGACTGCTTGGATCCTCTTCCTCTGTGGGCTGCCTAGGTTGCCCCTCCAGGGAGAAGTGATCAAAGAGCAGGCAACTGAATTTATGTCACAGACTGTCTCTTCTCCCCTTACTAGGGACCCACAGGGAGACTGAGCTGTCTATGGGCTACATCTGAGCAGGGGGTCTAGGTTCTCTCTATGCGTGGCCTTTGGTTGATGCATAATTTTTTGCAAGCCCCCCCCCCGCCCTGGGCCCAGCTTTTTTGGCTTTGTTGGTCTCCTTGTGGGGTCTCTGTTGTATCCTAGTCCTTCTATATCCCCCTTCTTCTTTAAGACTTCCTGCGGTCTGTCCAAAGGTTGGCTGTGAGTCTCTGCATCTGCTTCAATCCCCTGATATATGGAGCCCTTCAGAGGACATCTTTGGTAGACTCCAGTCCTGTTCCCACCCTTCTACTGCTTCTAGTGTCTATCCTGTTTTACCTTCTGAATCATCTTCCCTAGGGTCCTCCTTGTTGTTTAGCTTCTTTAGGACTATAGATTTTAATATGTTCATCCTATATTACATGGCATATATCCATATATCATATGCATGTCTTTCTGCTTCAGGGTTACCTCACTCAGAATGATCTTTTCTAGTTCCCATCATTTGTATGCAAATGTCATGATTTCCTTGTTTTTCATTGCTGAGTAGTATTTCACTGGGTAAATGTGCCTCAATTTCTGTATCCATTCTTCTGTTGAGGTACATCCAGGTTGTTTTCAGATTCTGTTTTCAGATTATGATATGTGTGAGATAGAATCTCAGAGTCATTTTGATTTGTATTTCCCTAATGATTAAAGATGTTGAGCATTTCTTTAAGTGTTTCTCTGCCATTCAATATCCTCAATATTGAGAATTCTCTGTTTAGCTCTGTACCCCATTTTTTAATTGAATTGTTTGGTTTGATGGTGTTTGATATCTTGAATTCTTAAATGTTCTGGAAAATAGCCCTCTGTCAAACGTAGGGTTAGTAAAGATCTTTTCCTAGCCTATAGGCTGTCTTTGTTTTGTTCACCATGTCTTTTGCTTTACAGAAGCTTTTCAGTTTCATGAGGTCCCATTTGTTGATTGTTGATCTTAGAGCCTGAGCTGTTAGAAGTTGTCTCCTGTGCCAATGAGTTCAAGGCTCTTCCCCACTTTTTCTTCTAACAGATTTAGTGTAGCTGGTTTTATGCTGAGGTCTTTGATCCACTTGGACCTTACTTTTGTGCAGGGTGATAAGTATGGATCTATTTGTATTTTCTACATGTAGACATTCAGTTAGACCAGCACTATTTTGTTGAAGATGCTATTTTTTTTTTCATTGTTTGGTTTTGACTTCTTTGTCAAACATCAGGTGTCCATAGGTGTGCACATTTTATTTCTGGGTCTTTGGTTTGATGCCATTGATCCTCCAGTTTGCTTCTGTGTCAGTACCATGCCATTTTTATGACTGTTGCCCTGCAGTAGAACTCGAGATCAGGAATGGAGATACCTCCAGAAGTTCTTTTATTGTACAGGATTGTTTTAGCTATTCTGGGCTTTTTGTTTTTCCATATGAAGTTAAGATTTGTTCTTTCAAGGTCTGTAATGAATTGTGTTGGTATTTTGATGGCATTGAATCTGTTGATTGCTTTTGGTAGGATGGTGATTTTACTCTGTTAATCCTACTGCTCCACGGTATGGGAGATCTTTCTATCTTCTGATATCTTCTTCAATTTCTTTCTTCAGAGATTTGAAGTATTTTTCATACAAGTCTTTCACTTGCTTGGTTAGAGTTACACCAAGATAATTTATGTTATTTGTGCCTATTGCAAAGGGTGTTCTTTCTCAACCTTTTTGTTTGTTGTATACATGAGGGCTACTGGTTCTACTGAGTTAATTTTGTATCCAGGCATTTTGCTGAAGATATTTTTTAGTTGTAGGAGTTCGTTGGTAGAATTTTTGGGGTCACTCACATATATTATTATATTATTTGTGAATAGTGCTACTTTAACTTCTTCCTTTCTGATTTGTATCCCCTCTATCTCTTCTAGTTGTTTTATTGCTCTAGCTAGAACTTCCAGTACTATGTTGAAGAGATACGGAGAGTGTGAAGCCTTGCCTTATTCCTGATTTCAGTGGGTTTGATTTAAGTTTCTCTCCATTCTGTTTGATGTTGGCTATAGGCTTGCTGTATATTGTCTTTATTCTGTTAGGTATCCCTGAGCTTTTCAAAGCTTTAAACACGAACGAGTGTTGGATTTTGTCAAAGGTGATCATGCGTTTGTTTTTTTTTTCTTTCAATTTGTTTATATGGTGAATTAAACTGATGGATTTCTGAATATTGAACCACCCCTTGCATGCCTGGGATGAAGCCTACGTGGTCATGTTAGATGATATCTTTGGTGTGTTCTTGGATTTAGTTTGTGAGTATTTTATTGTATATTTTTGTGTTAATATTTTTAAGAGAGACAGGTTTGAAATTCTATTTCTTTGTTGGGTCTTTCTTTGTTTGGGCAGTTTAGGTATCAAAGTAACTGTTGCTTCACAAAATGAGTTTGGTAATGTTCTTTCTTTTTTTATTTTGTGATATAGTTTGAAGAGTATTGATATTAGCTCTTCTCTGAAAGTCTGGTAGAATTCTGCACTGAAACTATCTAGCCCTGGAGTGCCATCAAGTTGCTTGTATGAGATGTTTCAAATTTCTTTACGAAGGCCCTTAGTGCTATGAACTTTCCTCTTAGCAGTGCTTTCATTGTGTCTTGTAAGTTTTGGTATGTTGTGTCTTCATTTTCATTGAATTCTAAGAAGTCTTTGATTATTTTCTTTATTTCTTCCCTGGTCCCCCTGTCATTGAGTAGAGAGTTGTTCAGTTTCCCTGTGTGTGTAGGCTTTTTGCTATTTCTGTTTTTGTTGAGTCATAGTTTTAAACCATGGTGGTCTGATATGATCAAGGGACTATTTCAATCTTGTATCTGTTGAGGCTTGCTTCGTGACCAATTATATGGTCAGTTTTGGAGAAGTTTCCAAGAGGTGATGAGAAGAAGGTCTTTTGTGTTTGGATGAAAAGTTCTGTAGACATCTATTAGGTCCATTTGATTTAAGACCTCTGTAGTCTCATTATTTCTCTAATTAGCAGTCTGTCTCCATGATCTATCTCTTATGGAGAGTGGGTCATTGAAGTCTTCCACTATTAAGATGTTGGGATTGGTGTGTGAATTAAGCTTTAATAATGTTTCTTTTACAAATACAAGAGACTTTGTGTTCGGTGCATAGATGTTTAGGATTGTGATGTCCTCATGTGGATTTTTCCTTTGATGGGAATGAAGTGTCCCTCCCCATCTCTTTTGATTAATTTTGGTTGAAAGTCTATTTTGCTAGATTTTAAGATGGCTACTCCAGCTTGATTAATTTGCTTGGAAAACGTTTTTCCAGCCTTTTATTCTGAAGTTGAGTCTATCTTTGTTGTAGGGGTATGTTTCTTGAATGCAGCAGAATGTTAGATCCTGTTTCCTCAACCACTCTGCTAGTCTGTGCCTTTTTATTGGAGAATTGAATCCATTAATGTTGATAGATATTAGTGATCAATAATTGTTAGTTCCTTTTGTGGTGAAGTTGGTGATGATTGTGTGTTTGTGTGCTTATTTTCTTTGGCTTTTTGTTGTGAAGGTGTCCTTATCATGTGTTTTCTTGGGTATACTTGATCTCATTGGGTTGGAGTTTTACTTCTAGCACCTTGTGTAGGGCTGGATTGCTATATAAATATTTAAATTTAGCTATGTAATGGAATATTTTGTTTTCTTCATGGATGTTGATTAAAAGTTTTTTCTGGGTGTGGTAATCTTGGTTGGCATCTGTGGTGTATTAGTGTCTGAATGATATCTGCCCAGCTCCTTCTGGCTTTCATAGCCCCTGTTGAGCAGTCAGGTGTGATTCTGATGGGTTTGCATTTATATGTTACTTGGACTTTTTCCTTTGAAGCTTTTAGTATTTTTTCTTTGTTCTGTAGATTCAGTGTTTCGATTATTATGTGGCAGGAGAATTTTCCTTTCTTGTCTAATCTATTAGGTGTTCTGTGGGCCTCTTGTATGCTTATAGGCATCTCTTTCTTTAACTTGGGGAAAAAATTCTTCTATGATTTTGTTGAAAATATTTTTCTGGGCTTCATTTTTTTTTTTTTCATGGCATCCTTAATTTCTTTTGGATGCTTTGTGTCAGGAACTTTTCTGTTTTTCTGTTTTCTTTTGAGAGATGTATAGATTACTGGAATTGTATCTTCCATGTTGGAGATTCTCTCCTCCATCTCTTGTATTCTATGGGTGATGCTTACCTCTGTTTTTCCTAATCTCTTCTTTAAGTTCTCCATGTTCAGGGGTTTCTTGGCTTGTGTTTTCTTTATTGATTCTAATTCCGTTTTTATGTCTTGAATGATTTTAGTCATTTCCTTCACCTGTTTGATTGTGAATTCCTGGCCTCTATTTGTTTTTTTGTTTTCTCTTTATATGCTGCTAATAACTGCATAATAATAAATTTAAGGTCACTTTCCCTTGTTTCAGCTGCATTAGGATATCTATTAATTTTGGGGGATTCTGGTGAGACATGATTTCCTGTTTTTTGTTGATTGTATTCTTATGCCAGCCTCTTGCCATCTGGTTGTCTATAGCCTTGACTTGTTATTAAAATATTTTCTCAAATTTGATCCACAGGCTTAATGTAATTACAAAAAAAAAAAATCCCAGGAAATTGTTTTTACCCAATGATGTCAATGCTTATTTGGGGTGTTAAAAACAACAACAACAATAACCCTATAATTGTTAAGAAAATATTTAAGAAACCTAACCTAAATTGAAGACAGACACTACAAAACTTTACACTTAACTGTACAACTACTGTGTCGAGATAGTATGGCATTGGTTAGATAGTAGACAAATATTTTGTTTTTTGTTTTGTTTTGTTTTTTTTATTATTATTTTTTTAATTTTATTTTTTTCTTATCAGTTACATTTTATTAACTCTGTATCCCAGCCGTGTCCCCATCCCTCATTCCCTCCAGTCCCTCCCTCCCTCCCTCATCTCCACCGTGCCCCTTGCCAAGTCCACTGATAGGGGGAACCTCCTCCCCATTCATCCGATCCTGTTTTATCAGGTATCTTCAGGACTGGCTGCAAAGCTCTCCTCTGTGGCCTAACAGGACTGTTCCTCCCTTGGGGGGTGGGGAGGCCAAAGAGCCAGTCATTGAGTTCCTGTTAGAAATAGTCCTTGTTCCCCTCACTATGGGAAACCAATTGGTTACTGAGTTACCACAGGCTACATCTGAGCAGAGGTTCTAGGTTACATTCATACATGGTCCTTGGTTGCATGTCAGTCTCAGAAAAGACCCTGTGCCCAGATATGTTTGGTCCTTGTGGAACTCCTATCCTTTCCTCATCATACTAACTCCCCTTCTTTCTTATGATTCCCTATACTCTGCCAAAGGTTTGGTCATGAGTCTTTGCTTTGAAAACACTGCTAGAGTTTTTCAAATGCGCTCAGTAGACTCCTGTCAATGTTTAATGTGCATCCCATCTGTCTTTCAAAACGAGGATTGATAATCATACCCCATGTCCGCTCTCTTGATTATCTTTTTTAGGTGTATAGATTTCATTATGTTTATCATATCTTATAGGTCTATATAAGTGAGTATATACCGTGTTTGTCTTTCTCCTTCTGGGATATTTCATTCAGGATGATCTTTTCTAGGTCCCACCATTTGCCTGCAAATTTCATGATTTCCTCCTTTTTGATTGCTGAGTAGTATTCCATTGAGTAAAAATACCACAATTTCTGTACCCATTCCTCCGTTGATGGACATCTGGGTTGTTTCCAGGTTCTGGCTATTACAAATAAAGCAGCTATAAACATGGTTGAGCAAATATCTCTTTTGTGTACTTGAGCAAACTTTGGGTATATACCTAGCAGTATATACCCTTTGGGTCTTGAGGAAGCACTATTCCTAATTGTCTTAGAAAGCGCCAGATAGATTTCCAGAGTGGTTGTATCAGTTTACATTCCCACCAGCAGTGGAGGAGGGTTCCCCTTTCTCCACAACCTCTCCAGCATGTGTTGTCCCTTGAGTTTTTCATTTTGGCCATTCTGATGGGTGTAAGGTGATATCTCAGGGTCGTTTTGATTTGCATTTCCCTGATGGCTAATGAGGATGAGCATTTCTTTAAGTGTTTCTCTGCCATTCGATATTCCTCTACAGAGAATTCTCTGTTTAGCTCTGTTCCCCATTTTTTAAGTGGATTACTTGGTTTGCTGCTTTTCAGCTTCTTTAGTTCTTTGTATATACTCGATATTAGTCCTCTGTCAGATAAAGGGTTAGTGAAGATTCTTTCCCAATCTGTAGGCAGGCGTTTTGTTTTGATGACAGTGTCCTTTGCTTTACAGAAGCTTTTCAGTTTCATGAGGTCCCATTTATTGATTGTTGCTCTTAGAGCCTGTGCTGTTGGTGTTCTGTTCAGGAAGTTGTCTCCTGTGCCAATGAGTTCTAGGCTGTTCCCCACTTTTTCTTCTAACAGATTTAGAGTATCTGGTTTTATGTTGATGTCTTTGATCCACTTGGACTTTAGTTTTGTGCAGGGTGATAAATATAGATCTATTTTCATTTTTCTGCATGTGGACATCCAGTTGGACCAGCACCATTTGTTGAAGAGGCTGTCTTTTTTCCATTGAATGGTTTTGGCTTCTTTAGACAAATATTTTGATCCAGCAGTGAAAACCATGAGATACACCAACATAAATATAATCACCCATTTTATTACAAAGGAACAAAGGCAGTACAATAGGGAAAAGATAATCTCTTCAATAATTGTTACTGAGCCAAGTGGACAACTCCCCTGCCCATTCCACATACACACACACTCATGAGATGGGGAGATAGGGGGAGAGACAGATTATAATACTATAATCTTCCTAAAAGATAATCAAGGAATAGTCTGTATGTCTTTGGGTTTGATAACAACTATACAGATAAAATACCATAGGAATTATCCTGAAAAGAAAGAAATGATAAACTGGACTTCATTAATATTTCAAACATTCCACGATCAGGAAAACATAAACAAACCACAAACTTGAAGGATGCACTTGCAAAGCTGATCTGTTAAAGGATTCTTTTCAAAATATACCAAGAATTCTTTAAACAAACAGGACAAAAGAAAACAAAAACACAATAAAAATATGGGTCAAACAAATGGATAAGAAAATGTGGTACATACACACTACTGTGCGTACATATACATATACACTGAATATTATTCTGTTGTAAAAAAATGAAATCATGAACTTTGAAGGTAAATATATGGATTAGAAAAGATTGTATTGAGTGAGGTAACCCAGACATAAAAAGACAAATATCCTATGTTCACTCATCTAAAGATACTGGCTCCAAATAGTCAGATGTTATTAACTGCAGACAGCAGGGAAACAAAAACGGAGCACTATCAGAGTAGGGGTTTGCAGAACAATGTAGATAGGAATAGCAGGGTGGTGGGAGGAAAGTAAAATGACAGTAAGAATGTCTAAAGTCATAACAAATCATACTGTTAACTATTCACCTATAAACCCTATAATACATGTAAGTTCATATAGACCATATAAAAGCCTACACATACAGTTTACATGACCCTTTCTCATCTGGATTAACAATGCTTCCTCCAAGAGCCAAAAATTACCTAACAAAAGTTCCAACACCAGGAATGAGAAGCCCTCTTTTGAGTTTTTGATCAGGGTTTTTCTAGAGGCTCCCAAGATACAGACTATTGTTATTGCCCTTTGTTACCCTCCAGAGGCAGAAGGTCAAGCGTGTACTTCATAATCAGGGCCTAGAGGTCCCTCAGCTGAAATTTCCCTGAATGCCTCCTTTATGAGGACTGGCTTTAATGTTAACAGAAAGCACTATGCTACCTTCCAAGAGGCGAAGCAATAAAGAGTCCTACTGAGATATGTCACCTAGGAACCACTTCAACTATCTCACACAGCACAATATTTTGGCTGAACTAGCGCTCTAATTAGACTGACTATATGATCTACAAGAAAGAAATTATTCCTCATACTAGAAAACTTGTCAGCTACCCAGGGCTAGTGAAGTCATGGATATTGGAAGAGAACTTGTGGCTACCACTTTATTAAATCAGCATAATCTCTAACAACAATCCTAATATCTGACCTATACCTCCAAATAAGCGTAGACCTCACCTCTCACCAAGAAAACTTGTGCTTGCTGTGGAGGAATTTTAATTCAAAACATGGCTGCTCTGGCAAGACATCATATCGAAAAACCTTCTAGGCCTATGTGATTCAGCTGGAATAAAGACACACCTTTAACCCCAGGAGACAGGCAAGCAGATCTCTGGATTCAAGGCCAGCCAGGTACAGAGAAACTTTTAAGTAAAGAAAAGGTTAGGTCCAGGCCTTTAATCCTAGCACTCAGGAGAAAGAGGTATGCAGATCTCTGAGTTCTCGTCAGTTTTGTTCAGGCAGTTCCATGGAGTCAGCAAGTTGAAAGGCAATACAGTAGGGTTAAGTTTGTGGCAGTTCAGTTTGTGGAATTTGGAGGCAGTTTTACTAGGAGAGTTTTACTGAGACTGGTTGAACAGAGAACAAACTAGAAAGAGATGAAGACAGAATAATACAGAAGATGAAAAAGAACCAAATGATTAGAAGAGATTGCTAGAGTTAGTTTGATGCTAAGCAGAGCTATTCAGTGAGAAACTAGAGAAGCCATATTGAATCAGTCAGATTGGAGAGGAGTTTGAGCCCAAACAGCTGAGTTGGACCAGTCAGCCAGAGTTCAGAAAGGGTGAGCTTAGTCAGCAGTAAGTCTCAGAGGCTGAAAACATTCTGAGTCTAGATTAGATTGTACAGAGGTTAGAAGGTTTCAGCAGTAGGCCTAGGTTAGAAAATGGGGACAGTAAGCATCCATGATGTCATTTAAATCAGGAAAATAAAAGTTACTTTTACAGTTTGCAACAGCTGGAGACCACTACATAAAACCGTTAACACTAAAAATGCAAAGGTGTGGAGCACAATTCCAATGTACACATTTATAAGACATTTTCCTCATCGAAGACTCAGGGAACATTGCAGAAGAGTGGGCACAAGGTTCCTTTGATCCAAATGATTAGCAAGTTTGCTTTTAGATTGTTTCTCCTCATAATCTCAGAAGTTATACACATAAAATTTTACTAATATGGCTGTCTAAAGAAGAGGTGAAGAAGAACAGCAACAATAGACTTGAGAAAGTATGCAGGTGTGGGAAAAGCCTGAGAGAGCTCCAACCTACCCAAAGAACTACAGGGATCAAAGGAATGCTGCAAGTGAAAGGTCACAGTCACCTTGATACGGAAACCACACAAAGACTCAACAAAGAAAAAGAATTTCAGACCAATTTTCCTTATGAACATTGATGCAAAATATTCAATATAATACTTGCAAACTGACTCCAAGGACACATCAAAAACATCATCCACAATGATCAAGTAGGCTTCATCCCGGGGATATGGGGATGGTTCAAAACACAAAATTCATCAATATAATCCACCATATAAAAATTGAAAGAAAAATAATCACATGATCATCTCATTAGATGCTGAAAAAGCCTTTTGTGGACATCCTCAGCAAAGGGCCCTTAGGGCTCATGGTCTGGGGCAGTTTCCACTGATGTGACTATGGAAGTAGTCACACAGAGAGTATGTGACCTGGTGACTTTACATTGGAGAGTCTGCCCCGAAACAAACAACCAATGGCAGGCTCAGAGATGGTGTGGAAGAACTTGATTGGTCGCCCACAGCTATATAACATGCTCTCTCTTCCAGGAATAAGGGAGTCTGCATCTGCTCATACTTGGATTTCATTGACTGGACTCCAGGTATCTGTGTGATGACTCCGAGCCTCTCAACCCTCAGCCTAGACCCCCTGTCCTCACCCATGGGCTGGACCATTGGGAGGAGTACCAATAGCATTTGACAAAACCCAACATCCCTTCAAGTTAAAAGTCCTGGAGAGATCAGGGATACAAGTCACACATCTAGACATAATAAAGGCAATATACAGCAAGCCAACAGCCAACATCAAATTAAATGGGCAAAAATTTAAAGCAATTCCACTAAAATCAGAGACAAGACAAGTGTGCCCACTCTCTTCTTATCTATTCAATATAGTACCTGAAGTACTAGCTAGAGGAATAAGACAAAGGAAAGACTTCAGATGGATAGAAATTAGAAAGGAAGTAGTCAAGGTATCACTATTTGCAGATGATATAATAGTATTCAGAAGTGCCCCCAAATTTCTACCAGAGAATTTCTATAGCTAATAAACACTTTCATCTAAGTGGCTAGATACAAAATTAACTAAAAAAAAAAAAAAAAAAATCAGTAGCCCTCCTTTATACAAGTGAAAAGCAGGATGAGAAAGAAATTAAGGAAATAACACCCTTCACAATAGCCAAAAATAATATAAAATATCTTGGTGTAACTCTGATCAAGCAAGTGAAAGACATGCATGAAAAGAACATTATGTTTTTGCAGAAAGAAACTGAAGAAGATATCAAAACAAGAAAAGACCTCCCATGTTTTTTGATCAGTAGGATTAACATAGTAAAAAAGGCCATCTTACCGAAGGAAGCTACAGATTTCATACAATTCCCACCATTATTCAACACAATTCCTTAAAGACGTTGAAAGAACAATTCTTAACTTCATATGGAAAAAACAAAAAGGGCAAGATTGCTAAAATAATCCTGAAATTTAAAGAATCCCTGAAGTTATCACCATCCTTGATTTCCAGCTATACTACAGAGCAGTAGTAATAATAATAATAATAAACTGCACGATATTGGCATAAAAACAGACAGGTTTATCAGTAGAATGGAATTGCAGACTCACAAGTAAACCCATACACCCATGGACACTTGATTTTTGACAAAGAAGCCAAAACCATACAATGAAAAAAAAAAAAAAAAAAAAAAGCATCTTCCAGTCTAACTGGATGTCCGCATGTAGGGAAAAAAATGCAAATAGATCCATATTTATCACCCTGCACAAAACTGAAGTCCAAGTGGATCAAAGACCTCAACATAAAACCAGATACACTAAATCTAATAGTAAAGAAAATGTGGAAGAGCATTTAGCACATTGGCACAGGAGACAACTTTCTGAATAGAACAACAACAACTCAGGCACTCTGATCAGCAATTTAATAAATGGGATCTCATGAAATTGAAAAACTTCTCTGAGGCAAAGAGCACTGTCAATAGGACTAAACTATAGCCTACAGATTGGGAGAACTTCACCAACCCTACATCTGACAGAGGGCTAATATCCAAAATATATAAACAACTCAAAAAATTAAACACCAAAAAAACCAAGGAATCCAATTAAAAAATGGTATACAGAGCTAAACAGAGGTATCTGTTTAGCATTTAAAGAAATTCTGAGTGTCCTTAGTCCTCATGAAAAGGCAAATCAAAAAGACTCTGAAATTCTTTCACCTGTTAGAATGTCTAACATCAAAAGCCCAAGCGCCAGCACATGGTGCCAGCCCAAGTGCCAGCAGGCAATGATGTATAGCAATAGGAACACTTCTCTGCTGGAAGGAGTGCAAGCTTGTACAAGCACTTTGGAAATCAATCTGGTGGTTACTCAAAAAGAAAGAGAGAGAGAGAATAATTTTACCTCAGGACCCAGCTATACCACTCCTGTGCATAATACCTAAAAGATGCTCCACCATACAACAAGGACACTTGTTCATCTATGCTCATAGCAGCCTTATTCACAATAGCCAGAAACTGGGAACAACCTTGATGTCCCTCAACAGAGAATTGGTAAAGAAAATGTGTTACATTTACACCATGGAATACTGATCAGCTATTAAAAACAAGGACAAAATGAAATCTGCTGGCAAGTTGGATTGAGCTAGAACATATCATAGTGGGTGAGGTAACCCAGACCCTTTTATATAAGAGCAATAAATATCAAATACAGAATTGAAAAAAAGAGAGCAAATGATACCAAACCTCTGAAAAGCTGGAGGAAATAAATTAGCTTAACACCTGTTTTAACACAGCCAGGAAAGAAAATGGGGTCAGAGTGGGAGATTTCAAGTACAGCTTAACTTTGGAAACAATCTGAGAGAAGTCTAGCACAATATTAATATTTTTCAACATTACGAGATCTGTATTCAGCTATTTTCATGTATTTGGGATAATTCTCAATATATGTGATCCCCAGAGAGTTCACAAAGGCTACCACTCGGCACTGCTTCTGTTCTCTAGAAGCTCCAGGTTTGCAAAACAGTTGGATATGGCATTTCTAAACAGGAAACTATATCACTACTAAGGGCATAGCTTGTTATGACTCTGCTCTTCTTGGAGAGGTTGCTAGTGCAGAGGTGATACCCGCTCCTGGTCACATGAGGTCCTTGTTAGACCAACTCTCTTCTTAAGTCAGGGTTTTATTGCTATGAAGAGGCAACATAACCAAGCCAACTCCTATAAAGGAAAACATTTAATTGAGGCTGGCTTATGGTTTCAGAGGTTTGATTCATAACCATCATGACAGGAAGCATGGCAGCGTACAGGCAGATGTGGTGCTGGAGGAAGAGCTGAGAGTTCTACTTCTTGATCTGCAGGCAGCAGAAGGGGACTGGATTCCACACTGGGTGGTGCTTGAGCATAGGAGACCTCAAAGCCTACCTTCCCTCAACCCCCACTCCCGCAGTGACATACTTCCTCTAACAAGGCCACACTTCCTAATAGTGCCACTCCCTTTGTGCCAAGCATTCAAACACATGAGTCTATGGGATCCATTCCTATTCCAACCACCACACTCCCTCTCCCATTACTGATTTCTACCCCATCTATCCATCATGTATTCATTCTTTCAGATTCAGTTTCACACTTTTATTTGTTCACTTGTTTTGACTTCTGTTTGGATGAGTTTGTTTGTTTGTTTGTTTGTTTGGGGGGTGGAGATGGATTACTTTTATTTTTGTTTTACGTAACAAGCCCTTCCTTTATACCACAGGTTGGCTCTAAACTCCTAACCCTCCTGCCTCAACTGGGCAGGCATGCACTGCCACAGCTGACTTACCTTTCCTTCCAAAGAATGAAAGTAAGAACAAGTCTATACTACGCTCTGTTCTCTGTACTCACATTGTGGCTCACAACCACCTGTAGCTCCAGTTCTAGGTGCCTGGCTTCCTCTTTTCACCTCTGTGGGCAGCAGGCATTCACATGTGCACTGTACATATATGCAGTCAAAACACTCACACACAACATAAAACATAAAAAAACATTTAAGAAAGTAAGCATACTAGAATGTTGCCCACATGTAATTTCAACACTGGTAAGGCTAAGGCAGGAGGACTGTCATAAGTACAAGGCCAGCCTGGGCAATATAATCCATATTATATATATATATATATATATATATATATATATATATATATATATATATATATATATATATATATATATTCCATTTAAGAGTATGTAGACTCTGCCTTAATAAACAATAAAAATAAATAAGCATTGAGTGAGTAGGTATTTTAGGAAACAGTAGCAGCATCAAACCCATTGTATCACCTAAATGTCTATCAGTAATTAAGTCATTGAAATGGTTCTTCTGCAAACAAGTACCCACTCTTCCCAAGTGCTGCAACTTCACTGGAAACATTCCTAGTTATCTGACTAACCTGCTTCCCGACAAGATTCACTCATGCTGAACTGCTCTAAGAAAACTCCAATGTGGGTAGGTTCAGATTCTGCCTCAACCTTTCAAAACATTTGTAATTTAAGCAGATTTTTTCAGTGTTATAAAAAGGTATTTTAAAGGAATTTAAAAGTGTATATAGAAGGAATTTTGCTTCCACAGCTCAATTTCATGCATCAGTGAGCAGCTGGTTGGCAGATCTGTCTCATACTCATTCCTTAAAACTCTGCCTTTATCTGTATCTAAATATAAAAAAGTTTTTTGATCATTTCGCATAATTAATTTGAACTCTTTTATTTTGATAGACATGCATCATTTTTAATGTAATCAGTAATTGTTTTCTTGTAGGAAATAAGTAGCCACTATTTTATGAGGTAATACTTTTGAAAACTTTAATCGTTCTATACAACACTGTCGAAAATGCAGAACATTTGGGTGAGGAGATGAAGGGAAATTTTTGGCCATTCAATGCTAAGCTGTAGTTTGATGGGTACATGAAATTCTGTTAGACAATTGCAGAGTGAGTTAATGTTTTGCCAGGATCATGAGACCCTCAGAGACCACCAGGGGACGACTCGGTGCAAGAGCAAGAGAGCTTTATTATGAGAGTGATCAGACTCGGGACCCAAGTCTCACTGACACAGCAGTAGAGAAGTGGGACCCCAAGCCCTGGATGAGCAGCGTTTTTAAAGGGAAAAACCGAAAGCAGGGGATTTTCATGACAGCAAGCAGGGGGGCTCCTGCCTTGACGTTACAGGATTGGGTAAAAGCCATAGGGGCGCGGTGACCTTCTACATAATCACAGTTGCCATTCTTCTAACCTACATCTGGAACATTGGGGAGAATTTTCCCAACCGATTCTCATTGATTATTGCCAGAAGAGATTGTCTCTATTTCTTATTAAGTATTTATTCTGTGATATTTCCTGGATGCTATTGCTAGGAGAGTTAGCTTCATTTTCTGCCAAGTGCACATTCTATGATTTTTCCTGGTACCTGAGTTCAGCTTCTGGTCAAGATGGCTTCCTCATTTCAAAATGGAGTTACCCAGGCAAACTTAAACTCATTAACTTTAAATAGGCACACCATGTTGAGCATTTCACAAAGCCAAAAGAAAGAAATTTAAAGTTTTACCATAAGGAAAAGAAAACATGTTTGAGGAGACTGATACAAATACCTCTCTCTCCCGGTGTGTGTATGCACATATGAATTACATTGATATGTACAATTTTAGTATTTTTATATATGACTTAAAACCAAATTTAAAATTTTTCATAATAAAGAAAATTCAAATGTAATGTTTAACAAACGTCTGTATGATTTCAGAAGAAAGGGCCCCCTTTTTGTGCTTTTCTTTATTGCCATAGAATGTCAAGATCTAAAATAATAATTTTACTCTCTTGACAAAAATATCATAAAATAGCCAGGAGGTGGTGGTGCATTCTTTAAATTCCATCACTTGAGAGGCAGAGGTAGGCAGATCTCCAGGTTAAAGGTTAGCCTGGTTTACATAGTGAGTTCCAGGGCAGTCAGACTATACAGAGAAACCCTGTCTTGAAAAACAAGTAAAAAAAAAAAAAAAAAAAAAAAAAAAAAAGACAAAAACAACACAAAAACAATTCAGTATAGAATTTTAAAAGAAAATTATCACTTCAGCTACATAAATCTCTTAAATGATAAAACGTGAGCTATGTAATTAAGTGTACTGTAATTAGTCCGTCAAGAACACAGGATATTCATTCATTTCTGATAAGGTCCGGAGAGCCTTATCTGAGGATTATGCAAATGCTGTAATATATACATCTTTAGAATGTCCCCGTAAGTACTTCAGACACACCGAGCAGTGACATACTACCTTACTAATCAAAAAATCGGACAAACTCCTATTTTTTAAATTTTATTTTAGACTTCAACAGTTATGCCCAGAATGCTTTTTGGCAGAAGTCAACATTTTATTACTCTCCAGACAAACTCCTAGAGAGCTTCTTCAAAGACTGGATTCAAGCTTGGCCACATGCCTGACACAGCAAGATGTGTTTGGCACATAATGTCAGCACGTGGTCTGAGTGTGTCAGAGACAGGTTGTAAGTACTTATACTTAGGAATCATGCAGTTTTACTTAAAGACCATTGGATTTCAGAAATTTCTAGATATGGTTGTGACTCGATAATGTTTGTCTTTTATTCATAAAGAAAGCATTTGTCAAATGTCAGCTGTATGTCAGGAACCAGCTAAGTTCAAAGAAAATAAAATTAATAAAATGTGTTTCTTTACTGAAGGAATCTGTTCCATGAAGAACAACCACTAAAAAAAAAACTATTATAAAAAATATTACATGTAATAGTTCGGTAAAATAGATTGAATTATTTAGTTTTATTTACTTTCTTCTCTAGTTATGAATGTTCTGCCTGAATGTATGTACATGCACAATGTTTCTGCCCAGTCTGTGGAAGAAGGTGTCAGATACCCTGGAACTAGAGTTTGGGTTTGTTGTGGGTCCTTGCGGGATACAGCTGGGATACAAAGCTAATAAAATGTAACTAATAATAAAAAAATTAAATTTAATTAAAAAAAAGAAATCTCAGTCAACAATAATGGCCTTGCACCACCCATCACTAATTTTGAAAGTGGCCTACTGGCTTGCCTGTAGCCTGATCATACAAAGGCATTTTCTTAAATGAGGTTCCCACGTCTCAGCTGACTCTAGTTTGTGTCAAGTTGACATAAATGTGGACAGCACAATAGTAGGGAGTGTTTCAAAGAAATGCAGTCATAGGAGTTTGGGACTAAATTACAGCCTCTGAAATTGTCAATAGATGCAAGAGTGTCTCTGTAGCTACAACCTAAGAACAGCAATGAGGTTCATGGGCTCGTTTGTTGTAGTGGGATGAAGCAATGCTACTGGAGTTGAGAGCAAAGGGAGAAGGAGAAGGGTATGAGTAAGTAAGTAAGACTACAGAAAATAAAACACTAGGAAGAGATGTCAGGCTCTGAGAATAGTAACGCAAGTGACCTTCGGCATCACTAAGCAAGAGGTTCCTGACATTAATGACAAAACTATTTCTCTTGAGTCAACAAGATGACTCAGAGGGTTAAGACACTTGCCATCAAGCATGATCATTTGAGTTGGATCCTCAGTTCCAACATGGTGGGAGGAGAAAAGAATGGACTCTGAAAAGATATCTTCTGGCCACAGGCACAACTCCCCCAACAAAATAAATAAATAAATTTAATGGTTAAAAATATATTTCTTTCATAGGCTGAAGCACAACAAAGATGTGGGATACTGGCAGGAAAGTGTTCAGAACATGATGGCAAGTCTCCAGAGGCCTGTTGTTCCTTCTTATTAATATTGTATCCCTGCAGGTTGAGTGATTGCTGTATTCTGTGTTGGCAAAGTGCCTCATTTGAAGTTTGTAAATTTGTTTGCATCCTTTTAGGAATAAAAGACCTTAGAAATAATAAAATATATGTCATCAAGTGGCAAATAAATTTTGATAGAGTTATTCTAAGGCAACAGTTTTTGCCATGTGGGTCATCCTTTGGGAGTCATATGACCTTTCTTTTCACAGGGGTCACATATCAAATATCGTGCATATTGGATAATTCATAACAGTAGCAAAATCGCAATTATGAAGTACCAACAATAATGATGGTTGCAGGTCATCACAGCATGAAAAACTGTTTTAAAGGGTTGCAGTATTAGGAAGGTTGAGGATTCTTGCAAGGTGAAGCTTGGCAGCTTTCTCAGTCTTTCTAAATGCCTGGAGCCTAAGGGCAGAATTAAGAGCCCCTGCAACAAAAGAACAGAGATTGACTTCCGATGTGTACACTTTATAGCCCTTTAGATACTCAGGCCATTCTTTACTTAACACTGTGCTAAATGTGGTCTTTTAAATGAGACTGGCCCCATAAGTTCGTGTATTTGAGTGTTTGGCTTTCAGCTGGTGGTCTGATTAGCAAAGATTAGCAGCTCTGGCCTTGTGGAGGAAGTGTGTGACTGTGGACTCTCTCTTCTAAATTTCCTTGGTCAAGTTGTTTTTTCACAGCACAAGAAGAGTAACTAGGACATAATAATACCCATCAGAAAACGTAAAATAAATCCACAGGTGCTCATAGACCACTGTAAAATAGTATAGCATTTCCACCTGTTCACACAGCTACTCCGTGTACTTTAAATCATCTTCAGACTATATTTAAAACCTATACCACGTAAATATTATGTAAATCATTGCTCTTCCATAATAACAAGAAAAATAAGCAAGTACGTACCCAATTTTATATTTGAATTCAATTCTGATATGCCATACATCTTTGTTATTAATATTTAAGTTTGTATCCAATGTTATGAATATTATAGATATAAATAATTCTAAATTTTATAGTTTTTAAAATGATCTTTGGGAATTAGTTATGAATAAGAATCAGTAACTTTGTGTTAGCTGCATTGTAGTCTCCAGAATTCTGTGTGTACGTGTGATCTATATATATTTTCTTGTGGGTTTATGCACATATAGATATGCACATGCATATGAAGGCCAGGGAGAGAAATGAGATGTCAGCCTCCCTTCATTTTTTGAGACAGGTTCTTTCTTTGATAAACTTAGAGCTCACTAATTCACTGAGGAACTCTGGCCAGTGAGCTCCTGGGAACCAGCTTCTTCTGGCTGCCCAGATTGAAATTAAAGAGGAGCTCCACCATGCCCAGATTTTCCATGGGTGCTGGGCATCCAAACTAAATTCCTCATGATAGCACAGTAAGTGATCTTCCTAGTAAGCCATCTTTTCAGCCCCTAAATTCTCCAGATTTCTTTAATGAAAAAGATTAAAACAAAAAATAATCTAAAGGAATCAGAAGTGGAAGACCAGAAAAACTACAAAGATGCTACCATTCATTTTGGTTATTAGATGAATTCCCTGGTGTCAGAAATCCAGGAAGAGCTAGGCATAGAGAAGGGAGGTATTGGGGTATCAAGCAGGTGACGCTTCTTAGTTTGAAATCAGTGATTTGGAGTTTCAGCTTCAACTTCTTTTTTATATCCTATAATGGTTGCTAATCAAGGATAATTAGCCAGATGATAGCTCTTAACTGAAGAGATGAGAGACAGAAGACAGCTGCAATTGGGATGAGCATGCTTCCCAAACTTCTGTGCCCACAAATTACCCAAGGACTATGCTCTACCATGAATAATACTATAAATTAGAATTAGCAGGTCTGAAGCTAAGACAAGAGTCTACGCTTCTGAGAAGCACCAGTGCATGCCATGTGGCTGGCCTCTGATTCACAGCTCTGAATAGCTGGATTGGCCTATAATCTTACCATTCATATGCTTTTGGCCAGCTTTATAATACAAGGGATAAAATCTTTTTCTTGGATTTCCAGACTCGTCTGTGGCCTGCATAGCAAAAAGTTTCCTGGTCAGGTGAAGTTTGTTCCTTATGTCCTACAATGAAAGCATGTGGTGTTTTTAGCAATAGGGCCTTAACGTCTAGTTGATGGGAATATAAGAGCAATGACAATAGTCTGTATTGCTTTCAGTGCTCTTGGATACTCTCTAACAAATTATTTGTAAGTGGGTATCACATGTCTGACATTTAATTTAATAACTCATATCTTCTAGGAGCAGTATCCCTACCCCATGCCCAGTACTCCTACTCAAATTCCCATATATTATATATTATTTATTATATATATATTATATATATATTTAATATATGACTTTAAAAATAATATCTTTACACATACTTTAATTAACTTCAAAATAGTGGATTGCCATAAGGCTTCTTCATGTGCCCTTTGCTTTGAACAACTCATTACTTATACTCTCATATCCTCAATTCTCCTATCTTGACTTGATCCTTTAACTCAAAATATTATGCCTTTTTTCTTTCATGTTACCTGTGTCTTACTATTTGTTTCAGTTGAATTCTTTTGTGTTGGAAGATTTCAGATTTCTGTATAGATTTTACATTCATGCTTCATCTTAGAGAAACCTTCTGCCAACACCTCATTTATTCCCATCTCTTTCCCCACTACAGCTTACCTGTACCTTCCACCCTTAAGGCATATATACCTGCAGTGGCATATAAGAATTCCTACACAACCAGAGAAGCAATTTTTAAATCACCCCAAATAATGAGGTGCAAAGGCATTGGAAATCCAGGACTAAGTCAAATGATCTCTGAGGAGCAGGAGACAACAAGAGCCTTACCCACCCTGCTGCCCATAAGATCTTTATGGATCTGACCCTGAGACACAGACAGAAAACACAGCAGGGACAAAATGATTCCCTGATTTGAGCAAAAGGGGAGCCCAGCAAGGAAGACGTGTTTTCATGGCTGGCTACACAGTGAAAAGGGGCTCAAAAGAAGAACATTTGCAGCATTCAACTATTTGAGACAACTACCCAAAGCTCAAAAAAGAACCACTCAAAAAAAAAAAAAAAGAAGGATCACTCCTTAATTAATTAATTAATTAGTTAATTAATTAATTTTTGAGCTCGCCTTACATCCTTGTTATATCCCCATTCTTCCTCCCCTCCAAGCTTCACCTTCTCCTTTTCCTCAGAAAAAGGCTCTCCCTTTCCCATCCAGCCCAGGTCATCAAGTTGCATCAGGACTGAGTGTTCTCTTTCCCCTGTGGCTTGGCAAGGCAGTCCCTGGCCAGGGGAACATGATCAAAAAGCTGGCAAATGAGTTTGGGTACAATGCTGTCCCCACTTCCATTACTAGATGGCCCACATGAGGTCCAAGCTGCCCATCTGCTACATTTTTGTAGGGAGCATAGGTCCAGTTCGTGCACGGCCCTTGGTTGATGCTTCTGTCTCAGCAAGGCCCTCTGGGCCCTGATTAGTTGGCTCTGTTGGCCTTCTTGTGGAACTCCTGTCACCCCCAGTTCATTTTCTCTTTCCTCTCGCTTTTCCATAAGATTCCCTACACATCACCCAATGTTTGGCTATTAGTCTCAGCATCTGGTTTGAGGTGCCACTGGGTACTACATATCAGAGGACAACTCTGTTAGGTTCCTGTATGCAAGTTTAGCAGAACATCACTCATGTCTCCGATATGATGGGTCTCAGGTTGGGCCAGGCATTGGTTGAGCATTCCCTCAATCTCTGCTCTCTTTGCTCTATCTTTATCCTTACACATCTTGTAGGCAGGGTAAGTTTTGGGTTGAAGATTTTGTGGGTAGGTTGATGTTTCTCTCCCTTTGCTAGAAAAATTAAAAATTTTAAATTAAAATTAATTTAAATTAATTTTTAATTAAAAAATTAGCCTAGTTATAGGCTGTCCTCTTCAGTCTCTATAGCCTCTGCTTCTAGAAGCCTCTGCTTGAGCACCACTGATATCCTCCTAGGAGCCTACCCTGACATAGGTCTCCAGCTTATCACAGAGATACTCCCTCCCTCAGTTTCTCTTCTCTACAGTCTTTCTGTCCTCTCGCCCTTTCTCTCCCCAAGTCTGTTCTCCACCTTCTTTACTCTCTGTGCCCACTCTCCAAACATTTTCCCTCTCTTCAGCCACTACCTCTGTCTATTCTATCTCCCTTTCTGAGTGAGATTTATACATCCTGCTTTGAATCCTCTATGTTACTTATCTTCTTTGAGTCTGTTCCTTGTACTTATCCTGTACTAGATAGCTAAAATACTCTTATAAGTGAGTCTTTCTGGGCCTGGGTTACCTCACTCAGTATCTTTTTTTTTTCTAGTTCCATCCATTTGCCTGCAAATTTCATGATTTCAAATTTCATGATTGCTGAGTAGTATTCCATTGTGTAAATGTGCCACAGTTTCTTTTTCCATTCTTCTGATAAGGAACATTTAGGTTGTTTTCAGATTCTAGCTATTGTGAATAAAGCTGCTATGAACATAGTTTGGCAAGTGTCCTTATTGTACGGTAGAGCATCTTTTGGGTGTATACCCAGGAGTGGTATAGCTGGGTCTTCAGGTAACGCTGTTCCCAATTTTCAAAAGAAAGCACCAGATTGCTTTCCAAAGTGGTTCTACAAGTTTATGCTCCAACCAACAATGGAGGAGTATCCTTCTTTCTTCATACTATTATCAGCATGTTTCGTAGCTTGAGATTTTTATCTTAGCCATTTACCAGTGTGAAGGCTCACTTCTTGAAGCACACACACAAAGCAGTTCTTTCTCCCAAATGTCAACAAAAAATTGATTTGTAATGAATTGGCTGATCCATTTAGAGGAGAGGGACATTGAACATGGTGGTATGGCTGTGAACCTAGCTGATATACTTAAAACACTTTCTGAACTTGTAGATAGAGAAAAACTCAGCATAGACTTTGTTGATAACAAAGCTTAAAAGCAAACCTCAAATCAGATTGTCTCTAAGCAGTATGATTGCTTCCCAGAGAAAAGTTCAAGAATAGATGCCTCACACACTAATGGCAACATGTATGCTTTATATCTGATACTGCATGTAAAGAGACAGGAAAAGACAGCTCATGCTAAAAAAGCACACCAGGTCTTAGAGACCTACCCAGCCATGCTTCAAATAAGGGAGATAGCAAATAAAATTTTGAAAACATATATTATGAATGTGTTGCATGTGTTCAAGAAAACAAGTAAAGATTGGACAGGTCAAGTAGATAAAAAAAATAATATGAGAAAGATATATGTCAGAACTTAGAACTCCATGGCCTCAACTTCAGAATAAACCAGGTGGAATTAACAACACATTAGAAAGTAACCGATATTTGTGCTTAAATAAACATAAAAACTGCTCAAAATCAAACATAATTAAAAAAAAAAAACCTAAAAAGTGAGTACACTTCAGTGAGTTTAGGGACATTTCAGCTGGCTTAATGTATATGTAATTGGAGTCCTCGAAAGAAAGTAAGAAGAGAGAAGAAAGATATTTGAAAACTGGCAGTATGATATCTCCCAATCCACCTGGAAGTCCAAGTCACAAGAATACCTTAATATAGTGAACTGTCTCATAAAAAGTGTTTAAAAACAATGATAGAAAATTTGAACTTCAATAGAAAGTTTTATAGCATAGTTCTACAATGTTCAATAACTCTAAAACATAAGAAAAACAAAGCAAACTACATTAAGCCACTTTAATCAAATTTCTTAAAACCAGTGACAACAGAGTCTCAAAAGCATCAGACTAAGACATGTTATGTAAAGAGGAACAAATATCAAAGTGGCATCAGGCTTCTCCTCTGAGCAGTGTAAGCCAGCGAAAGTAGAATGACCTCTTTAAGACACAAGAAAAAAATTTATAACTCTATTCAGAGAACTTGTGCTTCAAAAATGAAGGTAAAAGCATTTTCATACATATAACTGACAAGAAGATTCATTCTCAGCAGTCAAAGTGTATGCTGAAGTCCTTGAGACAGAGAACATAAAACCATATGGAAGCTTTGCTCCACGCGACTGAATAAAGAGCAATGGAATTGTAACTGTCAGTAAATATGAAGACTTTTATTATTGATATTTAAACATTTCAAAGTATATTTTGTTGTTCAAACCCCAAATGATAACAATGACTAGTGATATTTGCAACATATATAGCTATATAACGTGGCACAAGAGTAAAAGTTCTTATACAACAATTATATGGCATAGTACACAGTACATTTAAAGGTAAACTAGAGTGACTGAGATGTTCCAACTGTAAACAATGAAGCAACAGCCAACCAGTTAGGAATCAAAACTTGCAAAGAAAAAGGAAACCATTAAAGTAATCCAACCAAACTTTGAAAATGAAGAAGTACAAAAGGTAGTACAGCTAGAACGTGAGAATCTTGGATCTTCCATCAGGCCCTGAGCAGGTTTTTAGTGTTTCTACGGTAAGCAAATGAGGAAGCAGGAGGAATTTTAAAAGGATATGTCAGTGCTCTTGAGAGACTTGTTGATCCTTGCCCTATTCAGGAGGTAAGATGGTGAGGGGCTGCCTTTCAGATATTTTGCAAGGAGAGAGTTGGTGCTGCTTTTCTGAAGACAGCTGGCAAACTCAGAGAAAAACCAACAGTTTTAAGGCCTATTTTCTGCTTATCCAGATAGTAGGCTGGAACAAAGAAGTGTTCTGTGGACAAGCAAAGCATGATCTACAGCAGTGGTTCTCAACCTTCCTTAATGCTATAACACTTTAATACAGTTATTCAAGTTGTATTGGCCCCCAAACAAAAAATTATTCTCTTTGCTACTTCATATCTGTAATTTGCAACTGTTATGAGTTGTAACGTAAAGTGTTTTCCAATGGTCGTGGGTGACTCTTATGAAAGGGTCGTTTGTCCTCCAAGTGGGTTGAGACCCAAAGATTGAGAACTGCTGATACAGTGAACTGTAAATCCCCAGAATTAACATGATTATGTTCTATCTCTTTACCCTAAAATTTAAGAGAGATTAAAAAGTAAATCAGATCTCTTTAAAGTGAAGTTGGGAATTGGGTCATCCTTCACTCAGAAAGCAAAGTCGAAACCATTATACAGTCTTAACATAGATAGCACAAAATAGGAAGTAATTATAAAAACTATCAGCTAGGCATGGTGATGCACGCCTATGATCCCAGCACTCTGGAAAGCAGAGGCAGGAGGATCTCTGTGAGTTTCAGGTGAGCCTGGTCTGCAAAATGAGTTCATGACAGCCAAAGCTACACAAAGAAACCTTGTCACATAAAACAAAACAAACGAACAAAAACAACTGTCCAGACATGAGAATGAATGTACCAATAAAAAGATAACAAGTCTTTTGTAAGATTTATCAAACATTTGAAAAATATGGGAGAGTTTGGGAAAAAAAAAAAAAAGAAGAAGGCCACACTAAGAAAATCACTAAATGCAGTTTTTTAGAGAAAATATTTTTAAAAAATGGAAAACAAATTTTTGGGTATTAAAAGCCAAATAAGGCTAGCCACAACCTGTAATTTTAGAACTCATAAAGCAGAGACAAAGAAATGTCACAATTCCAAGGCTGTTTGCGTCTACATAGCAAGTTCCTGGCAAGCTGTACCTTTAGGTCAGTAGTTCTCAACCGTCTTAATGCTACAACCCTTCAGTACAGTTCCTCACATTGTGGTGACCCCCAACCATAAAATTATTTTTATTGCTACTTCACGACTGTCATTTTGTTACTGTTGCAAATTGTAATCTGTGTTTTCAGATAGTTGTAGGTCACCCCTGTGAAAGGCCATTCAACACCCCCCCCCACCAAGAGGTCATGACCCATAAATTGAGAACTGCTATTTTTTTAAAACATGGTCTTGTCTTCCAAGCAAATAAACAAAATCAAACAAAGATAACAGTGAAGTCTAGAGTACCTGCCTGGTAGCATTTAGAGAAAGATACATTAAAGACAGTAGCAGCACAGGCTTAGGGAATAATTAATCTTAAAAGTGGCAAAATTTCAAATACTGAGCTCCTAGCCAAAGTAGTAAGCAATTCCATTACACAGGCTAATGAATTGTTGAAAAACAGTGAACCCTAACCATAAGAGTTTGACAATAGCCCGTTGCTTATTAGTAAGGCTGAGTATACCTTCACCCCACATCTCATAGATACTCAGTCACGTACACAGCTCATTATGATGTATCCCCTACAGGATCCTCTCCATGTCTCTTTTAGATATATGCTAGACCT
Source organism: Psammomys obesus (assembly GCF_907164565.1). Lineage (NCBI taxonomy): Eukaryota > Metazoa > Chordata > Mammalia > Rodentia > Muridae > Psammomys > Psammomys obesus. Next base: position 43,739,643 of record NW_026593286.1, on the reverse strand, counting down.
ACTAAGGGAAGAAGATTATTCCCTAAAATAGCTATGGAACCAGCCAACATGCCATGAAAGAACCACAATATTATGTTTGGGATTAGATTTTGAATAGGCAATAGACAAGCATGGGAGAATGCTTTTTAGAGTATGACTTACTTTGCAAAAACAGCCATAAGACAGTGTTAATTAAAAAAAAAAATAGCACATAGACCGTAAAATTTCAGGAATCTACAGGTGTGAGGTATAGTCACCTGAATGTCAAGTTAGGTGATAGGAGAAAGACTTAAAATATTAACAGAAGAGGGTGTGTTAGTGTGGTAATATGCTTTAAAACTTGAAATCCTAGCTCCTGACTATGTTCTGTAGGGGAGACTTAAAGATATATCATTATGAAAGCAAGAGAAATTAGACCTTGAAAAGAAATACAAACACCACTAAGGCATTCAGTGGTAGCTCTACTAGTGATTGGACTGATTGTGGAAATACCATTAATGAAGTTGAAGCACTACCGACAAAGGAGATGTTAGGCTCATAAAAGAATAGATTACAGATGACAATGGGTAATTTACAGAAGCTTGACATATAACAAGAAGACAACTACAAAGACAGAGACATTCTGTATTCTGTCTAGTCTTAAATATTCAAAGGATGAATGGGTAGGAAGCCATGGTATGCATGGCACACAGAGATTCCTTTTAGGAAAATCTGAATTGTTCTAGTGTTTCCAAAATTAGGGGCAAAAAGCAGGCTTTCAGCTATAAGTCCTCTCTAGGGCTTCCCTTCTCTAGGAGAATGTATCAAATTCATGATACTATCTTCACTTGAGTGAAGCTTTTATGCAGTTACTGAACAACACAAGATCAGTACAAATGTTTTAGTTCCTTCAACTCTATTCCAAATGAGCAATCCTAATCAAGGACTCATCCTCAAGCTGACTGAACAGAAGCTTTGGGTGGAATGGTAATTGTATTGTACTCTTTTCCTCTGTTCATAAATGCATTATCTTCTTTCCTTTCTTAGGTGTGGATCCAAATTTCTTTCTTTATGTGAATGTACTAACTCTAAGTCTCAATTTTGGTTGATTTTCTAAGGAGTCTAATTTGTGACAATGCTCTTGTTACTACCTCAGATGAAAGTTGCAATCGTCTTTTTGAAGAATAGCCCGAACACAGTAGAATGGCAAAGTGCTAAGTTTGGTTATTTACTAAAACGGAACCTCTGAGGAAGAACTTCCCAAGCCTTGAATAAGGAGCAACTTCCCTGGAAATAATATATTCCTTTGCACCAAAACACTCTGCATGTAAATTAGAGGACAGATGCTGTTGAAATCTTAAACAGGGTTGAAGGGGAAGGTGGCTCAAATCAACACCAAAAAGCAGTAGCCTAAGCAAAATGTGGACTGTGGATGAAAACAATACTTAAAGATAGCCTAAATAGGGGAACAGGGTCTGTCTCTCACATAAACTCAGTGGCTGGCTCTTTGATCCCCTCCCCCTGAGGTGATAGCAGCCTGACCAGGCCACAGAGGAAGACAATGCAGCCAATCTTGATGAGGATAGGCTCGGGTCAGATGAAAGGGGAGGAGGACCTCCCCTATCAGTGGACTTGGAGAAGGGCATGGGAGGAGGTGAGAGAGGGAGGGTGGGATTGGGAGGGAATGAAGGAGGGTGCTACAACTGAGTATAAAGTGAATAAACTGTAATTAATATAAAAAATTTTAAAAAGATAGCCTAAATACAATTTATGAAACAAAGTCATTTCAGAAGAAAACAAGAATTAAAAAAAAATATTAAGCTTTTTATTTTATTTATTTATTTCTTTTAAGTGGAGAAGGCATAGACAGTGAGACAGGGTCTCATACGACAGCCTAGGCAGGATTCAAACTAATGGTATTCCTCCAGTCTTAGACTTCCACATTTTGAAATTACAGCTGTAATCTTCTTAGACTTCAGTTTTGTGCGTATCTGACCACAGAGGAAGACAATGAAGCCAGTCTGATGAGACGGGATAGGTTAGGGTCAGATGGAAGGGGGGGGGGAGGGCAAAAGGGGAGAAGAGAAAGGGAGAGCGGGATTGGGAGGAGATGAGGGAGGGGCCACAGCTGAGATACAAAGTGAATAAATTGTAATAAATAAAAATAAACATATAATAAATATTAAAAATATATAGCTGTGAACCATCAAGTTCAGCTAAATGAACATTAAAGCTTATAGACTCAAGTATTTCATCAGATTGCCAGTCATAAAGACGACAGAAGATTTTTGTCAAATCTTAGTGGGTGAAAACTCTTACTCTAAAATCATCCCAAAGCATAAAAGTTTTCTATAGAAAATAGTGAATTGCTCATGATGAAAAAGACTAACTATATCTGATATATTATCTGATAGGAAAAAGAAGAGGTTAGTACTCAAACCACTAAAAATAAAAGGATAGCAATCTGAGGATTCTTTCAGCAGAGCACACAGCAGTCAGCCAGTGAAGAGAAAGATACTTGCTGATAGTCACAGATTCAGAGGGTTTTTCACTCACATTTATCATTTCAGAATGAGAGGGAAGAAAAATATTACAATTAAGGCATAGGTTTTCAAGAACTGAGAACTCAAGATAAGGAAAAGACAAAAGAAGCAAAGATTAGTAATAACTGTGGTAATGCTAAATCTAAATCAAGGAATATAGAGTATATGCTCTTTATAAAAATGAAGTCTGATAGCAAGTGGATATGCTGCATGGAAAATCATACTACTGCTTGGGAAGAATTAAACAGTTAAATTCCCTGATCAAAATCCAAGCGTATAATTAGAGGCTAAGAAGGACACAATAAAGAATGAATGTCCTAGTGGCATAATGGTGATGATCACAGAGGTGGTCCAGAGCACATGTTTGTCAGAGTTTGGACTAGTCACGCGTGTCCGTTTGACTAGAGAAGTCACTTACTGCTCCGACCTTATTTGAAATTATGATTTGAATATGAAATATCAATGTAGTAAATAATAAAAGGAGTGTTGGGCTATATAATGTCTATCATTAGCCCCAAGATTATTACAGCGTTGTTATCTAACTTGCTATCACAAACAATAAGACACAGACACCCATTAGATTTTATAATTGCCTTATAACCTTGGGCTGGCCAGATACTTCTACCTCACCATTCCCTCTTAGTCCTCACCCAATGCTATCTGCTAACTATCTCATCTGAACTATCGTCCATCCATAATCCTATGGTACTTGCTTATATTCTTCATCTGGACCTTTCTACCCCATTATTAGAGTCCTTTCTCCAGTCCCAGAGAGTTCCTTCTCCATGCTAACCCAAAGCGGTGCCCTCCTTCCTTCTCTCTTCCCATCTGTCTGTCTCTGTTCTCTCCAAGTGTGGGAACCTTAGCCATACCCACCCCACTTTGCCCTGCCCACGTATAAGCTGTCTAATCAACCAATCAGGTATGTCTTAGGCAGTTTTACAAAACAAAGATAGGTGTAACCAGATCTTGAAAGCCAGCATTAGACCAACCCCCAACAATTCCCCGTTATACAGTGAGAATAATTATGAAACAATTATAAACACAAAAAGGTAAGACTATTATACACAATGTCTAGTCTAAATGTATTTGGCAGTTTTGAAAAAATATCAATTATAGCTATGAAGGTCTAAGATTTTGTGCTTACGCTATTTTTATAGTTTGTATCTATTAACCTAAAACATCCATCTAGGCCTAAGTTGTTTTTTTTTTTAATTTCTAAGAAACTAAGCTAATTGTAATACTAGGACTATCTGTTCTTCAACCCCATCAGAGACTTGAGAAGGAATAAAATTAATTACTTGAGTAAATAGGAAGCTCATGCTACCAGCTTCCAAAAAATTGAAAATTGACAGAGGCAGTTAGCTGCCTGAACAGCCACTCAAAACTTTCTATAAAGTTGGACAATCATCTTCAGCCTTCTGGGCCAGTATATTTGACATTCATATATATATATATATATATATATATATATATATATATATATATATATATGTAGCAGGAACTCTTTAGGACTTGCTTACCTTGTCCTGGCAGAGTTTGGCAGTCTACTTAGACTGCATTTGAGCTTTCCCGTTTTAGGCAGAATTCTGTCTGTTGTGAAGTAAGGACTTTTTTTTTTTTTGGTCTGGTGGCTGGTTTGCATATTTGACACCATCTCCATATGGAGGTTCTTCGATGCTTATCATCTTCTTTGAGGTAAGCTGGGTGCTGCCAGGAGAGGACATGTCTCATTGTCAAATAATTTTTTAAATATTAATAAAAAAAATTAAAATGTACTCTCTTGGTTTCTGAGGTTTGTGAAGACATACCTATGTATTTTTATAATCTATCTATCTATAGAATGATATCTATTAAACCTAGGATGTATAAACCTGTGATAAATTAGACTAGTGCCTGACATGGTCATGAGTTGATTGACTTACAATTCTTAAGCAGTTTGCAATAGTGGTTTTAAAGGAATCGGAAGTAACTTTGAATTTGTATCAATTTACTAAAATGTATACCAATTTATCAAAAATATTTATTTTTGCACCAATATACAAACTCCTATACCAATGAGTTATTAAAACTTTATTTGATAATAACAAATAAAGCCTTAAAATGAGTAGATTCAATAATCTACCTTTGATCTTCTTATTCCTATAAGATATCCCTGTATTCCCCTTTCATTCTTTTCAACTCTTTTTCTTCTTGAAAGAGATAGAAAAAAGAAAAGATAAAACCCTGAATCTGACCTCATTTTCTCTCTGAATAGAGACCATTAATAACTTATTCCCAATGACAATAAACATTCATAGCCCAAGAAAACGACCAAAAACCTATCCAACCCCCTTTAAGGGAAATTGGACGTTGTTCTTATGGATTTCTTCTAATTGATTTATGGGGTGAAGGAATCCTATTTGGCCCAAGATATTGGGAAAAATGGTTAAGCAGGCTAGCAATAACATTTTTGGTCCAGTTTCTAAATATTGAGAACTTCTGGGCTTAATAGAAGTCCTAGTTGAAAGAGTCTGAATTCTGGAACAATTAAGATCAGTAGCTTTCTTCAAAGCTCTCTTGGGAGCAGGCTTTGATGAGGAACAACAACTGAAGCAGTTGAGGCTAGAACAAGCAGAATGCTGGAACATGCAAGATGCTGGAAAAGATGTGTCAGCGTCTTAGCATGCTGAAAGGATGAGTCCTGTCAGGTTTGATCCAGCATCACTGGTGTCCAGTTCTTTTGTTCTGAAAATATATAATTTCTCATGAGCATTACACAGTTTTAAAATTGTAAATGTATGAGATGTGCAGGATGCACCAATTAATTAAGGATGACTCTCCTCTTAGTGAGAAAAGACATTGTAAATCTTTATGTCATATGAAAAGATAGCATATATATGTCATGGGGCTTTTGTAGCCAACATGAATTATTGGCTATGAATAGCCATCATGTCTCAGTCAGTCAGAGCTATTCCCATGTAGTGGGATTAGGAATATAAGTTACCATTATTATTGAATATATAATCTTTATCATGTTTAAATTAAAACAAGTTTGTACAGACCTAAATATCCTCTCTGGGCTTTTGTGCACCAGTTGTATTGGGCCAAACCGCTACCCGGCTCCTGAGAGAAGGCCTCCTGTTAGAGAGACAAGCCGGTTTCATTGAGCAATAGAAAAGACGTATGTTTTAAAATAAACTTTATGTAAACTCTTTTTTGTTTTAGAGGTTAAGCATATCCTAGGCATCTTGTACCTTTTAGAGGGTTAGGCTTGGCTTTTTACATATTGTGGCTATTTTTGTCCTATCCCCCTTTTTTATATGGAATGGATGGTTGTACCTTAATAGCCAAACTTTATATAAACTCCCGTTGATTTTTAAACATATCCTAGGCATCTTGTATCTGGGTTTTTACATTGGTTGTGGCTATTTTTGGCGTGCCCACTTTTTGATATGTGATGGCCAGTTTTGTCTTTTAAACATATGAATTGTAATGTTTGAGTTTTTAGGACTTAACTAGGCTGGCATGTACTTTGCCATCTGTAAGCCCTAAGTCTTTTTTGCATCAGGCATGACTGATATCTCTCCCATATGAAAATTCCACATCTTCAAAAGGATAAGCTGGCTTCCAGAGCAGTGTGACATCTTAATTTAGTTGGCATTTAAAAGTTTTTGACATGGGAGGCATGCAGTTTGCATGTTTGTCTCCCAGTCTAATTTTGGCTCCTTACATTGACCAACAGAACATCTCTTAAGCCAAAATGCTCTTTGGCACCAGTTCGATGGAAGTCCCAGTTTTGGGGGAGATGGTTGGTCTTTTTATAGCAGTGTGACATCATCGCTCCTTACATAAATCTAAAATTGATGTGAATCCAACCGTTAGATCAGTAAGGACATAACATACATTATTAAGACAAAAGAACTTACATAGTAATTAAACTTAAGGAAAAGTTTGTCATTTTGAATCCTAGACTGTCTTTGGAAGTGGCTAAGAACAGGAGTTGACCTTTTGACTTTTATTATGTAAATTAGGTTGATTCAGAATTTAGAGATCTGCCTGTTTTTGTCTTTTTTGTTTTGGGATTAAAGGCATGTGACCTCATCAACTTGTTCAAATATTTCATCTCAAATCCAAATAATTGTAACTCAAAGCTTTTAAAGGAAGCTCAAGCAAAGAAACACGAAAATTCTGAGTTTTGGGCCAGTTGTGCCAACTTAGGCTGTAACAAGCATAGCCCAGTTCATCATTTTTTGGAATTTAGTTGTTGTTAAAGTATTGGTGGACCCTTACCAGAAAGAGCTGACAAGCATCTTGCAGCCAGAGAGCTTTGAGTTCCAGCTGTTATCAATCTAGTTTTTATTAAGAAGAATGCCCTTTTTATTGTCCATTATTTAGCATGTCATCCCTTTGGTTTTTTCCCCACTTTTTCCTTGAACTTTCTTGAAGGAGGCATGGAGAAGAGTCATCACCATTAAACACATTGCAATCAGATCCATGACTGCGACAACCAACACAAAGCCAAAAGGGATCCAACCACCCTCTGTTATGACTTTTTTAAATTTAGATGCAGTTCCAGACTGAGCTCTGTCTAGAGGTCTGTCTGCCTCCTAGTTTTGCCTCTCCAATTTTCCATGTCTCCACAGTCATGGCCTTTGCTGTTGCGCTGTACCAAGTACCAGGCATGGAGATAACCTAGAACCCTTGCACAGATGTAGCCCATGGCAGTTCAGTGTCCAAGTGGGTTCCATAGTAATGGGAAGGGGGACTGCCTCTGACATAATCTGATTGGCCTGCTCTTTGATCACCTCCCCCTGAGGGGGGAGCAGCCTTACCAGGCCACAGAAGATGACAATGCAGCCACTCCTGATGAGATCTGATAGACTAAGATCAGAAGGAAGGAGAGGAAGACCTCCCCTAGCAGTGGACTTGGGGAGGGACATGCGTGAAGAAAGGGGAGGGAGGGTAGGACCGGGAGGGGAGGAGGGAAGGGCTTATGTGGGGATACAAGGAATAAAGTGTAATTAATAAAATAAAATTGTACAAAGATTTAAAACCAGCTAAACATGAATTAAACATATTTTCTTGTAATCATCTATAATTGACAAAACTGAATGAGCCAAAAGTGGAAAGAACAAATAAAAATTCCAGTGAAACAGTGGAAAAAAAAAAGAAAAAAAAAAGCTGAGCCATCCTTGGAGGTAGCCTGTAGCAGTCAGTTTTGTTAAGTCAGCTGGTTTGCTGGTCTGCTTGAAGCAGGCTGTGTTTTGCTTGCGTGCATTTAAGAGTTTCTCTTAAAAAGACGGTAGTATACCCCGGAAATTTTTAGGTTTTAAGTTTGGGTTGTATCCTTGGAAGCTTATTTTCCCTCACTAAATTATGATAAAGTGTGATTTTTTTTGTTTGTTTGTTTTTTAGTTTTCAGCTGACCAACATCATTGTGCATTTTTTTATTTAATTATTTTTATTAATTACAGTTTATTCACTTTGTAGCCCCCCTGTACCTCCCTCCTCCCCTCCCAATCCCACCTTCCCTCTTCTTCACCTGTGCCCCTCCCCAGGTCCACTGATAGGGGAGGTTCTCCTCCCTTTCCCTCTGATCCTAGTTTATCAGGTTTCATCAGGAGTGGCTGCATTGTCTTCTTCTGTGGCCTGGTAAGGCTGCTCCCCCCTCAGGGGGAGGTGATCAAAGAGCAGGCCAAGTTCATGTCAGAGACAGTCCCTGTTCCCGTTACTATGAAACCCAATTGGATACTGAACTGCCATAGGCTACCTCTGTGCAAGGGTTAATGAGTGATCCTTGGCTGGAGTATCAGTTTCAGAAAAGACCCCTGTGCCCAGACTTTTTGGATGTGTTGCTGTCCTTGTGGAGCTCCTGTCCTCTCCAGGTCTTACTATCTCCCATTTTTTTCATAAGATTCCCTGCACTCTGCCCAAAGTTTGGTTATGAATCCCAGAATCTGCCTCAATACCCTGCAGGGATGAGCCTTTCAGAGGCCCTCTGTGGTGGGCTCCTGTCCTGTTCCCTGTTTTCTCCCTCCTCCAGTGTCTATCCTCTTTGCCTTTCTGAATGCGGATTGAACATCTTAAACAGAGTCCTCCTTCCTGATTAGTTTCCTTAGGTGTACAGATTTTAGTATGTTTATCCTATATTATATGTCTAATATCCACTTATGAGTGAGTATATACCCTGTGTGTCTTTCTGCTTCTGGGATATCTCACTCAAGATGATCTTTTCCAGTTCCCACCATTTACCTACAAATTTCATGATTTCCTTGTTTTTTAGATAAAGTGTGATTTAAAGGGTGTGGACACTTAGTTCGGCACCATTTGTTGTAGTAAAAAAAAAAAAAAAAAAAAAAAAAGAAGAGTGTTAAGCTATATAATATCTACCATTAGCCCCAAGATTATCACGGCTGTGTTATCTAACTTGCTATCACAAACAATAAGACCCAGACACCTGTTAGACTTTATACTGCCTAATTACCTTGGGCTGGGCAGATATGCCTACCTTACCACTCACCTCTTAGCCCTCATCCAATGCCATCTGCCCTAATTATCCTCATCTGAACTATCTTCCATCCATAATCCTATGGTACTTGCTTATATTCTTCATATGGGCCTTTTCACCCCATTATTGGAGTCATTTCTCCAGTCCCACATGCTTCCTTCTCCACACTAACCCATCGTGGCATCCTCCTTTCTGTTCTCTTCCCGCACATCCCTCTTGTGATTCTCTCTGTCCTCTCCAAGCCTAGGAATCTTAGCCACACCTGCCAACCGGTCAGGTATGTCTTAGGCAGATTTATAAAACAAGGATAGATGTAACCAGACCTTAAAGGCCAGCATTAGAACAACACCTAACAAAATATTCAACACTAAGTATTCTGATTTGAGTTGAAATTGTCATTTGAATATGAAATATCTCCAACAGAATAATATGTTCAAGACTCCACTTAACTTCTGGAGATCTTGGGAAGTAGTTTAGCCATAAGTGTTCTAACTCCATCAATTGATAAACCTATTGACAACTCAAAGTTGAAAGGTTTGTTAGGTGGTAGGACATAGATAGAGAAAAGAAGCTTCTGGGGTCATTCCCTTGAGAAGTTGATCTTCATTTTGTCTTACTTATCCTTTGTGACATAGTGTTTTATTTACCATGTGTATGTTCAGAAATAACGGATCCAAGACCACCATGGATAAAAATCCATGAAATCATGAACCAAAACCTTTTCTTTTTCTTTTTTATTTAATTTTTATTAATTACATTTTATTCACTTTGTATCCCAGCTGTAGCCCCTCCCCCATGACCTCCCAATCCCTTCTTTCTTTGAAAATGTTTATGTTAGTGACTTCTCCACTGCTGTAATAAAATACCTTAAGACTCACAGAAAGACTAGCTTATTGGGTTCACAGTTCCAGAGGAATAATAGTTTAATATGTTGGGGGAAAAACGATTACAAGTGGCAGTCATGATGGCCAGGGAAGAAAGCTGAGAAATCACATCCTTAACCACAAGCACAAAGCACTGAATGAACTGAAAGTGAGGTGAAGTTTTACACTCTCAAAGCCTGCCTCCAGTGACTTATTTCCTCTAACCGGGCTGTACCTCCTAAACATCCCCGAAAGTGCCAACTGGGAGATCAAGTGTTTAAACATTCATGCACATGTGGAGGTGGGGAAGAGCATTTCTTTTTTTTCCTCTTGTATATTTATGGACATCTCTTTCTTTAAGTTGGGAAAATTTTCTTCAATGATTGTCTTGAAAATATTTTCTGGACTTTGGAGCCTGGAGTCTTCTTTTTCATCAATTCCTATTATTCTTAGATTTTGCCTTTTCATAGCATCCTTGATTTCTTGGATATTTTGTGATTGGAACTTTTCTGATTTTACTTTTTCTTTGAGAGAAGTATCAATTTCTGCAAGTGTGTCTGCAGCTCCAGAGATTCTCTCTTCCATCTCTTGTATTCTGTTGGTGATGCTTACTTTTGT
>NW_026593286.1:43682685-43729161 GCF_907164565.1 Psammomys obesus | reverse complement strand
TTCCTGTCTCTCTACGATGGTCTCTATTTCTTTGTTCATTTCCTTTTTATATGCCACTAATTTCATCTCTACTTGTGCCTCTATTTGTTTGGCTATGTTTGCCTGTGTTTCTTTAAGGGTTTTGTCTATTTCTTCTTTCTTTACCTCCAATTGACTGGCCAACTCTTTGAAAGATTTGTTCATTTCCTCCTTATGAGCCTCAAATAATTGGGTAAGCATGGCTTTAAAGTCATTTTCCTGTGCTTCTGATGAATTGGAGTATCCATCAATTTTGGGGTTTGCTGGTGAAGTCATGATGTCCTGATTTATGTTGGAAGTGGCCATTGGCTTATCTGAAACCTTCCCTGTTTGTTTTTGGATTCCGCAGATCAGACTGGTACTGTTTCTCTCTGGCATCTGGAGAGTTCTTTAGGAAGCTGAGAGAGGTCCCTGTACCTGTGGGAGAAAAGTACGCAGGCGCAAACGGGGCAAATGCGTGCGCGCATGTGTATGTGTGTATGTGTGTATGTGTGTATGTGTGTGTGTGTGTGTGTGTGTGTGTGAAAGTGTGCGTGGACGTGTGTCTCGAGGGACAGAGTGATGGATAATGTTGAACCCTTGAGTGTGTGGAAGGGGCTCTGCACTGTATATGTCGCAGGCACTAGTGATGATCGCAGCGAAATTTCTGGTATTAACTGCCTTAACTCCTCAATTAGACCCACAGAGTAGGAACTTCAATGCCCCAGGTGCCCCTCTATTTCCCAAAATGGGTATATGGGTGGGTTCGATGCCTGGCTTCTGTTTTAGAAGGACCCAGGATCTGGGGATCTGCAGATTCTCAAGGGTGCACTCACTTACAGGCAGGTCACTTGGCAGAGATCAGGGTAACTGGGCTCTCTGCTCTCTGGTTTGGCCCTGCTTCTTTGATGTGCTCCGCCAGTTCCGTGCTGTTGTCACTGCCAGGTTATGACATCTTGCTGCAGCTGGAAATTTCAAGGTGGTCACATCAGTAGAGATCGGGGTAACCAGGCTCTCTGTTCTCTGGTTTGGCCCTCGTTAGTCTTAAACTGAAGGGCTGATGTGCCCCACCAGCTCAGTGCTGCTCCGCTGCCAAGTTAGAAAGTCCAGCTCTAACTGGAGACTGGGTTGCTAGTCCAGATGCTTTCTGGGAAGCCCTGGGGTCTCTTCACTGTGCTCTCCAAGCTTCGGAGGCCCAGCGCCTGGTGTGTCTAGCTTGTATGGCGTTTCTGCCTGGTTTTGGTGAGTATATAGCGTATTCTCTGTCACTGTGGGATTGGCGGGCCGTACCGTCAGTGATCTGGATCCTGCGGAGCTAGTATGGTGTCTAGCCGACTTGGGCCCTGGGAGAATGGTGCAGCCGCCGCGCGAATCTAGGACTCCGAGACAGGTACTGCTGGCATTTGCCGCTAAAGGGCTTGGAGCTCTGCCTCAGAGGCTGCAGACCCCGGAGAAGAGCATTTCTTATTCAAACTATCACAGTGTTTATGTTATATATTTTAACACAGTAATGTAAAATGACTAACAAAGTTTTTTGTTTATTGAGCAAATATTCATTCAACAAATATAAACTTATCATTTGCATGCCAGTCTATGAGGAAAACCAAATTTAAACAAAATGCATAAAATTTCTATTTTTACACATTTAAGAGTAAACCCACCAATGTAGCAGTTGTATATTATTTAATGAATCAGTTACATATTAATTAATGAGTAGAAAAATCACTGAGTGCTAAACTAAAAAAAGCTATCATATACTTATTACTGGAGAGTTATCTGAACATAATAATAATTTAAGTACTAAAGATACTTCAGTAGGTAATGTCTTGACATACATTCTTGATTTTAAAAAATGTGATTAACAGAATCTAATAGGGTATGCCAGTAATCGCAGCAGATTAGAGAGTAAGACAGGAAGGTTACAAGTTCAAGGCTAACCTTGAGTAGGTAAGGAATTCCAGACTAGCCTAGGAACATTGAGAGATCTCTCATAGAACAAAACACTGTATACAATACACACAATATGATTCATGTCCAGGAATATAAATGTATACCAGTTGCAAATGTATAGGTAACTGCAAATGATAAATTTACTAGTATTTAACAAACAAATCAAAAATCTGCTGTATTTTGTTGTGTTTTATTTTATTTTTTCATTAAAAAGGAGAGCAAAGTTGACTTTAGAAACTAGAGCTAACTCTAGAAAAATATTTTTAAGAAAACTCAAAAAGAGGAAAATTAAAAAAACATGAAAGTCAACATTTGCTAACTGTTCCTTTTATGCTATAATTCTATTTTTGAAATGTTATTTTTCATCATTGTGTTATTTCTATTTTTGAAATGTTATTTTTCATCACCTTGGACCTCAGTCATACTAGGCAATTACTTTCCTAATGGACCACAGACAGAGATGATGCTTTATTTTATTGTGAGACAGAATCTCACTAAATGACAGGCCTGAAACTTGTGATTTTCCTACTTCAGGCTAAAATATCTGGGCATGTAGACATCCACCATCAGGCCTGATTAATGCCATGGATCTTAAGTCATAGGAACTCTTTACCTTGATTCTCAACTCTCATTAGTGACTCTTACTAAATATGAACAAGTGGGTGAATAATATTCATATACTTGGCTTTCCTCTATTCAATAAAGAAACAGCTTTTATAATACTATCTATCTGCTCTGAGAATTACCGTTTGTTAGTTTGATTTCAGGTTGTCTTTTGCCTTTCCCTTTACTGAAGTTCTCCACATAAAAGGAGGCCAGATTTCATCCAATCTTTAATCACCTAGTCAAAACTAAAATGCTAAATACATTTTCACCCAAGTTTTTTTTTTATTGTGCTTTGTCTATAGGTAGGAAATGTATGTGTGTTTATATGCAATATCTCCAATTTAACATAAACATTTTAAAGTAGTTTCATGTATTGCTTTAGGTTTTTTTTTCCTTAACAAGATATAAAATGGCATGTAAGAAAAGATTTTGGTTTTTCTGTTGAAATTTTGAACAAAACTACATATTAGAAAATAGAAGATGATCATATTTTCAATAATATTATATAATAACTGAAATATGGCTTTTTATGAACAATAGAAAATTAGAGATAATGGTGGGGTATGCAATACTGCTAAACAACACACTGAAGAATTAACACATCCTGGACATTTCAACACAGATAAATGTCTAAACATGCTAAGCAAAAGGGGAGAGCTCTGAAGGGTGATTCACACTTTATGTAATGTGCAAATTATATTGAGGAAATCGTTTAATTATGTATGGATAGAATATGTACTTCCACAAAGGAAAGGGACTGTTTGAAAAATCAACATGCATTTGTACTTACAATATTTTTAGTGACAGAAAGATCCAAAGAAAATGTGGCAACACGTGTGCATCTTTAAAGGATAGTGAATAGATGATTCTGCTTGAGTGAGATATTTTCACCATGATTAAATATAATCCTATGGATTTCTAACTTTGTGCTATGTTGATATAATGTTCTTGTGGAATGAATACAATTTACCCTTGTTCATTCACATGCTGATTTCTCTACCCCACTATATGTTTTCAATCTGGACATTGCATTGTGATGCTTATTCTAAGCATCATCTGTCTCAAATTTGTGTAAACATTCTACCATTTGTTCTCTGTATTGTCCATAAAACAAACAGCCAATGAAGAGAATAGGGTGGGATATCCTGGTCTGAAGAGGAGAAGAAAAAAGCAAGTGGGAGGAAGGTCAGAGAAGAAAGATTGGAGAGGAGAGTACCTGGAAATTCCGGGAGAGATGAACTGAACCTAAGATATGACTAAAAAGGAAGTGTAATGTGGAAAATCTGAATGGGAGGAAGCTATGTGGGCTTGGAGCGTTATGATGGAGTAATTATTGCCCAGTATTGTTCTCTAGGTTAATTAAATAAATTCTAGTCTCTGTGTGGTGATTTGGGTAGACAACTAGTTAGGAATTATCACTGTTTAACTAAATGATAAATCAATATTAAATGTTAATAGTCATCTTCATTGCCACAAAATACTGTTTACATAATTTTGAATTACTTTAAGTACTAGGTAAAAATAGATTATTGTCACTTTTTAAGGTATCCTAGTTAATGTCATCCTGGCCCTCTATTATTAAAAATAGATTTTTTTTCATGCAATATATTCTGATTACAGTTTTCCTTCCCTCCCAGTTCCTCTGTACCTCCCCTCCCATCTTGATCCGTCCTATTTCTGATCTTATTCAAAAGAACAAGCTTCTAAGAGATAACAAGCAAACATGACAAAATAAAACATAAGATAAAAAAACCTATCACATCTAAGTCATAGAATATAAACCAATAGAAGGAAACAAGCCTCAAAAGAAGGCATGAAAATCCGAGAACCACTTGTTCGCACACTCAGAAGTCCCATAAAAACATAAACTGAAAGCTATAATACAGAGGACCTGCTGCAGATCTGAGTAGGCTCTGCACTTGATGCTTCGGTCTATGTGTGAGCTCATGTGAGCTTTGCTCAGTTGATTTACAGGACCTTCATCTCTGGCTCTTACATTCTTTTTGTCTCCTCTTCTGCAATGTTCCCTGAGTTCTGAGTGGAGGGATTTGATGGAGACAAGCCATTTAGGGTTCAGTGTTCCAAGGTCTCTTTCTGTTTGTAAGTCTTTGTATTTGTTCCCATCTGCTACATACTGCAGCTTCTTCAATAATGACTGAACAGGACACTGACCTATGAGTATATCAAAATATCATTAGAAACCACTAATGCCATCTTTTGTCTTTCAAATTCTAGATGTAAATTTCTTCAATAAGACGTCATTTGTATGTTTCAAAGAGTTCATTTTTGCATCTTGTTTTATTAAAATACCTTAAATATAGTAATGCAAATATAATTTGTATTTTTATCTTAAAATGAAATATATGAATACTAGGAATTAAATATCAATATTATTCTACCAAAATCATAACTTACTTATGTGTTTTCAGCACTATTCTCTATTCTTTACTTTTGTACCACATCAGAGGAAATGCATTTCCTAGGACTTTTTGGCATTGACTTCCACCTAGTATCCACTAATAAGAAACACTCACATGACTCTATAAGGCAACATGAAATGAGAAGTCAGACCTTAGTTTCTTCCCACAACTCAGGTAAATTCTCTCAGTTTCTCCATTTTTCAGCTATCAGCTTGCCATTGTGCAGACTGTCATCCCAAAGTAAAGACCCAAGGTACTTTAAGTTTCTAGCAGGTGGACTACCTTCTGGGATTCATTATCACGGTTTTATCTTTCCAGCATAGTGATAATAGCAACTTCTATTCTGAAAGAGTTGCAGAGTACCTCACAACAACCTTTTGGGTATTTACTCACAGTTTTGATTGTATAAACATTGTCTATGCTAAATTTTCTCTGTGGTCCTACAGTGTTTTCTGTTTCCTGACTTATTTTTTTTTTAATTTTTTATTAATTACACTTTATTCATTTTGTATCCCCCCATAAGCCCCTCCCTCCTCCCCTCTCGACCCCACCCTACCTCCCCTTTCTGCATGCATGCCACTCCCCAAGTCCACTTATAAGGGAGGTTCTTCTCTACTTTCTGGTCTTAGTCTATCAGTTCTCATCAAAAGTGGCTGCATTGTCCTCTACTGTGAGCTGGTAAGGCTGTTCCCCCCTCAGGGGGAGGTGATCAAAGAGCAGGCCAATCAGATTATGTCAGAGGCAGCCTCTCTTCCCATTACTAGTTAACTCACTTGGACACTGACCTGCCATGGGCTACATCTGTGCCTAGGTTATCTCCACGAATAGTCCTTGGTTGGAGTATGAGTCTCTGGGAAGTTCCCTGTGTTCAAATTTTCTGGTTCTGTTGCTCTCCTTGTGGAGACCCTGTCCTCTCCAGCTCTTACTATTTCCCACTTCTTACATAAAATTCCATTCACTCTGCCCAACAGTTGGCCATCAGGCTCAGCCTCTGCTTTGATAGTCTGCAGGGCAGAGGCTTTTAGAGGCCCTCTGTGGCAGGTTCCTAGGTTGTTTCCTGTTTTCTTCTTCTGGGTTTCAGAGGCCTTCTGTAGCAGGTTCCTAGGTTGTTTCCTGTTTTCTTCTTCTTCTGATGTCCATCCTCTTTGCCTTTCAGGATGGGGATTGAACATTTTTAGTTAGGGTCCTCTCTTTTGCTTAGTTTGTTTAGATGTACAGATTTTAGTGGGTTTATCCTATGTTGTATGTTTATATGAGTGAGTATATACCATGTATGTCTTTTTGCTTCTGGGACAACTCACTCAGGATGATCCTTTCCAGGTCCCACCATTTACCTGCAAATTCCATGATTTCCTTATTTTTCATTGCTTCGTAATATTCAATTGTATAGATGTACCACAATTTCTGCATCCATTTTTCAGTTGAGGGGCATCTGGGTTGTTTCCAGCTTCTGGCTATTACAAATAAAGCTGCTACAAACATGGTTGAGCAAATGCCCTTTTTGTGTACTTGAGCCTCTTTTGGATATATGCCTAGGAGTGGTATGGCTGGATCTTGGGGAAGCTCTATTCCTAGATGTCTGAGAAAGTGCCAGATTGATTTCCAGAGTGGTTGTACAAGTTTACATTCCCACCAGCAGTGGAGAAGGGTTCCCCTTTCTCCACAACCTCTCCAGCATGTGTTGTCCCTTGAGTTTTTGATCTTGGCCATTCTGATGGGTGTAAGGTGAAATCTCAGGGTTGTTTTGATTTGCATTTCCCTAATGGCTAATAAGGTTGAGCATTTCTTTAAGTACTTCTCTGCCATTCGATATTCCTCTACAGAGAATTCTCTCTTTAGCTCTGTTCCCCATTTTTTAAGGGGATTACTTGGTTTGCTGCTTTTCAGCTTCTTTAGTTCTTTATATATACTGGATGTGAGTCCTGTGTCAGATAAAGGGTTGGTGAAGATTCTTTCCCAGTCTGTAGGCAGTCACTTTGTTTTGATGACGGTGTCCTTTGCTTTTCAGTTTCATGAGGTCCCATTTATTGATTGTTGCTCTTAGAGCCTGTGCTGTTGGTGTTCTGTTCAGGAAGTTTTCTCCTGTACCAATGAGTTCTAGGGTATTCCCCACTTTTTTTTCTAGCCGATTTAATGTGTCTGGTTTTATGTTGAGGTCTTTGATCCACATGGACTTCAGTTTTGTGCAGGGTGATAAGTATGGATCTATTTTCATTTTTCTACATGTAGACATCCAGTTGGACCAGCACCATTTGTTGAAGATGCTATCTTTTTTCCATTGTATGGTTTTGGCATCTCTGTCAAAGATCAGGTGTCCATAACTGTGTGGGTTTATTTCTGGGTCCTCTGTTTGGTTCCATTGATCCACCATTCTGTTTCTATGCCAGAACCATGCAGTTTTTAAAACTGTTGCTCTATAGTACAACATAAGATCAGGGATGGAGATACCTCCAGAAGATCTTTTATTGTAGAGGATTGTTTTAGCAATTCTGGGTTTCTTGTTATTCCATATGAAGTTGAGAATTTTTCTTTTCAGGTCTGTAAATAATTGTGTTGGCAATTTGATCGGAATTGCATTGAATCTGTAGATTGCTTTTGGTAAGATGGCCATTTTTACTATGTTAATCCTGCCAAGCCATGAGCATGGGAGATCTTTCCATCTTTTGATATCTTCTTCTAATTCTTTCTTCAAAGACTTGAAATTTTTTTCATACAAGTCTTTGACTTCTTTGTTTAGGGTTACTCCGAGGTACCTTATGTCATTTGTGGCTATTGTGAAGGGTGTTGTTTCCCTAATTTCTTTCTCAGCCCTTTTGTCTTTTGTATACAGGAGTGCTACTGATTTTTTTGAGTTAATTTTGTATCTGGCCACTTTGCTGAAGGTGTTTATCAGCTGTAGGAGTTCCCTGGTAGAGTTTTTGGGGTCACTCACGTATACTATCATATCATCTGCAAATAGTGATAATTTGACTTCTTTCTTTCCCATCTGTATCCCCTTGATCTCCTTCAACTGTCTTATTGCTCTAGCAAGGACTTCCAGCACTATGTTGAAGAGATATGGAAAGAGTGGGCAGCCTTGTCTTGTCCCTGATTTCAGTAGGATTGCTTTAAGTTTCTCTCCATTCAGTTTGATGTTGGCTATAGGCTTGCTGTATATTGCCTTTACTATCTTTAGGTATGTGCCTTGTATCCCTGATCTCTCCAATACTTTAAACATGAATGGATGATGAATTTTGCCAAATGCTTTTTCAGCATCTAGGGAGATTATCATGTGGTTTTTTTCTTTCAGTTTGTTAATATGGTAGATCACATTGATGGATTTCCGTATATTGAACCACCCCTGCATACCTGGGATGAAGCCTACTTGGTCATGGTGGATGATATCTTTGATATGTTCTTGTATTCAGTTTGCGAGTATTTTGTTGAGTATTTTTGCATCAATGTTCATAAGGGAGATTGGCCTGAAATTCTCTTTCTTGGTTGAGTCTTTGTGAGGTTTAGGTACCAAGGTGACTGTGGCTTCCTAGAATGAGTTTGGCAGTGTTCCTTCTGCTTCTATTTTGTGGAATAGTTTGAAGAGAATTGGTGTTAGCTCTTCTTTGAAGGTCTGGTAAAATTCTGCGCTGAAGCCATCTGGTCCTGGGCTCTTTTTGGTTGGGAGACTTTTGATGACCGCTTCTATTTCTTTGGGGGATATCGGACTATTTAATTGATTTACCTGGTCCTGATTAAGCTTTGGTAAGTCAAATTGATCAAGAAAATTGTCCATTTCGTTTAGATTTTCAAATTTAGTTGCATATAGACTTTTGAAGTAAGTCCTAATGATTCTTTGGATTTCCTCAGTGTCTGTAGTTATGTCCCCCTTTTCATTTCTGATTTTGTTGATTTGGGTGGTGTCTCTCTGCCTTTTAGTTAGCTTGGCTAAGGGTTTGTCGATCTTGTTGATTTTCTCAAAGAACCAGCTCTTGGTTTCATTGATTCTTTGAATTGTTTTATTTGTTTCTAATTGATTGATTTCAGCCCTGATTTTGATTATTTCCATTCATCTACTCCTTTTTGGTGTGTCTGCTTCTTCTTTTTCTAGGGTTTTTAAGTGAGCCATTAAGTTCCTTGAATGCGCTGTCTTGAATTTCTTCTTGAAGGCACTTAGTGCTATGAACTTTCATCTTAACACTGCCTTCATTGTGTTCCACAAGTTTGGGTATGTTGTGCCTTCATTTTCATTGAGTTCTAGGAAGATTTTAATTTCTTTCTTTATTTCTTCCCTGACCCAGCTGTCTTTTAGTAGCAAGTTGTTCGCAATTTTGGGTTTTTTGTTTTTCCATATGAAAATGAAATTTTTTCCCTTAAGATCTGTGAAAAATTATTTTAGTGTTTTGATGGGGATTGCACGGAATCTTTAGGTTACCTTTGGTAAGATGGCTATTTTTACTATGTTAATCCTACCAATACATGTGCATAGGAGATTTTCTGGTATTTTCATCAGTTTCATTCTTTAGAGACTTGAAGTTCTTGTACAGGTCTCTGATTTCCTTGGTTAGTGTTACCTCTAGATGCTTAGCATTATTTGTGTTTGTTGTGAAGAGAGTGTGTGGGTTCCCTGATATCCTTCTTAGCTCATTTGTCATTTGTATATAGGGGGGTTACTGATTTTTTTTTAAGTAATCTTGTATCCAGCCACTTTGCTAAAGGAGTTTATCAGCTGCAAAATTTCTCTGGTGGAATTTTTGTGGTCACTTATGTATACTATCATATTATCTGTGAATAGTGATATTTTAACTTCTTTCTTTCTGATATGTATTCCTTTGTTCTCCTTTAGTTGTCTTATTGCACTCGCTAGAACATCTAGTAGTACATTGAAAAGATAATGGAGAGACTGGGCAACCTTGTCTTGTACCTGCTTTTGGTGGGATTGCTTTGAGTTTCTGTCCATTTAGTTAGATGTTGACTATTGGCTTGCTTTATATAGCCTTTATTGTGTTCAGGTATCAGCCTTGTATCTCTGATCTCTTCAAGACTTTTATAATGAAGAGGTGTTGGATTTTGTTAATGGCTTTTACTGCATCTAATTATATAATCATGTGATTTTTTTTTTTTGTTTTCTTTCGGTTTGTTTATATGGTGGATTATATTGATTGCTTTTCTTATGTTAAACCATCTCTCCATCCCTACTTGTTCATGGTAGATGATGTCTTTGATGTGCTCTTGAATTAAGATTGCAAGTATCTTTTTGAGTATTTTTGCATCTATGTTCGTAAGGGGAAAATGATCTGAAATTTTCTTTGTTCATTGAGTCTTTGTGTGGTTTAGGTACCAGGATGACTGTGTCTTCATAGAAAGAGTTTGGTAATGTTCCTTCTGTTTTTATTTTGTGGAATAGTTTGAGGAATATTGATGTTAACTCTTCTTTGAAAGACTGGTAGAATTCCATGCTATAACCTTCTGGTCCTGAACTTTTTTTGGTTGGGAGACTTTTGATGGCTGCTTCTATTTCCTTAGGGGTTATAGAGCTGTTTAAACTGTTTACCTGCTCTTAATTTAACTTTGGTAGGTAAAATCTATCAAGAAAAGTATCCATTTCCTTTAGATTTTCTAATTTGGTGGAATACAGGTTTTTCAAATAAGAGCTAATGATTCTTTGGATGTCCTCAGTGTCTATTTTTATGTTCCACTTTTTATTTCAGATTTTGTTAATTTGGGTACTGTCTGTCTTTTAGTTAGTTTGGCTAAGGGTTTGTCTATCTTGTTGATTTATTCAAAGAACTGAAGGGCCCAAGCAGCTGTATTGCCAAGACAGGCTTCATAATCAGCTTTGATACTGTAGGCCTGAGTTTCTGTTTCCTGGTAATATTCCCACAGTTGCTTAGATACTATTTCTATTTCTCAGAAGTAGTCAGGCATTTATTGGAAAAAAAACAAATGGCCACAACAGGTGGACATTTCTATCGTCTATAGATACCCTGCTTTATATCAGTTAGCCAATCAGTTTATTACAAGCTTGCTTCTGCTAAATGTGAACCAATCATGTAACCAATCATATTCTATTCCTCACTCAAACTACAATAAAAACCCAACTTTGTAGGGACTCAGGGATGCCTCCCTCATCCACTACATTGGGTGATGGTTGAGAGTCCAAGCTTAAACTTGAAATAAAGGCTTTTTGTTCTCACGTACGTGACTGGTCTCCTGGTGGCCTTTGGGGTCTTCAATATCTGGCCTTGATCTGGGATCCAGGCATAACAGAACCAACTCTTGGATTCTTTGATTCTTTGTATTGCTCTTTGTTTCTAATTTATTAATTTCAGCCCTGAGTACAATTATTTCCTGCCGTCTACTCCTCTTGGGTGTGTTTGGTTCCTCTTTTCTAAAGCTTTCAAGTGATCTGTTAAGTTTCTAATATGGGATCTCTCCTTTTTTTTTTTTTATGAAGGCACTTAGTGCTATAAAATTTCGTCTTAGCACTGCTTTCATGGTCTCCTATAAGTTTGGGTTAAGTTGTGCCTTCATTTTCATTGAATTCTCAGAAGTCTTTAATTTGTTTCTTTATTTCTTCCCTCAGCCAGTGATCATTGAACAGGTGGTTCTTCAGTTTCCATGCATGAATAGGTGTTTTGTTGTTTCTGTTGTTGTTGAGGTCTAGTTTTAATCCATGGTGATCTGATAAAGAGCAATAGCTCACTTTTCATGTATTGATTGAGATTTACTTTGTGACCGACTATATGGTGAATTTTGTAGAAGTTTCCATGTGGTGCTGAAAAAAAAAGTATATTCTTTTGTGTTTGGGTGAAAAGTTCTATAGACATCTACAAGGTCCATTTGAATCATGACCTCTGTTAGTTTCATTATTTCTCTATTTAGCTTTTGTTCCAATGATCTGTCCATTGGCGAGAGTGGGATGTTGAAGTTCACATTATTAATGTGTTGGAATCGATGTGTGATTTAAACTTTAATAATCTTTCTTTTATGAATGTGGGTGCCCTTTCATTTGGGGCATAAATATTCAAGATTGTGATGTCCTCATGGTGGATTTTTTTCCTTTGATGAGAATGAAGTGTCCTTTGCCATCTCTTTTGATTAATTTTGATTGAAAGTCCATTTTATTAGATATTTGAATGGTTACTTCAGCTTGCTTCTTGGATCCATTTGCTTGGAAAACCTTTTTTCAGCCCTTTACTCTGTGGTAGTATCTATCTTTGTTGCTGAGGTGTGTTTCTTGAATGCAGCAGAATTTTGGATCCTGTTTCTGCAACCATTTTGTGCCTTTTTGTTGGATAGTTGAGTCTATTGATGTTGATAGCTATTAGTGACTGTTTAGTTCCTTTTATTGTGGTGTTGGTGATAATAGTATGTTTGTGTGCTTGTTTTCTTTTTCTGTTTGTTTTGCTGCTGTGAAATTATCTTTAAGGTCACTTTCCTATTTCCATTGTGTTTTTTTTTTTGGGGGGGTGGGGGGGTTCTGGTGGATCCATGATGTTCTGGTTTGAGTTTATTCCTGTGTTGTCTGGGTGTATTTGACCTTATTGGGGTGGAGTTTTCTTTCTAGTATATTCTGTGGGACTGGGTTGGTACATAGATATTGCTTAAATTTGATTTTGTCTTGGAATATCTTGTTTTCTCCATCAAAGATGATTGAAAGTTTTGCTGCTTATAGTAGTCTTGGATGGCATTTGTGGTCTCGCAGTTTCTTCATGACATCTGCCCAGGGCCTTCTGGCTCTCATAGTCTCTGTTGAAAAGTCAGGTATAATTCTGACAGATCTACCTTTATATGTTACTTGGGCTTTTTCCCTTGCTGGTTTTAATATTTTCTTTTTTCTGTTGATTTAGTGTTTTGATTATTATGTAGAGGGAGGAATTTAACTGCTAGTTTAGTCTATTTGGTGTTCTGTAACCCTCCTGTATGTTTAAGGGCATTTCTCTTTTTGGGTTTGGGAAATTTTCTTCTATGATTTTCTTGAAAATATTTTCTAAACCTTGGAGCCTGGAATCTTCTTTTTTTTTTTTTGTCTATTCCTATTATTCTTAGGTTTCATTTCTTCATGGTGTCCTTGATTTCTTGGATGCTTTGTGTCAGGAATTTTTCTGTTTTATTATTTTGAGAGATGTATCAATTTTTTCAGTTGTACCTACAACAGCTGACATTCTTTTCTCCATCTCTTATATTCTCTTGGTGCTGCTTGTCTCTGTGTTTCCTGATTTCTTCTCTAAGTTTTACATCTCCAGGCTTTTCTTGGTTTGTGTTTTCTTTACTGATTCTAATTTTGTTTTCCCGTCTTGAACAGTTTTAATCATTTTCTTCACCTGTTTTATTGTGGTTTCCTGTTTGTCCCTGATAGCCTCTATTTGTTTGGTTGTGTTTTCCTGTATTTCTTTGAGAGATTTGTTCATTTCCTCTTTATATGCCTCTAAAAATTGCATAAACATAGATTCAAGGTCACTTTCCTGTGTTTCAGCTGCATTAAAATACCCATTTTTGGGTGGTGGTTTCTGGTGGAGCCATGATGTTCTGGTTTGTGTTTTTTCTGTTCTTATGCTGGTCCTTAGCCATCTGGTTGTCTATAGCCTTTACTGTTTGTTTCTGGAATATGTACTGAAAACTGCATCTACCCATTTCTGGGTTCTGAATTCTGGAGTCTGGTGTAGTCTTCAGGATGATGAGAAAGGTCTGGGGGAACATGAATGTGTGCTGGCTTTTCGGATGCAGCCACACTGGGGTGTGTGTTTCAGAAGGCAGGGCAGCTGCCTTGAAGGGTAGGAGTGAGGTCATGGGTGCTTTGAAGGGCAAGGGCGTGGGCATGTGTGCAAGGCCTAGGAGGGAAGAGGTGTAGGTACTTCAGGGGGCAGGGAGCATGAGCACAGGTTCCTTGAAGGGCAGGGTGCAGGTGCCTCAGGTGGCATTTGAGGAGGAGTTTCACCTCAGGTAGCAGCTGCTGGGAATCCATGCCTCAGAAGGTAGCTGAGCTGCAGCTTACAGGCCTACCAGACACTGCAATCCTGGGACTCAGATTTGTCTGGGCTCCACCATATTGGATCAGAGATTCTGTATGATTTTATTGTCCACCTGGTCTCCACAGAGAGACCAGTGGAACTGTGGGTCAGAGATTGAGATGCTGTTGCAGGAATCCAGAGCAGTTTCACAGTCTCTGATCTGTCCCTTAGATACAGTACACATTGGTAACCACTACCTTGGAAGCTCCATTATGATGATTTTAATTGCATCTATCACTGAACTTTTTGAATAGTAATGACCTATTCAATAGCCTACAAGTATAATTCTTTTTAACATTTGCTTAATGAGATGATGAATGAGATCCTTCTTGCATTGTGTTTGATTAGAAACCTAAAGCTAGGTTAAAGAGAGATGCAGTACTGGTACATTCCCAAGACAGATAGAGCTAGTTCCTAAGGAAAGTCTTTCTGGAAACACAGGCTCTAGCAAGAGTAGTGCTCATGGAGAGTCAGTTTCTGCTACAGGGAGAGAGCTTTCCTTTGGGAAGCTGCTCTCTTCAGCTGCGATTATCCTTAGATCAGGGAAAAGTTTTTTCTGCTCTTCTGGGAGTCATAGTTCTACAATGAGGCTTTTCGTATTTTTTAGGGCCATGAGAAATGACTTCAGATTATCACTCTTCTCTAGTTTAGTTTCTGGCATTAGTTCTTCGAGTTTGAAATCCAGACCAAGAGCTCAAAGGCAGAGTGCATGGACCTGTATTACACAGATGATGAAGGAAGAAAATGGTCTCTAGAGCAATAGATACAAGGAGTCATGAAAAGCAGAGTTATATTTAATACTATGAAAAATTATTGTACAAAATTATCTCGTTTCTGTAAAAAATTGAAGCTAAATCAGAAAATAAAATGGAAAAAATGTATTTCTGACCAAAGACTGTATATAAGTTACACTTGTTTAGCTGCTTCACAAAAATATGCTGAAATTTGTAAAATAATTTTGAAGACTTTTACTTCTATTTGTATATTTAACCACTGACCCATTTTAAAGAATTTACATAAAAATTTCTATACTACTTAATAAACTGTAATGCTCTTGACTTTCTGGAATTATATTCTTATACTCTTAAATATTATTTAAGGTGTATTAGACAATGCCATCCTAACATTATTGTAAATCTCAAATATAATCATCATATGCACATAAAGATTCTTGATGTTATACTTCACTTGAACTTTATTTATTTATCTTTGAGATAGTAATATAATTACAACATTTCTCCCTTCCCTTTCATCAATCCAAATCTTCATATTTCTTTTAAATTCATGGCCTCTTTTTTTTTCACTGATTGTTATTACATGCTAATATGTAAATGTATATACATATATATTCCCAAATATGTTGCTAAGCCCATATAATGTTACTTGTTTGTATGTTTTCACTCTGACCATTTGCACTGGAAAAACTATTGGTATGTTTTCCCTTAGATAGGACCATGTCTTCTGCTTCCAGCTCTCTCCAATTACCCATAGTTCTTTTTGCAGTGTTGACACCTCATGGGCTTTTCCTGTCCACTTTGGCATGTCCATTGGTGTTATTCCTTTTCAGTTCATGTATGGACAGTCACATTGCTGATACTTTCTGGATTCAGCTTCTGGCATTGCTAAAAGACACAATCTCACAACCAACTTCCTTTCCTAGTTTTCTGGTTTTTACAATCTTTTCACCTCCTCTGCAGTTTTTCCTGAGCATTAGGTGCTGCAGTGTTTTGTAAGATGTGTCCACTCTGGGGTTGAGCGTCACAACTGCATTTTGATTGGTTTTGCTTTTCTGTAGTTTTTTCTTTCTGTTGCAAAGAGAAGTTTTCTTAATGAGAAATGAGACATATACTTATCTGTGTATTTTAAGACAAATGTTTATAGATTGTTATTGTGAAGAAGTTTTAAATATTCATCTCATAAAAACATGTTGTGTTGTTACCAGTAACCATCTAAGTGGTTTTGATGTTTTGTCATAGTGTAAATGATTCTTCTAAATATCTGACATATATTTTTGAAAATACTTACTTAAATGTTGTTAGATTTCATGATGCCCAGATGGAAACTAAAAGTCTT
This sequence comes from Psammomys obesus, assembly GCF_907164565.1. Classification (NCBI taxonomy): domain Eukaryota; kingdom Metazoa; phylum Chordata; class Mammalia; order Rodentia; family Muridae; genus Psammomys; species Psammomys obesus. Next base: position 43,713,128 of record NW_026593286.1, on the reverse strand, counting down.
CAACCCATAAACTATATCTATTTTGCATTTTCCTTCATTCCCCATTGTGCAAGCATGACCTAAAAATATTCTTTCTTAAATATTCATCTTTCCATGTTGCCTGATAGACTAAGATCAGAAGGAAGGAGAGGAGGACCTCCCCTATCAGTGGACTTGGGGAGGGGCATGCATGAAGAACGGGGTGAGAGGGTGGGATAGGGATGGGAGGAGGGAGGGGCTTATGGGGGATACAAAGTGAATAAAGTGTAATTAATAAAAATAAAAAGTAAAAATTTAAAAAAGTAAATATAAAAAAAACTAGAATATTTATTTGAAAGTGAGAAAACATGTTTGACATGAGAAATTCTATGTTTCTTTAAGTTAAACACATCCCAAGCAAGGACACTTATGTTTCTCAAACTCCTCTAATCAGGCTGGCAATGTATTTTAGTTGCTAGAGTACTTGACTACCTCTAAGGAGTCTTGGGTATGATTCCTTCCTACCACAACATAAAACTGGGCATTTCCCAGTGATGGGGAAATGAAAGCAGAAGGATCAGAAATTCAGTCATCCCCAGCTGCATAGTGAGTTTAAGATCAGCCTGAGATTCATGAGGCATTATATAAAAATCAGAAGTAATGCAAACAAATGAACAACAACAAATCCCACAGACAACCTAATTTTGCCTTAATCATTAAAAAGAGATAAATTCCAATAAATAGAAATCTAAATGAGGACAACTTCACAATATAAACATCTTATGAAATCCTGACTAAAGTATGCTGAATGTGTGGCTGGATAGATGACTCAGCACTTAGCCATCTAGCTTGCTGCTAGTGTAGAAAACCCAGGTTTGATTACTGGATCCAGATGCTGGCTTGCAATCATTTCTAACCCCAGGTTTAGAGGATCCAATGCTCTCTTCTGACCAGAATAGGCACCAGGCAAGCACACAGTATAAATAAATTCATACAAGCATGCACACATGCACTTAAAATTATTTTAAATGTATTGGATATATTTAGTTTAGTTCTCTAGGTTTAATGTCTGTATTTTAGAAAATTATTTTATTTTATGTGTATGTGAGTTTTGCCTGCATGTATATTTGGGCTCCATATACATGCCTTGGTGTCTATGGAATCTAGAAGAGGGCATCTGATCCCCTGCACTTAGACTTACAAACATTGTAAGCTGCCATATGGGTTCTGGGAATGGAACCTAGGTCCTCTAGACGAGCAGCCAGTGTTCTGAAGAGCTGTGCCATCTATGCAGCTCATTTTATTCTACATCTGTATTCTGACCTGCTTTATAAAAGGCAGATTCATTGAAAACAGATCTCAACTACTTCAAAGCATCAGATTTTTTTTTTTTTAATTGATGTAGGCCAAGTGGAATCACCAACAGGAGATGGGGATTTGGAAGAAAAGTTTTATCAACTCCCATTCCCAGCCCTTGATCCCCAATCTCCCCCCCCCTCCTTATTTTTCCTATGCTTACTGAAGCTTGAAATTTCTGTCCAGCATTCTTAACAGTTCTTACCAATTCTGGTATGCATTTCCTGCCTTTCTTGCATGATCTGGGCATGATAATGTCTTCCCAAAGTATTTTTTTATGGAGTAACTGTATTTCTTAATTTCCTTAACATCTGTTCACATCTTTATAAATAATCTCTGCATTAAATTATCTTCAAATTAGCTTGTTTGAATAAACATTTTTTCTTGTTGTCAAGATCTGCATAATAGATAGTTTCTACTGTGGCTTTAGAAATATTTGTAAAGCTAGTATGGTTTTATATTCATATAATCTAATGTTTTTATATAGGAACTTAAAGTCAAACTATTCTTAGTTTGCTACAATATAACATAGCTTAATTCACATTGCTTATGAGTTTCTCTGATAACTAGTTAATAGATATCAGATATCTCTTTTTTCTCTAATCTAAGCTCCCTTTGACATTGTATTATTTAGAATCCATGTGTTTCAGAAATGACTAGGGATTTCTACAATTCTCTGTCTTCCTTTTTATGCTTTTTAGTTTTATTGGCCTTTGGGGTTCTTTCAGCAATTGGCATCTCTTCCACAATTTATAATTTTATTAACAAATAGGATTAGGCATTATAAAAATAATTCAAATAATTTCTATTTAGCTGTAATCTTAAATATGTAGATGAAACAGATTCCTGGAAAAACCTACATTGCTTCAATTTTGTAAAAACTAGCAAAGAGTATGAAAATATACATTGCAACTTTGTGAGCAGAGTTAGGCTAGAAGGTAGGTGTAAAAATCTAGATTTCTTCATGGTCATACTATGGAATTGACTTCTCCAGTGTCAGTACTATTTGGATTCCCAGTGACATGCAATTCCAGTCTCTGAAAATGCTAATAAACTGATCACGGTTCAAAATTTATAGACATGAATTAAAACTTCAAAACTGTAAGACTGTGTCATTAAACGTTTTCCTAGTAGAGCACATGTCTACAACTCTTTAATTTTGCCTTTTTCTTCCTCTGTAGCTGCTTAGATACCTAAGGATGATGAGGACACAGCTTGCTTAATTGTCCTCTTGGAAGCTCAATGTCACATAGCTTCAACTGCCTCTCTAAGCTGTCACTAGGATGATTTTTTTTTTTTTGTCACCAGGATAAATTATCTTATCTTAAGATTCTTGATAGCTTCTATTTCCTACAAGAAAAAGTTTAAATCTTCACTCAGCTTATCAACACACAAGGCTATTTGAGTTTTCTTAGTTTTATCTTTTTTTTTTTTTTCAGGCTTCTCTGTGTGCCATTTATTTTGCCATGAATATCTCCTTCAATCTTTGTGGCCTGCCACATACCCAATATTGTTTCAAAATTCAGCTTACACTTTGATAAAGTGACTAGTTTCTGTGTTATTGGTATGTCCTGCTCTGGAACATGAAAGAATGTTTTCCTATTTTAGTGTTTAACCTGTATTATTTATTACATTATTTACTCTATGACTTTCTCTCTACTGAACTATAAACTCCTAAAGAGTAGTGACCAGGCTTGTTCATCACCATTTCTTCCACCCCAGTTCAGTACATGGCATTTGAAGTCCTCGCTTTCCTGAATATAGAAGGATTGATGATGGACTTTCCCTGAAAATCTGATCTCCACATTCCTGATTCTTAACAGGAAACAAGTTTGTTTCCTTAAACAGAAAGTGTTTTTATATCTGCAGTAAATTAAATTTCAAAGGTGGCTGTCAACAGAGAGAAGAAACATTTCTTTTTTTATGAAAGAATTATAATTCAAAAATGTAAAACTTGTGAAAGAAAATAGAAAAGACGTTACTAGAACACTGGAGTAATAGTTGCTACAGGATTCACCCACCAATGCATGTTAAAATTATTCGCGGAAAAGTTTAAGGAGTAATAGGATACTTGTATATTTTTGAACTATGTCCCCAATTATTAATTCCAGAGAGAAAAATGTTAACTTTACAGTGGAGAAAACTGGCAGCCACCACTTCTAAGGACACTCAAGTTCTGTGGTATTTCCTCCCCAAACTCACAACCCAGTGGAACCGTGAGAAAACTGAAGACCAGTTCAATTTGACTGACAGCCTATAAAATATTCAGTTATTGCCCTAAAAGGTGTCAAAGCCATGAATGACAAAGGAAAAACAGGAAATGACATAGATTAGAAGAGACTAAAATGGCAAATTCTATGTGAAAATGTGGAAAATAAAAAGGACATTGGTGTAAAATTAGCAAAATTTCTGAATAAATATTGGACATTGGTTAAAAGAAAAAACAAGTATTTAAATAAAAATTCTCTCATGATAAAAATATTTATTAGTTTTTAAAGAAAAAATATCAGCAATAATTTATTTTTTAATCTATTGTCTAAATGAATATGCTAGTGGTTTGTAAGCCACACGTGTGTACATGTCTGTGGAGGCCAGAAGAAGGTGTGGGATCCCTTGGAGCTGGAATTTCAGATGGTTGTGAACTTCCCAATGTAGCTGCTATAAACCAAACTCAGGTCCTCTGGAAGAGCAGTCAGTGCCATTTTTCCAGGCCCCTACTGATTTTTTTTTAAAACCACTCTTTTACTTTTCTTCACGTTGATCCAGATTTCAGACAAATCACAATTGTTGCAACAAAAGTGTTGGTTTTCTCTGTTTTGCCTTATGATTATATTACACTTATTTGCCAGACTCTGTTATATGGTTTACAATTATTAATTTCATCTTAGAGACTCTGTTTTAGAAATAAGAAAATAATTGTTTTCATTTTTAATTAATTATTATTCATTTTCACAATTTATATCCCAATTGAAGCCCCTCCCTCAACTCCACCCAGTCCCACCCCCCTCTCTCTTCCTCTCATCCCCTTTCCCTAGTACACTGAAAGGGGGAGCTCTTCACCATTGCCATCCACCCGTAGTCTCATCAGGGCTGCCTGGATCCTCTTTCTCTGTGTCTTGGCAAGGCTGCATCATCAGGGGTGAGTGATCAAAGAGCAGTCAACAGAGTTGAAGATAGAAGTTGCCCCTGCTCCTTTCACTCAGAGATCCACGTAGAGACAGAGCTGCCAATTGGCTACATCTGAGCAGGGGGGTGTAGGTCCTCTCCTTGCATGGTCCTCTATTGGTGCATCAGTCTCTGCAGAACCCCTAGGCTCAGCTCCTTTAGCTTTGTTGGTCTCCTTGTGGGGCTCCTGTCCCCTCCATGTCTCTCTATCCCCACCCTTCTCTTCTTCTATAAGACTCCTTGCTCTCTGCCCAAAGTTTGTCATTGAGTCTCAGCATCTGCTTTGATACCCTGTTGGGTGGAGCCTTTCAGAGGACCCTCTATAGTAGACTCCCATCCTGTTTCCTCTCTTCCACCACTTCTAGTGTCTATCCTGTTTGCCATTCTGAATGAGACTTAAGCATCCTCCCTACGATCCTCCTTAGTGTTTAGCTTCTTTAAGTCTGTAGATGGCTATCCTACATTATATGGCTAATATCCACTTATAAGTGAGTATATATCATGCCTGACTTTCTGTTTCTGGGTTACCTCACTCAGGATGATCTTTTATGCTCCGGCCAGCGGAGGTAAGGTTATTCGCGGGTTAAAAGAGAATCCAAACCTGTGAAAAGATGGGCGAGAAAGAGAAACGAGTCCAAGCAAACAGGTGCTTGTCAAGGACTAACTTTACTGAGCAGAATCAGCTTTAAATAGGGTTCAGGATAAGGAAGTAGGGTGGGTGAAAAATTACAGATTCTTCTCGGCCAGGGGCCTGAAACATCTTGTGATAAGCCATGGTTCTGTGAGCACATCTCTGCTGTTGCCAAGCAGTATGTTTACCGCAGGTAAGGAAACGGGCAAGTTGAGGCAGGTTGGTGAGTTTCTACAGGTGGTCTCTGACATCTCCAAGCAGTATGTTTACTGCAGGTAAGGGAACAGGCAAATTGAGGCAAGTTGGTAAGCTTCCACAGGTGGTCTCTGAAGTTGGTGAGTTCCCTCAGGTGGTCCCTGACACTTTTATAGTTCCATCCATTTGCCTGCAAATTTCATGATTTCCTTGCTTTTAATAGCTGAGTAATATTCCATTGTGTAGATGTACCACAATTTCTGTATCCATTCCTCCATTGAGGGAAATCTAGGTTGTTTCCAGATTCTGGTTATTACAAAAAAAGCTGTTATGAACATAATTGGACCAATGTCCTTTTTGAATGTTGGGCCATCTTTTGAGTAAATGCCCAGGAGTAGTAGAGCTGGAGCTTGAGGTAGTGCTATTCCTGAGAAGAAAATGATAATTAAAAGGAGGAAAAGGATAAATTCATAGTAGGCGATTCCCCATTGGACCCCCACCCACCATGAAAGGCACAAATTTACTTCAAGTTGTTTTACTTCAAAGACTACAATTCAAAACTTTGTCTTGATTTTTTTTCTTTAAAAAATACCAGCCTACTCTGAAAGATTGTACTGATGGAAGTATCGAAGCAGAGGCTGAGACTCACAGCCAAACTTTGGGCAGAGTGCAGGGAATCTTGTGAAAGAAGGGGGAGATAGGAAGACCTGGAGGAGAGAGGAGTTCCAAAACGAGAGCAACAGAGCCAAAAACTGGGCCCTGGGGGCACTGCAGAGACTGATACCCCAACCAAGGACAACACATGGAGAGGACTTAAAACCCCTGCTCAAATGGCCCATACACTCAGTCTCCAAGTGGGTTCCCTAGTAAGGGGAGCAGGGGTTGTCTCTGACATGAACTCAGAGGCTGGCTTTTTGATCACCTCCCCCTGAGTGGGGAGCAGCCTTACCAGGCCACAGAAGAAGACAATGCAGGGACCTCTCCTATCAGTGGACTAGAAGAGGGGCATAGGGGGAGAAGAGGGAGGGAGGATGGGATTCAGAGGAGAGAGGGAGGGGGCTACAGCTGGGATACAAAGTTAATAAATTGTAATAAATAATAAATAAAAAATTAAAAAAGAAACACCAGCCTACACTTTACCTTGATAACTGAAGCTTAATTCAGTAAATGAAATTTAAGCTGTGAGATATTTGAAACCTTAATCATAAAATAAATTAATATGTTTATTTACATTTTATTAATTCACTCAAACTTTTAGCACTCCACAAAAATCGAGTAAAATAAGTTACATTCTATTGATTAGTATGAAAATGTATTCTATTCTGCACTTGTGTAATACATAATACACAAACATCATTGTGTTTGTGGACTTCAGTGTTCATGTGAAAACCTTTGGCATTTTATTTTTACCTGACAAACTGATCATCCTTACAGTCAGTTTATGTCAAAGACTTGTGTAGTTTTAAAATTGCTTCTAGCAACTTTTATTTTTGAACTGAACAATGGTCTTTGCAGTCACACCCTTTGTAAACCAGCCGGTTTCCATCAAGCTGATAGCACTTATCTCTGAGTATTCTCAGATTGCTGGCTAGAGAGACTGTTGACTCAGAACCAACAAGACATTCCTCTGTTCTCACAATTCTTTCATAGATCATCTTTTACAGAAAAGCTGGAGAATTATTTTACCATGGAAATGAAAAGATAACAGTGAGTGGAGGTTTGAAGTTGTGATCAGAGCCAAAGTCACCTTTGCATTTTAAAGTTGGATGAAATTTTCCTATATCATATGATATCAATCTGAAGCATGTGTAGGGAGGGGCCTTGCTTTGCTTTGATCTTCCATCAGGCCCTTTCAGCAGACATAGATAAATTGTGATATAGAATTCTGCATAAAGCTGTGAAATTTGTATTTCAGTGAAAGACTACAAACCCTAATTTTCAAATATACTTTTATTTTGCCAAAAATCATTTTTTAGGCTATTTACATTCTATCCTTTTGATGAAATATTAAGCAATTCTATCTACCAATAAATTTCTGGTTAGGTATGTTTTTGCATTTGAAGAATGGTAGCAAAATATTTTCTAGATAAAACTGCTTGGAGGAAACTTTCTAACCCTGTTGTCATTATGGCAAGAATGTAGTCTTAGGACACCAATCCTCATCATAAAGCCATGCCTTTTCAGATGAGGAATTTAGGTGGTTGGATTTCACAAAAAGATACTCTCTTACTCTGGTCTAGAATGCTCGTGTACTGAACTGAATCATAAAGGTTGTCTAGACCTGTGGTTTCTGGATTGCTTCACAGATGTGAGGAAAACAAGACTGGGTGCAGAAGTCAAGTCTGTTCAGAATGGAAAAGCATCCTGTTCCAGGGTCAAAAGAAAACTTAAATAACGAAATATACATTTCAAGTGAAATGTAAGAATAATACAAGCCTAACAGAATTGTATTAAATAGAAGAGTGGAAGGAGGATCAAAGGTAAAAAGAAAAAAAATGTGATAAGAGAATGATCTCAAAGATCAACTGGAAATACAGGCTGAAAAGAATATGATGAAATTTTGAATGGAAGAATAAATAATGGACGAGAATGTAAAACTATCTTTTATTCACCAGATGTAGTTGTAGTTTCTGAGGCTTATTGCCTCTTTCTGCTAACCTAGGCCTAATCCTAGAAGCTTCTAGCCTCCATGCAATCTTATTCAGGCCTAGAATAACTTCAGCCTTGGAGGCTTACTGCTGAATAAACTTACCCTTTCTAGTTCTTTCTGAACTCTGTCTGGCTGGTTCAACTCAGCTTTTCGGGCTCAAACTCCTCTCCAAGACTGATACAATCTGACTTGTCTCAGTTTTTCACTGAATTGCTTTCCCTGGCTTCAAACTAACTCTATCAATCAGTTCTAAACTTGTGGTTCCTTCACATTCTCTGGCTCATTCTGTCTTCACCTGTGTCTGGTTTGTTCTCTCTCCGAAACTTCTCTGTCTTTCTCTTTTCTCCTCTGTGAGAGTTGGGAATATCCTATTCTGTCAAATCTTTCTCTGATTCATCATTATCTTTGCCTCTTAATTAGACATCACTTTCAAACATGGGTGCTTTCTTCTACAAACAAACTTTACCTCATTATTTGGGATTAAAGGTGTGTCTGCATTCCAACCAGATCACACAGATTTAGGAAGGTCTTTGATGTGATAAGAACAGCCTTGTTTCTGGTTGCTGGATTAAAATTCCTCTTCAACTTGATACAATAGATATTTTAAATGATTAAAGGATGAGATGATTGATAATGATCAATTGTTTGTTTGTTTTTTTTTTTTTTTTTTTTTGTGGGGCAGATGACAAAACTTAATACTTAGGTGAAAAGGATATGTGTGTGTAATTAATTTTGATGAAATTCTTTGTAAACATAATAAAAAAAAAGATAGAGAAGAAACCATAGAACACTACATTCAGGGGGTAATATATATTGGCGTATCTCAGAGAACTCAGGAAAGCCCTGGGAGTGTGGAGCAAGCATTGGTAAAGGGCATTCTTGAGAACATAGATGGTACTTATTTCCTCTTTCACACATGCTCTGATTAGTTAGTCTTATACAATATGTGTTTCATCTTCTTCATCAGGAAGACCAGAGTAAATTAGTTCCTTTAGAATGTATGTTTAAGTGACAGACATCAGCAAAATAAATACATGGTAACGCTAGAATCGAAGTGTCCCTAGGAATCAAAAGGGTATTTGTCAATTGCTGTGCTTAAGACATATTTTTTCAACTGAGACTGAGTCTGAGATTTCAGTTCCTTCTTGGTGTTTATTTCCTTTCAGAAAATTATCAGCTACTTTATATGATGCATTTACAGGAATATAGAGCTAAATAATCAGCATTTTGTGTTTAATTGTAAAATAGTATTTGTTTATTAAAAATAACAAGTAACATTCAACTTAATGTTTTCTTTTCTTTTTTTTTTCTTCCTTCATTCCTTCCTTTTATTTTTAGGCATGATCTCCTTGTGTACCATAGGCTGGCTGTAAACTTACTCCATTAGTTATTTTCTCATTATTTTTACAGAACACCTAACAAGAGCAACTTGAGTTCTTTTTGGTCCCACTTCTGCAGGCCATCATGGAAGTGGTGTGCCGCTCTCTCTGCAGCAGGGTGGCCAGTTGTCTGCTCACCTGGAAGCAGGAAGCAGAGAGGGATTAGCCAGCTGGCGGTTGGCTCACTTTCTCAGTGTTTCTCTTTGCAGGGAATGTGGTGCTCCTGGAATGGAGTGGATTCAGGGCGAATCTTCACTCCTCAGTGAAAAATCTTTAGAAAGTCCCTTACAGACACATCCAGAAGTTTGTGTCAAGGTGGCTGTTAAATCCTGTCAAAGTGGAATAATGAGGAATCATCTTCCTGAAACTACAGGGGTGTGACATCATCTCCAGCAGTAGTAAGAATCAGTCAACGTTGTCTTATTCAAATAAGAGAATTTAAAAACTGACCTGAGCAGGACCATTGATTTTAAAATCTAAGAAAGTTGCTCATTAAAAAAAAAAAAAAATGACTATCTATATTTAACATGATAAATAGAACTTTCAAATAGAACTATTCCATGGGTAGAACTGGGCACTGTCTAGTGGTTTTGCCCTGCTCGGTTTTTTACAACCTTTTTCTTGACATTTTTCTTCTTAATTTTCATACCTCCAAGCCATTTCATAAAGAGGTTCACACTGAAAGATAGAATGTAAAAATAACTAAGCAGTCACTAGTTTAGAGACTTAAAGTGTTTTGAGAAACTACAAATGTTAAACAGTCCTGAGCAGTATATACGATGGTTGGAAAGACACAGCTGTGGAGATGTCATACATTTTCATTCATCCATCCCATGGTGAATACACTCTGTAGTCACAATTTGTTTTCTGTTTCGTAACTTCTACCTGTCATAAGTCTAAAAGGTCTAAAGGTAGAAGAAATGATGGCTTTAGCCAGGGACTGAGGAGGAGGTTAGCAAGGGGACTCAAAAAAAAAAAAAAAAAAAAAAAAAGGGTGGGGAGAGTATTGGTTTGAAGCTCCAGGAACCCTGGCGTTATCTCTGTGAAGACAGGGAAGTCTCAACATGGAGTTTGGTGAGAAAGGGGTTAAATGTAGGAAGCTAGTAGAGGCAAATGAACAGCTAAAAGGACTTGCTAGGACTCCCCAGTAGTGAGTAGACTGGGCTTATGATGGTTAATCTCTGTAGCCAGAATCTTTCTTTGGTCCTGTACTTAAGAACTGTTTATTGAAAATGATCTAATGTTTCTCTAACTAATGTATTTTGGGGAGTCTAGAATTCTATCTAGAATCGTTTACCATTGCATTAAAATATTCCACATATTTGAAGGTATAAAATGGATTAAATTGATAACTTCCTTATTATTAAGTGATAGTTTCTAATCATATTAACAAAGTGATCATGCAAATGGTATTGCTTATTTATCAGTAATTCTTCATGAATTATTTAAGGTTATTTACAGAAAAAACAGCTAGTGTTGTCTTTAGGTAAGCGTTATTGTACTTTTCTTTCTTCCTTTTTCTTTCTTTCTTTTTGAGTCAGGGTTCCATGTATCCCAATCTTTCCTTAAACTGGCTCTATAGCTGAGGATGACCGTGAACTTGGCTTTCCTTACTAACTGGCTTTCCTTACTAGCTGGGATTACATGAGTGTGTGTCACCATGCCTATTTTTGTACGGTTCATGCTAGACAAGCAGTAGCATGAGCTCTAAAATGAGCTACATCTTGACCTCTCCTTAAAATAATTTTAATGTATGCTTATTTGTTTTGATAAAGGAGAAAGCAAAGCAAAGCAAGCCAAACCAAAAACCAAAACCCAAACCATGAGCCAAATTCAAAAGATCTAAACATGGTGTCAGGAAATTCACCCAATACCCCTGGACTTCCATTACTTTGTGTTTAAAACAAGGGAGTCTGATTAGAATATTATGATCTCAAAACGGTTCCCATTGGAAATATTGGGAGGCTGCATCTTTCTAATGGAACAAGGATTAGAAAGACCCAAGCAGATACAAGATCTTTGGAGAGGAATTTTCACTACCGTTTCTCCATCTCTTCAAATTTCAGCAAAAGTGATGGGTTATTTAAGAACCCAAATTTTGCTTTCTTCCTTTTCTAACAGGAGTCCATTTAAACTCCTGTTCACTCTACTGTTGTAAATGAGAAGAGAGTGTCCGGGGAAACAGAAAGAGTTAAGGATGGGGCCTGGTGTGGGTTCAGGTCTGTCTGCCTGCCTCTTAGCCTTGGCTTGGACTACACCAATATTATACGCACGCTAATCTTGTACAATGCCTTGTCCCTTTCTCCTCTATTTTGATATCCAAACTAAAATTGAGTCAGCCCTATTTTAAGGATTATCTTCAGAAACTTTCTTAGAGGTCCTCTCATCCTCCAAGACTCCTTCCCATGAGAACGCGTTTTTATTCTTTTCCCACTCAGAGGTTTACCAGGCTCATTAAAAGATGGTTTTCTGTGTTAGCCTTCTAACCCCACACAGAAGTTCTCAATTCTGAGGTAAGCATAGGAAGGCTGCAAATAAACAGAATGTGGCGGTTGAAGAAATTTTCCTGTTTCTTTTTTCTTGGGGGTGGGGAGTTGGGGTGGAGGCTAAGGTGCAAAGATTCAGGCTGAGTTTAAAAGAGAAAACAAGAAAAAAAGTCAATTCCGCGCAGCCGTGACAGTGTTTCACGATTGAGGCTAGGGGAGAGCACGCCTTATTTATTTATTCATGCCCTTCCTGTGGCATTTCCCCCCTTGTTAAACCGCAAAGGTGTTTTAAATTCTTAAGAAATAGCATCTTTGGGAGGAGGTTTGAAAGGAAACGCGGCACTGTAGGAGTGGGGCGGGGCCTGCGTTTTCACTCTGTCCGGAATAAGACTGGGCAGGGACAGCTCCTCCTGGGGACTCGTTTTCTCTCTCTCTGCACCCCCTAGCCCCTCCAGATCTGCCTTTAAAAGTGGGACAGTTGCGCGCCGCTGCAGAAAACCCCACCACCGTCCCCAGGAGACCGGTCGAAGTGCGCACTCCGAGTCAGAGTTTTCTTCTGGCCGAGAGGGGGAGCCCGGGGATCCCAGCCCCAGCAACTGGGAGTCCTGACCCAGCCCGGGCCGTCGCCAGCGCCAGTTTAGGCTTCCGCAGATTAGGAGGAGGAAGAGGAGGGAGGGGATCCGAGCCTGAGGGTCCCGAGTCCAGAGCTGTGCGAACCTCCACAAAGTTTCCCTGCCCTCCACCAACGCGCGATTCTGGGCCACGGTCCCCGGAGCTCCAGTGCCTATCCCAGCCGAGCGGCCGCATCCCTCTGCGAGCCACGGTAGGAAGCCGGGCGTCCCCGGCCCGGCCGGCTCCGACCAGGTGGCGCGGAACCTGGAACAGACCCCCGGAGGCGGGCGCGGTCACCGGGTAGGGGGAGGAGGGTGCGGGGCTGCGGTTGCCAGCAGGTTGCACACATCACGGAGTCAGTCGGCTGGCGAGGAAAGAGGCTGGGACCTGTTGCTGCAGGCAGGGGCAGTGCGGGAGGAAGATGGGGGCGCCGAAGGTCCCCATAGCAGCGCCTTCCCGCCGCATCCCCCCTTCTCCCCTCGGAGGAACTCAGCCGGGGTGCGGCGCGGAGTGCAGGGGCAGGGAGCGAGCGGCGGGGACGCTGGACCATCCCTCTGCGGGTGCGTGGAGCAGATGCTGCCCAGCAAGCGGATTCACCGCTGGGTCAACTAGGCGACCGAGAGCCAACTTCCTCCAGCCCGCTCTCTCTTTTGTTTGGGTCGTTGGGAAAATGTGGGCAGGGGGCGGGGAAGCAAGAAGCTCGCGACCGGTCCGCAGATACTTTAAAGCTCTACATGGGTAGGACCCCCACTGGGGCGGTGTCCACGCGGCTGCCCTTTGGCTGGGCGGGTCAGATCTCTGCTTCTGCGGGCGTTGCGTTAGTGGGACCCGGCTTACCAACCTTGCTTGCCTGGGTCCATCTCCTGGTGGTGGCCCCGCTCTCAACCTCTCTCAGAAGACAGCCCAGCTGGTTTTCTATTCTGGGGTGGCTGGGCTGACTTCCCTGTTTGCGGGAGGGAACTCTCGGCAGTCTAGTTTTCTTGGAATGTGTTTACAGTGTTGAATGGGACTTGAACAGGAAGCCGGGCTCTTGAGCTAGAAACAGCGTGCCAAGGTAGAGTGAGGAAGATACAGCTGGTGTTGGGGAAACTCCCCAAGTCTGAGCTGAGGGTCAGGTATCCATCCTCCTCCCCTTCAGTCGTCTTTAGTCTTTTTCGATGGAGCCTGTCTTCGTTTGCAAATAGACATTTACGTGAATTATTTCAATTTTTAAGTTTGACAACATAATATCAAACAGGAAGATTTAATAAATTTGTTTTGTGTCCACTTTTAAAACTGCTGCACCAACATTTAAGAATGAAAACTTTCTAGACTTTCCAGTTCTAGCTACCCTATTAGTTCTAGGACTTGCAGATGGTGTTAGGTAGCCCATACGGGTGAATAGGTCGTAAAAGAGCACAGATTGGAAGGCAGAGTGAATGGTGAGAGGGGAAAGACCCTGAAAGGAATTGGATTTTTTTCAGCAAATCGCTTGCTTGCTTGCTCTGCCAGTCTTTCCCTCCTCCCTCCTCATAAAACAAATAGCCTTGCTAGAAAACCCCCTGATTGGGAGCGTTCATGCGCTGGGGACTGCAGGCTTTTTCTGGAAACAACGGTGAGGCTAAGGTACTGCTCCATTGCATAATTAAACGCTCTCCCTGAGCTGTCCAGGACCGTTTTCCAAGTTTTTACGACTGACAAGAAAAGAAGAGAGGAATCTGGAGGGCAGCCAAGCTAGACGGAACTCAGTAGCCAGGCCTGAAAGAGACTGGGGAAGTTGCAGGGGATAGTTGGAAGGGTTTGGTAGTGGTGCCGGGACTTAAATAAGGGGCTTCTTTTGAAATGAAAATTTTAAATGACTAAGAGTCTTTTTGGGAAAAAAACAAAAAACAAAAAACAAAAAACAAACAAACAAACAAAAAAAACCCAAGTAAGCAGAGAATGCAGTTGAGTATCACAAGGACAGTTAAGAAGGCCTGAGGAGGGAAATGTGACCCTTATCATCCTTGCTCTGGAATAACAATGCTTTCAAATGTGCTCACACTGTTACTATGTCTCCTCAAGATGCACTTTGTTAGCCGCAACTTCAATCCTTGACCTTGACCTTTCTTCTTTGTTTTCATGTCCAATAAGAACTGAAGACCATCTCTGAGCAGATGGTTTTCCACCTGAATTGATTAATTCAGTTATTCTCAAATAGCCTGAATTTGGGGTCATGGAATTAAAGTGGAAAACTCATCTAGTATTTCTTTCTTGCATTACAGAAGTGACCCCAATAAACAGATCTTCCTCTTTCACCGGTCAGGGTGATCTCAGTATTCACACACGTACCAATTCCAGGCTAGCCAGGCACTCACAGCCTTCTCTTCTACTCAGACCCTTTCTGTATTAACTTTGCGCTTGTTTTGTCTGTCCCTCATTTTGTTCCTTGGTGAGGTGGACTTGGGGGCTGAATGGTAAACAACAGAAATGTGGTTTGTATTTCTTTTGCATGTTAGAGTTTGAGGTTGTAAGTATCACTCTTCTGAGACTGACTTTATGAATCACCCTGTGCAAAGTGTCTTTCCTGACTGTGACTTCAATTTTTCCACTTGCAAAGTAAAGAAACTTTGCTTTACACAATTCCAAGCTCATTAAAGAGATGAAATGATGTTAAGAGCTTTCAGATTTAAAGGTCATGAGCTTTTTCACTCAGTCAACTGAATTTTTGGGAATAAAATTATGATATTTATATCTGTTATACATACATAATAATAATGTTTCTGTAAATCTTAAGATTTTTTATATTTTAATCATAGATACACTTTAATTATAATTTTTCATTTCTTGTGCTTTGTCCCCAAAACCTTTCAGATATATATATAACATACATACATACATCACACCAAAAAAAAAAAAAAAAAAAGCCCACTGCTACTGGTATGTACATGTGTTTAGGATAATCACTTAGTATAGGGTAACCTGTCATCAGGGATCTAGTCCCTGGAGGAAATGTTTCTTCATCTAGGAGCAGGAAATGTGAAATGTGAACATTCATGCTGGCCCATCAGCTGCTGTTGTCCTTATGTAGCTCTTGTTAGGTGATTCCCTGCTTGAAATTTCATGAGGACAGCTTTGCTGTCATGGCTGGCATTTCCTATCCAGCATTAGTTGTCCTTGTCCTCTGGTTCTGACAATATTTCTGCCTCTTCTAACACAATTTTCCCTGAGCCTTAGGTATATGGGTTATGCTGTAGATCTATCATTTGGGACTAGATCCCTCACGTCATTTATTCTCAGCATTTTGTCCAACTGTGACCTCTGCAATAATCTGTTGAAGAAAGGCCCTTCTTGGATGAAGCAAAAGAGTTGCACTTATCAAATAGGCTGGTGTGAGAGCTGCGTTTCAGGAACCTGGCCTAGCAGTGTGGGAAGTCTCACTGTTTTGTTCTCAGATTTTCATTGCTGAATATGTTGAGTGAGATTTTGTTATGTTAAAAGCTGGGTTATTTTGTTAAGCAGCAGAAGAGAATAACCCATGAACTCACTGATTTTAGTGTATCTTTATATTTAAAACCAGTTATTTTTTGACTCTTAGCTCTTTTTTTGTGATATGTTAACATGTGTATTTATTTAATTATTTATTAATTTGCACACTTATTTTTGATACTGTTGAGGTCGTGTCTCATTCTGTAGCCCAGAGTGGCCAGTAACTTACTGTGTAGCCAAAGCTGGTATAGACTGGCAATCCACCAGCCTTGTTCCATCTCTTGAGTCCTGGAATTCCAGGCATGAGCCACCTAGCCTTGCTAGCCCTCCTTTCTTGGAAGCAGCACTTGAGAGACCAAATACCTTTGTAATGTAGAAACTAACTGGTGACAGCTGCAACTATTTCCTTATGGGTTCTATGATAGATTTTTGAGCCACTGATGGCTTGACTCATGCAGCATTTTTTATGTGCTAATTAGTTCTGTGTTAAAATTTTAGCACTGAACTCACCTTAGCTGATTTGTTATGTAGTAGTTTATTCGTTGTCTGTATAAATATCTATAACTCATGAACTTGTTAGTTGGTGATACATGATACTATTGAAATATTTAATTTTTAGTTTCAGCTGATAGGCAGTATGTCAGCAGTGAAAGATACTACCTGATTTTAAATTTATTGTAGTATGCAATATTCATAAAAGTTGTACCAGGTATGGAGATAACCTAGAACCCCTGCACTGATGTAGTCCATGGCAGCTCAATGTCCAAGTGGGTTACATAGTAATGGGAAGAGGGACTGCCTCTGACATAATCTGATTGACCTGTTCTTTGATCACCTCCCCCTGAGGGGAGAGCAGTCTTTCCAGGCCACGGATGACAATGCAGCCATTCCTGATGTGATCTGATAGACTAAGATCAGAAGGAAGGAGAGGAGGACCTTCCCTATCAGTGGACTTTGGGAGGGACATGCATGAAGAAGGGGGAGGGCAGATGGGACCGGGAGGAGAGGAGGGAGGGCCTTATGGAGGGATACAAAGTGAATAAACTGTAATTAATAAAAATAAATAAATTTAAAAAAAGAAAAAGAAAGTTGAACTTAACCCATTAGGTCAGTTTGACAAAGAAACCAGAATAAGCATGATAAATTTTTTAAAGAAAAAAAATAACTGTAAAATGCTTAGTAATAGTCTTTATTATTACATTTCACATTATTACAAATAATGGTTGTATCAAAAGGAAGCATAGAATAAATATGTAATAAATATATGCTTGCTTTTGATACATCCATTATTGGTGGTGATATGAATAAAGGAATTGTGATGATATAGTAGAATAACACTGTAGATGCTTTTTGTTGAACTATCAGAGAACAAATTAATACTTAAGGGTATATTAAGTTAATTTTATAAAGTGTCTGAATTTTTTTTTCAGAATCTTTTTTTCCCTCTGTGGAATGGAAATGGTACCTTTTTGATATAAATTTTACTTAGCAGACTGATTTGTTTGTGATTCTTGCTTCAGTATTGTGTATTACTTCTAAAGCCTCTAAAGGATAAAAAAAAGTTATTTCTTGAACATAATAATGAATTCTAGATAGGTATAGGAGTCAGTTATATGGCTGCCACAAGCCATGGTCCCTAAACGTGTTAAAGACTGGTTGATCTAAAAGTGTTTGATTTAATGCAGTTATAGACCAGGAAGCTTATGTTTGCTCCTGTGGGAGCCCAAATATATTCAAATTGGAGAAAGAAAAATAACATAAACTTTGACTATATAAATTGCTCTGCTACCAAACAGCAGAGATACTAAATTGAATCAGACCTTTATTTTGAAAGAGATAACTGAACATTATTCTTCTAAGTAAGTCTCTATGCTTTCAGGCTGCTATTTGCTAATTTTGTGTTTGTTTTATGCTTAGGAAATGTTTCCAGCCACTCTTGTGATGCTAACCATACATGATTTTTCATTTTTAAAAAAAGAACACAGTTAATTGGTTCACATATTATATAGAGAATAAATGCCAATTTTCTGCTATCACTGAAGTGGTATATTTGTGGTAATCTTGAAATTGTTTTTATGTTCCAATATTCTATGCGTAGAATATTGCTTACAATGATTGCTTCATTTCACATAATATGAATAAGTGATGAACACATGTGGCAACTGGATTGCCAGTATATTCTGGACTATATTGCAAAGATTAATAAAGCCTATATGCTTGAGTAACCTTATATTTAATTTCTAGGTTTCAGCTAAGAACACACATGGATACAACAATACCGGTTTTTATTTCGCCTTTTCTTTGGGTGGTAGCATGACATAAACATACCATTGTATGCATTATCTCATGCCTTTTGACAAAAGGGTTTTAGGCTAGATCATATATGCTTTCAATTCTCAGGTGCTTACCCTGCCTCTTATGTGTATATTTCTAATTAGGAGACACATGTGTTCTTGAACGTTTCTGTGTTTTTGTGCTGGATATATCTTTCTTTAGGTGTAGAGAAACTTCAGTTAGTTTTGTTTTCTCTACTGAGAATTGAACCCTAGGACTTGTGCATCTTCAGCAGCACTTTAAAGCTGTGTGTGTGTTTGTGTGTGTGTGTAAGCGTTTGTATGTATGTATGTATATGCAATACATATACATATTCATATTGAAACAAAGTCTTACTGTGCAACCCCAACTGGTCTGGAACTTTCTCTATATAGACCAAAAACTGGCTTCAAACTTAGAGAGATCTGCCTGCCTCTGCCTTCTGAGGGCTGAGATTAAATGCCTACACCATCATGCCCAGCCCTAATTGATGTTTTTAAAGATTTATTTATTTGTATGTGTTTATGAGCCTATATGAATGTATGTGCACAACTTGCATGCAGGTGCCCTTAGAGACTCGAGGGTGTCAGGTGGCCTGGAACTGGAGTTTCAGTGTTTGTGAGCAGGAAACAAAACTCAAGATTCTCAACAAGAACAGGAAATGTTCGTAACTACTGATACTTCTTTACAGCTCCCTAATTAATATTATGGAATCTATTTTGATAATTTAAAAGATGTCCCCAGAACTGTTGCTAGGAATCTGTAATATTTCATTTTTTCAAAATCTAGACTAAATTGTTAGACTTTTACTAATCCAGAGAGAGAAAGAGAGGTGGGGGGAAAGGAAAGAAGGACTATTAGGCAAGAATAGAGGTCATTCACATTGTGGATTATTTTCTTAGATGGTGATCTGGAAACCTTTTCTAATCTCTTCAAGTTAGAAATGGGCAGAAATGAAATTGCCCATTGTATGTAAGAAGGCGAATTCTGTGCTCCGAGGGCAGGTTACCAAATGTGTTGTCCCGATACTATATGATTTAATAATGCTACAAGATGTTAAGTTTGATAGACTTTCTGAAACTTTATCCACTCTGAACCAAGAATTTTAGACATAGTAATAAAGTTTTACTAGCACTAACAAGCAAACTAAAGATTAGTATCTGGTGTGCTTGTATGTGACCCTGAGGGCAGAGCTACGGTGGATTAGAGGCCAACTTGTGCTGTATAGTAAAACCTATTTCAATAAAGCACAATATAGAAAGTAAACATAATGAAGAAAGATAAAGGAAAAGAGCGAATTGTAAGATCAAACAATTTAGTTTCTTTTCAGAAACAAAAAGTCATGTAGGAGCTTACCTAGTCCACTGCCTGGACCACTAAGAGTTTGGCTATCGCGGTGACATACACCTGCGTTTGTGTGGTAGAGGCACGCAGATTATGAACTGAAGTCTATCCTTGGCTACATAACAAGTTTGAGAGTAATCTGGCTACATGAGACCTTATCTCAAAAAAATAAAAAAACTAATTTTATTATATCATATTTTCAAATGTGTATCCAATATTTCATTAAATGACAGCAAGCTATCCCCTTTTACTTGGTTTGTATTTGAGAAGGTACTATCTTACTTCAAACAGAATGTTAGGCTATTTAAATAAAGCAAATGGAACATATGTCTTGTGTAGCAAATATGCAAATTTGGGGTAATTAGTTCACATTCCAGAGGATCAGCTTAGTTTTAGCTTCTGGATTGGTTCCAAAGCTATTTAAATAATGAGAAAGGTTGTGTACTTTAAAGTGAAAATTTAACAATAAATAAGTTCATTCACTGAGACATAAAGCTAGATGAGTTAAAGTATCAGTAAGAGTTTAAACGGTCAAATACATGCTAACCCTTGTAATTTAGTTCATTTTGGGTTTGAGGAACTTTAGCCAACTGAGTTTAGATTGCCAGCTGAACTTTTTTATCACCTTTGAAGATGTGCACTCTGATAATTATAAATTTGCCTCTCAATATAAATGCTGATTGTTACAGGTAGCACACATAATTGCAGAGAAAGTCTGGTTTATGAAGAACAATTGTATAACAGAATTACTTTCAAACTGATTTATTTATTCCTGTGCTACATGCAATAATTTAGTGTAATTAGTAAGAAGTTGTTTTATGCAGAGCACTCTGAAAGTACAATTTAATGAAATATTGAAAAGTCAAATTTGGGTAAACGAATTTTATTTAAAATGATACAATCGCTACCTCTGATGAAGTCAATTGATACTTCAAATTTAGTAAGTAGAATTGCTTTATCACAATGATGGCTATTGTTTTAAATTTGTATGAGTTATAATTTCTCTTTTAATGGATGAATGGGACTTTAAATATAAGTTGAAAATATTTAATAGTCAGTTAGTAAGGAATATCATACTGCCAATATCATCTTTAATCATTTTAAAGGAACAATTGCTCTTACATTTATAACATGGGTTTGCCACAGACTTAATTAACTTACCTTAAGCAGTCTTAAGAAATTTATGATAAGTTTGGAAAAAAGTTTCTAGAATAGTGAAAAAACCTTTAAAGTACTGTTTTAGCCAGGATATATGAATTCAATGAATGTTTTTGTTTTACTCAGTGAATTTTAATAACATTTAACGATGCAAACTTCACCATTTTTATTTTGAAAAATATGTTTAAACTATGAATATGTAGAGAAACAGACTTGGATGTGGGTTGAGTTTGTTGAATATTTATTAAACACCATGTGTTTATTTGTAGTATAACACTAGAGACAGAGAGAGACCCTGCTATAGGACTTGGTGCTTTTCTGGAGAACGGTGGAAAGGATGCTGAGGGAACGGGGACTAGGGAAAGCAGTTCAGGATGAGATTGTGTGGACCATGGTTCTTAGACACAGTCTCCCTGTTTCAGATGAGCCCTGGGGAAGGCTGAGAAGACTGAAGCCATGAGAATGAGTTAGCAGCTCCTAGAGAGGTTTCTCTACATGTGTTTATGATGGACATAAGGAATTTTAAGTGTATCAATTTTTTAAAGATGGTTATGTGTTATATCTATTATTTTTCTTTCTATTTATGTAGATGGAAGAAACATAATTGGTGGAGGTTGTTCTTTTTATTTAAACAGATGTTTATTTCAGGAATATGTAAATTCAAAGTGTTAATCTTTGTGAGAGAGTGAATTATGTTTGGAAGGATTATGATCTGGCTAGAAATATAAATATATAAGAGCTCATGCAAGTACTGGACTTTTTAAGAGTACTAATGACAAAAATGATTTTTTTAATACATAGAAATGTTTTTAACTTATTTAAAGTTACATGTTTAAGTAAGGTACATTACTTATTGCTGATAAAAATTTTAGTATGTTCTAAGAATTTTTTGAATTAAAAATGAAGACAGCATAACGTTTTAGCATATTACTGTGTTATAAAGTGTACCTATAATTAGAACATATGATGTAATCTATTGCTCTATTTGTGGTCCTTTTCTTCTTTTTGCTTGGCTTGGCAATTTTGTTTCAATTTTTAAAACTTTATTGATGTTATTGAAATGAATGGGTTATTTAACTTGTTACATATATGAAAGAAGATGGTATTAAAAATATTAATGTGAGATAATTAAAGTACAACTTCACATAACCTTCAGTTAGTAGATCTGTACTACCTTTAAGTCCAAAGAATGGGGATGTTGGGACTCAGAAAATAATATTGCAATCTCTAAAGTTTGGCAGCCTTGCATAAAGGAACACAAAAGTATGAGAAGCCTGCTTCTCCATAACCTCCTGTGTCCATCTTCTTTCTCTTCTGAAGTTCAGGGGGTAGATTCATCTGGCACTGTCTTCCTAATGGGAGGGGGGCCAATTATGAAATATCATTAACTTGGAAAAAAGAGACTGTATGCAGGACTTTGCACCTGTTCAGGCCTCACCTACTCTTCTGAGGGCAGCACTGAGACTTACCTTACCTGCTTTGTGAACCTGCTGTGTTCCCCTGCTTCTGCCCTCCCAGGACTGAGACATTACCTTACCTGCTTTGTGAACCTGCTGTGTACCCCTGCTTCTGCCCTCCCAGGACGTGTCGGCACCAGCCTCCCACCCTGTTCAAGTCTGTGCTTCTTCAGGTAACAACTAAAATTATTTAAGCTTCAATCATCTTATTCTGATCCCCCCCCCACCCAGCACACACATATCAACAAATAGGTGTTCCCTTTCTCCTATCAAGTATGCATATTGTCAGTTTATTTTATGTTTGATATAACTTATAATTACTTGAAATCTAAAATTGAGTAGGTAGGAAGTGGTGGGATTTTAGTTTTGTAAAGAACCATACTAGAAATAATAATTTAATTGTTAAATCACATGCTTGTTCTCATGATAGTGTTAGGAAGAAGCCACAGCTGTCCCAACAGGCATCTGCTGCAATGTGACAACTGAAGAGACAAGGATTGGTGAGCAGAGAGGGGAGAGATCTGATCACTGTGGCCACTGAGAGGAACAGATAAAAAAGCCTAATAACCCCAAGCCCATCTTTAGGGTACTCACATAGTTTTAAGTTTAAACAGAGGAAGAACTGTGTCATGGGTAAGCGGTATGGGTAATTACGCATTCCTAGTCAAGGTGTGGTCCTGATCACTGTGTCAATTCTGCAAGCTGGTTTAAACAGGTTCTTTTTCGGTGTTCGTGGCCTTCTATGGCCACAATGAGTCTGGTTGCTTTGAGTGGTTACCTTTGCTTCAGGGTACAGCCTCGTTCTGATGTATAATTATGCTCGAGTGGGTGGAGGTCTGCTGTGTGAAGTTTGGGTGTTCCAGGAATCCATCCATGGTAATGGCTCCCTAGGACTTTGCTTCCTCCAAGCTTTCAGCAGTGAATGGGATGAGATAATTTAGGTTTTTAGATAAAGCACTCCTTGATTTCTTAACATGCCTGGTGCCAAAGTAAGCAGTTGACTAAAACTAAGGGGGAGATACACAGTACCTGAAAGCAGAGTGGCCGGACTTTCATCCTTTCCTACTTAACTTTTGTGCCCAAATGAGGACTCTGTGCTTTTAGTGCAGCCAGTTTCTGTTCTGTAAACATGTTACTTAATAGTACAATTGATCTATAAAAACATTATTAATCATCAAATACCATTACAGCCTTAATGTAGCCAATATATCAGCTATTTTATTAATCAAATTTAATCTGAGATGAAAAATTAGGGAAGAATAAGCAAAGTAAGGAATAATCTAGTAGGCTCAGTAATTCAATAAAGAAGAAATTAGTTGGAAATATAAATTCATAATCTAATCAGTTCACCATTACAGAAATTATGTCATTGTTTATCGGTTGTGTGGTATCCTTAGTGGACTAATAATATTGAATACACATTAATAAATTAAGCCGGTCTCAGCTCCAGATTTGAGAAGTTTATCATTGTTTGATGTTAACACTAACTTGTAAGTATTTATGTAGCACAAAAATCATATAGGAACAAAATTAAAGAACACTGAATTCAGATCTATTCAAAGAAATATTAAAGTACATGGGTATATTAGAATTTTATGTAAGAAGAAATGACACTGAGTCTCTTTACCGGACCCTAGCCAGGCATTTCTCAGTTTTGGCCTCTGGGATTCTCTGACACATTGTCCAAATTTAGTGAGAATCTTGCTGGCTCAGCTTAGCAGTCTCAGTGTTTGATCACATTCAATTATATAACTGGGTTTCTTACTGCCACATCTTCAAGAACGTTATCTGATCGCTCTGCATTCAGCAAGAACCCTGTGAGATCAGCTTAGCCATAGTCTCTGTAACTGGTAACTGGATGCTTCCTTGGATTTGTCTTCCATTGCTCCCCTTCCTGTCAATTCCCAGTTCTCTTCTGCATTTGGGCTCAAGCCCAGCGTTTCTTTTACACTGCAAAAGAGTGGTTTGTACCTATTGTGATTCTGAATCTAGTTGGTCTTGCTTTCCTTTTTTTTTTTTTTATGTTTTTACAGGAAATCTTGAAAATTTTAAATTTACTTTAAAAATTTCCATATATGTGCATCTTAATTCCATCATTTGCTTTTCTTCCAACCCATCCCATGTCTTTTATGTTACTGTGTGTATGTATGTGGGCACACACACAAGATCCTGATAGATCAGATGATAACTTTGTAAAGTTGATTCTCTCCCTCCACCTTAATGTGAGAAGTGGGTATCCAACTCAGGCTTGCTCAATAACAAGTTTACCCACGGAGCCATCTCACAGTCTTATTTTATATGCTATATGAATAACCTTTTTCTTTAACACTAGCTTTTTAATCCCCTAACTCACTATAACCATGAGTTATTTAATGATTTTCTTGACTTAGGAATGTTGGCTTTTGTTCTTACATGTTTCTGTGTGTCTTTCACTTGTGTTCCGGGGCCAGCCAAGGTGAAGAGATCCCATCAGGTCGAGTGTAGCTGGAGTTTCAGGCAGTTGCCAGCCACCTAATGATGGTTTCTGAGAACAGAACTCAGCCCAGTTGGAAATTGAATATGTACTTGTCATTCTTGATGCACCTCTCTAGCCTCTTGACTTGGGCTTTTTGATTCCCTACTTAAAACTATGTATACTCTTTCTTGTATCAGTCTCCCTCAAAGTATGTCTTTCAGTTCTCTTGCTCAGTAAGTGGTAGGATTCACCCAAAGCTGAGAATTAGCATAATAGTAAAATATGTTTTAGTATATCACTATCCTTTCAAGCTGAAATAGTTACCCAAATAGTTTAAGCAGGAAATGAAGGCGACCAAACTTATAAATAACCTAACAAGCTCAAATAAAAGGCAAGAGTGCAGTGTGCAGACTTGTTTGAGAATAAAGTAGTGTGAGACAGAAAGCCAGAGGTGTAGGTAGTACCGAGTAGAAAAAACAGTGGGTGAGATTGTGGCTGGCAGTGATACAGATGTTGAAAACCTGCTGTAAACAGGTTTGGAAACTGAAACAATATCAAAGCTAACACAGCTAATATATTAGAGTCGGCACCAGCACGGGTACTAGAAACATGTAGGTCGGAGAGAGACAGCTAACAGCCTGAATCCTAAAGGAAAATAAAGAGACATCAGAGAGGCAGTTACTGATGCAACATTCAAACTGCTGGCACCTCTTGCATGCAGTGAGGAAATGCTCATTTGAATGTTTTGCATAAGAATGCAATAAACATGCTTAAGATGTTTCACCCATTAGTTCATGACCTTCACTCCAAGCAACTAAGCAAGTTACACACTGGGAAGCTAGATCTAGGGAGCACAGAATAAAACATGCCCGGATTCTCAAGATTATTGTTCTTTTAGACACTGTTGTTCAGTGGGTGTTTGGGGGCCTCCAAACACCCTTATATTTACAGAAAACAAGTGACCTTGTTTTCTGGTTTAAGAGCTTCTTGTGGTTTTTGAATTGAATAGCTGCCAGTTGGTATGAAGGCGACTAAAGTGAATCTCATTACTGTTTTTTAGAAAACTCAATAGAAAATATGACATAAGATGGACATCATGACTCACACATCTGTTAATTCTAGTACCCAGGAGTCAATGATAGGAGGATTGCCCTGAGTTTGATTCCAGCCTGGGCAACCAAGTGAGAAATAGCGTCCTAGGCCTACTGTCCTTGTTTTTAAAACTCTCTCTCCCCCTTCCTCCTCTTTCTCTCTGTGTGTTTGTTGACATGTGCATATCAGCTCACAGTAGTAGATATAAAATGAGGAAGAGAGTATCTATAAATAAAATTTTCAATGCCTTTTTTGTGTTGAAACAATCAGAAAAAAACAATCTATCACCCTCTCATTAATTTGGTGTTATTATACCATCTTTAGTGAGGTTTTATTTAGCTATTATATGTAGGGAAGAGAAGATTGAAGCAGAGTAATGGCAATGAGAAAATAACTTATTCTAGAGTTACTTAGAAGAAAATAATTCCATTCAATTTTTAAAAATTAATTAAAATTTTGATCAGTTTATTATTTGCAGCTACATAATTTCCATCATCATTCCTCCTTCCCAGCAACAACTCCTGTGTCCTCCTCAACCAATTTCAGACTTATGACCTTTTTTTTAATTATTGTTGTTTTATACACTAAGTCACACACACACACAGACACACACACAAAACCGGCTGAATCCCTTTAGTGTTGCTCATATATATACATGTGTTTAAGGCTGATAACTAGGGATTAGATCTTATCTATAAAGAAGACTAATTCATCCTCTTTCAATATCCTGGTTGCCTGTTGCTCTTCATCTAGGGGTTGGGCCATGTTCGATTTACCACATTCAAGCTAGCATGTCAACCAATGTCATTACTCAGGTCTTGTTTAGGTGGCCACGTTACTTAGGATTCATGCAGGTAGCTTTCCTCTAAGACTCAGAGGGCATTGTCTTGAAGTATACACCCTGGTCCTCTGTCTCTTTTCATCTCTCTGCCCTGTGTGTTTTGATGCTCCTTGAACCTTCAGTCTATGGGGCTTGTTGTAGCTGTTTCCAGCTGGGGTTGAGTCTCCATGGTCTGCTTTTTTACTGCATTTACAGTTGTGTATCTTTAACAGTCTTTTCCTGCTGTAGAAAGAAGTATCTTAGATGAGGGGTAAGGGCTCCACTTCCCTGCGGGCATGTTCTAGTCAGGTTTATTACTGTGGTGATGAAACACATCACCACAGCAAGTTGGAAAAGTAAAGGTTTATTTGGCTTACACTTCCATATAGCTGTTCACCATCAAAGTAAGTCAGGACAGGAACTCAAACAGGGTAGAAACCTGGAGGCAGGAGCTGATGCAGAGGCCACAAAGGGTGATACTTACGAGCTTGCTCTCCATTGGTTATTCAGCCTGCTTTTTTATTTTAATTATTTTGGTTTATTATTATTATTATTATTATTATTTATTACTGTTTATTCACTTTATAGCCAGGCTGTAGCCCCCTCCCTCATCTCCGCCTGGTCCCACCCTCCCTCCCTCTTTTCTCTCTATGTCCCTTCCCTAGTCCACTGAAAGGGGCGGTCCTCCTCCCCTACGATCTGACCCTAGCCTATCAGGTCTCATTAGGACTGTGTGGATCCTCTTTCTTTGTGGCCTAGTTAGGCCACCTTGCCAGGAGGAAGTGATTAAAGAGCTGGCTACTATGTCCATGTCAGAGACAGCCCTTGCTCCTTGTTTTTTTACGGAAACCAGAATCACCAGCCCAGGGATGGACTCTACCCACAGTGAAGGGGGCCCTCCCCCATTGATCACTAATTAAGAAAATGTCCTACAGGAGTGTCTCCTTGTAGCCTGATACTCTGGAGTCCCCTCCTCTCCGATAACGATAGCATGTGTTGGACTGACATAAAGCTAGCCAGCACAAAGCAAACATTTTTAGAATGGAGCTATAAATTATATTGATTTAGGGAACTGTAAGTAGCAGGTTTTCCTGTGGGATCTCTGACTTCTCCAGCTACGTAGAGTTGGAAGGTTTTATGTACTAGACACAGATTGCCTCTTATTGAGCAGGCCTCAATGACTGTGAGAGAAGGTAACAGGAAGTAGGCCTCAAGGTGCTAGTCCTAACTACTGGGTGTTTGTACTTTAACAGAATGAATAGAGCACATGTAAGATTATTGGAAAAAAGAATTATATCTTCTTTGGAAATAGCCTGATTTGCTTCCAAAACTTTCTCTGTACAAGACTTCATCTGTTAATTTGTCTAAACTAAAAGGACAGAGTTGTAAATTAAAACAATGACTTGCACATACTTATACCTATAGCCTCACCCAAATATGTGGCATGTCACTACTTTAGATCGAATTTATGAGCTCTCAACTTACTTTATATTCAGTGCACATTATAATTCTAAACAATATTGGTAGACTAGCTTCCAGAGTGAATATAGTGAAAACTTATGATCAGCAGCAGATGAAGAAATATACTAAGGACACCAAAGAGAGAAGAATGAGATTGATAGGAAAAGAGAATATGCTATATACTAGCCAGCTTTCCATTGCAGTGACACAATACCTAAGGAAAACAACTTACAAAAAGAGGTTTATTTTAGCTATCAATTTATATGTTTCAGTCCATAGTTCAATAGCTGCATTACTTTTAGGCCTGTAGTAAGGCCAGGACATCTTGCCAGACAGGTGTGACAGAAGAAAGCTTCTGATGGCATGGCAGCCAGGAAACAGAGAGATGGGGAGAGAGAAGAGGCAAGATAAAGCCTGTAAGAATGTGCTCTCAGCGACCTATTTCCTCCAGTTAGTCCCATTTCTTAGTAAACCATTTAGTTGTGAAAGGACTATATCCATCATAATTAAGTCTCTTCTCAACGCCCAGTCACTGCAGCTGAGGTATTAGCATATTTGAGAGACACTTCCAAACCCAAAGAGGCCGAGAAATGGAGGAGCATACACATGTGTCAGCTACTTTTGTCCTTCTGTGAACTCAAGAAAGAGCATAAAGGAAGAAAGGCTTATTATTGGCTCATGATTTCAAGTGAGTCAGTCTGCCATCGCAGAGAAAGTATAGGAGAGGAGCTCAGGCATGACAAAGAATCTGAGGCTTATTCACCTGATTTGGACCAGGAAGCAGGAAATGTAGGCAGGAATCAGAAGTACCTGGAATCTTTAAAGCCCTGACCTACTGACCTTTTTCTGCAAGTCAGACCCCACCTCCAAAATGCCCAGAAGCCTCATAAATAAGCTGTAGAGTTCACCTACACTGCCTGTGGGGGAGACTCATTTCAAGATTCTACATGAAACAGTTGTATTAAAGATGTCATAGGCTGTCTTCAACATATTTGATGGTTGGGGTGTGATTGTGTGAAATAGTAAGGGCAGAGGACCAGTTGCCAGAAAAAGACAGGAGAAAATTATTTTTTTAATTAAATTTTTATTTTTTATATTAATTACAGTTTATTTACTTTGTATCCCAGCTGTAGCCTCCTCCCTCATCCCCTCCCAATTCCACCCTCCTTCCCTCATCTACTTCCTGCCCCTCTCCAAGTCCACTGATAGGGGAAGTCCTCCTCCCCTTCCATCTGACCCTAGCTTATCAGGTCTCATCAGGACTGGCTGCAATGTCCTCCTCTGTGGCCTGGCAAGGATGCCCCTCCCGAGGGGGAGGGTCCAAGAGCCAGCCATTGAGTTCATGTCAGAAATAGTCCCTGTTCCCCTTACTAGGGTACCCACTTGGAGACTGAGCTGCCATGGACTACAGCTGAGCAGGGGTTCTAGGTTATATCCACGTATGGTCCTTGGTTGGAGAATCAGTCTTAGAAAAGACCCCTGTGCCCAGATATATTCCATCCTTTTGAAGCTCCTGTCCTCTCTAGATCTTTCTAACTCCCCTTCATTTGTATGATTCCCTGCTTTCTGCCGAAGGTTTGGTTATGAGTCTCAGCATCTGCTTTGATACACTGATAGGTAGAGCCTTTCAGAGGCCCTCTGTGGTAGGCTCCAGTACTGTTACTTGTTTAGGAGAAAGTTGTTAATTATAAAAATGTTGGATGAGTACTCCCACAGATTTTGAAAATTAATTCTAATTAATATACTTTGATTTAAATATAAATGTGAATGTTTACAATGATAATTGTGGATGAGTTTGGAACTATGGAGAGCTTGGATCCTTGGAATGGATCTTGAAATTTTCATGAATTCACTAGTTTCCTGAGTTGTGAACATGGACATATGGGAGGGAGAACAAAAAAGATTTTGTGAATTGGACATCATGATTTTAGGTGATACCTAGGCTGTCACTTCTGTCTTAGGGTTTAATTTCTGTGAAGAGACACCATGCCCACTGCAACACCTATAAAGAAAGACATTTATGTGGGATTGGCTTACAGTTCAGAGGTTTAGATCATTATCATCATTGTGGGAAGCATGGTGACATGGAGGCAGACTTGGTGCTAGAGAGTTCTACATCCAGATCAGCAGGCATCAGGAAGTGAACTGAGATAATTTCCTCTAACAATACCACACCTAGTCCAACAAATTTAGACCTCTGAATAGTGCCACTCCCTATGAGCATATGGGAGCCATTTTCTTCCAAACCATCACAGGCTGTAAGCACCTAATGAACTGTTTCTTGTGCCTTCTGGAATTATAGTATATTCTGGCTGCCATAACAAAATTCCAAAGGATAGATGACTTAAACAACAAAAACTGACCGTTGAGTTTGAGTAAGGCTTGTCTGCCTGGTTTTCTGCCTTTCTTCTTCTTCTTTGTCGCGACCGGCCTTTGCCGATAAGGACGATGCAACAACCGAGGA
>NW_026593286.1:43564601-43677685 GCF_907164565.1 Psammomys obesus | reverse complement strand
TTCTTCTTCTTCTTCTTCTTCTCCTCCTCCTCCTCCTCCTCCTCCTCCTCCTCCTCCTCCTTTTTCTTTTCCTTCTTTTTCTCTGTCTTCTCATGACAGCAAAGGTCAGAGAACTGAATCCAGGGAGAAAGAACAAGGTGTGTGGTATCTCCTCTGAGCAGTGCCTGAATCTCATCATTTGGACCCTGTCCTTATGATCTCATCTAAGCCTAATTAAATTCCAGAGGCATCAAATTCAAATGCATCAAGAATTAGGGCTCCCATATAATACAGGATAAAAATACTAAAATCTATAGTCCTAAAGGAACTAAACAACAGGAGGACCCTAGGGAAGAGGAGTAATTAATTCTCATTCAGAAGGGCAAACAGGATAGACATCAGAAGGAGGAGAAGATAGGGAACGAGACAGGAGCCTTCCATAGGGGTCCTCTAAAAGACTACCCATCATGGTATCAAAGCAGATACTGAGACTCATAGCTAAACTTTGGGCAGAGTGCAGGGATCTTATAGAAGAAGGAGGAGATAGAAAGACCTGGAGGGGATAGGAGATTCACAAGGAGACCAACAGAACCAAAAAGTCTAGGGCTAAGGGTCTTTGCAGAGACTGATGAATCAACCAAGGACAATGCATGGAGACAACTTAGAACCCCTGCTCAGATGTAGCTTTTGGCAGCTCAGTCTCCATGTAGGTTTCCTAGTAAGAGGAGCAATGGCAGTCATG
Organism: Psammomys obesus; assembly: GCF_907164565.1. NCBI lineage: Eukaryota > Metazoa > Chordata > Mammalia > Rodentia > Muridae > Psammomys > Psammomys obesus. Next base: position 43,676,964 of record NW_026593286.1, on the reverse strand, counting down.
AACTCGGTTTTCTGCTCTTTGATTACCTCCACATAGCGAAATGGCCTTACTAGGCCACAGAGGATGAGGATCCAGACACTCCTGATGAGACCTGATAGGCTAGGGTCAGAAAGTAGGGGAGGAGGAACTCCTTTATCAGTGGACTAGGGGAGGCATGAGGGGGAAGAGAGAGGAAGGGTGGGACCAGGAGAAGAGGGAGGGAGTTATAGCTGGGATACAACGTGAATAAAATGTAAATAATAATAATAATCATCATCATCATCATCATAATTAATAATAAATTTTTATTATTATTATCTAAAATTGGGATTTGTGGAGTCTGTAGAACCCAGAGATAAATTGGCTTCACTTTGTGAGGGAAATAAGGACTTTGTTTACTATACACACACACAAACACACATACACACAACACAAACAGCTTACTACAGTTCTACAAATCAATAGTTAAGGTTAATCTGGAAAGCCTGAGCATTTAATTCAGGGCTTGCTTACAGTTTTAGAGGGCCAGTTCATGATTATCCTGGCAGGAAGCAGATAGGCATGGCATTGGAGCAGTGGCTGAGAACTTTACATCCTGATCTTAAGGCAGCAGACAAAGTAAGAAAGAGACACTGATCCTGGCATGGACTTTTGAAACCTCAAAGCCCACCCACAGTGACACACCTCCTCCAACAGGCCACACCTCTTAATACTTCCCAAACACTTCCACTAACTGAGGACCAAGCATCCAATCATATAATTCATCATTTTGGGGCTATTCTCATTCAGACCACCACAGAATCCAATGGTGTCTTCTGACCTCTGTGGACACACACATACATAGAGTCAAAACACCCATAAATATAAAAATTTAAATATTTTTAAAGAAGATCCTGGCATGTAGTTACTTGGAGAGTTAGGTATGTAGTCACCTGTACCTTTTAATAAGTTATGAAAAAGAAGCTTTGTCAAAGATCACTTGACTAGTAAGTTTCTGACCATTCTATTCATGGGAGAGCTCCTGTGATGTTGAGCATCAGGTTATTTGCGGATTGGGGTAGATGCAGGATGAAGATGAGGAGATTCTTGTACAGATAACCTGATTTCAAATTCATGGTAATGTTAAAAAGATATCAAGTGCCTTAAATTCAGGTATGGTGGTGCGCATCTGTAATTCCAACTTTGGGAAGCACACACAGAGAGATCTCTGTGAGTTCAAGGTCTAGTCTACAGAACTAGCTCCAGATCAGCCAGGGCTACAGAGTAGACCCTGACTTAACAAACAAACAAACAAAGACAGAAAACAGCAACCTGGGATGCTAGTACTGGTGTGGACTAATACTGTCAAAACAGAAAATGAGTAATCAGAGAAGCACATATTGTCTGGCTATTTTTTTTTAAACAGTTTTATTTATTTATTTTATAAACTATTCTGCCTGCGTGTCAGAAGGGGGCACAAGATCTCATTACAGATGGTTGTAAGCCAACATGTGGTTGCTGGGAATTGAACTCAGGACCTCTGGAAGAGCAACCAGTGCTCTTAAACTCTGAGCCATCTCTCCAGCCCCCTGGCTATTGTTTCTGCAAGAACGTTGTGAGTTTTCATCAGTAGCTAACTGACTAGCCTTGAGAAAATGTGAAAACACAATAAACTGATGTCACTTTGGCCAGCCATAGCCTCTGATTGATCTCTAGCTCAACTCTTTTAAGCAGTGGCTCAGCTGTTAATGTAATATTTTGTTACTGTTTATTAGAAGCTGGAAATCTGAACCCTTAGGATACCATCTTCGTGTTGCAGGGAGTATTGTTCATGTGTACTGGACCGGGATTATAGGAAAACACTGTGTCTCTCCTTTCTTGACATCTGCACAGCCATTAAAGAAAATTAGGCCTTGTAGATGAAATCTGTTTTTCAGGTTTGGTATTTAAAACATGTTGTTTCCATCAGAGGCTAAAGAATATCCTTATTTGGTTTTGTAAATCTTCACAGGAAAACCATTAACACAGAAAAATCTTAAGAAAGTACTTCTTTGTTGTATTAAAATGAAAATCTTACAAAAAACAGTGTTTGACTTGACCTGTATCAATTCCTTTCATGTTTCTTTAGATTAACTAATTAATTATTTGAGGCAGTGTTTCAGTTTGCCACTCAGTTTACCTTGGGACTCAGTATATGGTGTGTGTTGACCTTGAACACATAGAACCTGTCCTGCTTCAGCAACCTGTGCACTGGGAGTACAGCTCTGTGTCTGCATTCCCAGCTGCCCCCAACCCTGACCCTGTAAATTTTTTGGAAAGAAATCTTCTGTGGTTAAAATATGGAAACAGTCATGCCCATCAATAGAGTAAAAGTTCACAAGCAGAGATACACTGGCTCTGTTGCATGTTTCTGTCTCCTTTACGTCCATAGACTGCAAGAAAATATGAAAGGAAGTGTATAGCCTGTGTGGGGTTACAGACAGCTAAAGCGAATTATTAAAAACGCACTGACCTGATAGCCTGGCCTGAGTCACCCGAGTCAGGTGTTCCTGCTTTGACTTCATTACTGGATGCTTAAGGGGCCGTGGGGGTGCTATGTCAGACAAATGTAGGTCTAGAATTTTTTCCCAGAAGTTTAAACTGAAGATAATGATATAATATGAATATTAGTATCTCTCTGGCATGTGTGAAAATGAGAATCTAGGCTGGTACATTTTCACTTGGCTTCCCTTTGTGTGTCTCCTCCCCTGGCCTCCAGATTATTAGAATGCATGCCTTTGTTGGATTTGTAGAGGAGGCATCAGCAGATTTCTTTTCTTTCTGTTCTGTCAGATAATTATCCAGAAGGTTCTGAAAAATCAACAAATAGTTCTCATTTCTATAGTTACATTGTTGCTTTGAAATGGTGGCTTTCCTAGTTTGACTCCAATGGCTTTATATGTGGGTCATCCCTTCAGGGGGTGAATGACTCTTTCACATAGGTCACATATCAGGTATCCTGTGTATCTGTTAGTAAAGCTATGAGGAGAAAATAACTGGGTCTAATGATAATTCCTCTACAAGTTGACTCTGCATAGGTCAATGACTAAAGTCCAACTGTGATCATTGAGATTTAAAAGAAGTGATCAATCTACCATGATAATATTTCTAAACTAAGAATAATTCTAGGCTAAACGGATTGCATTTCTAGGGTTTTGTTTGTACACGAGCAGACTGCACTCATTCCACATACTTTTAAAACTTTGTTCTTTGTGCAGCTACTGTGGTTCACTGGTTCAAAGAGCTCTGATGTGACAGTCATGGTGCACACTTTTAGTATGCTTGTTTTCAGAGCAATCTGTTGAACAGTCAGTCACATCCAAAGCTGGCTCTTTCTGTCATAGAATTCACTTAAAGCAGGACTACTTTATTTTAATTACAAAAGAGCAGTATCAGTCATCCAGACATATGATATACTAACTTGGAGACATCATTTACCCCTCATATTGATGTATTTTCATAACTGTACATAAATAATTCTTACAGTTCTATGGTCCTGTGACAGAACCTGTGGGGAACAGTCTAGCACCTTCAAGTAGGATAATTTCAAAGGGAAATGGGGCTGGAGAGATGGCTCAGAGGTTAAGAGCACTGCTTGCTCTTCCAGAGGTCCTGAGTTCAATCTCAGCAACCACATGGTGGCTCACAACCATCTGTAATGAGATCTTCTGACATTCAGGTGTACATGCAAGCAGAACATTGTATATGTAATAAAATAAATAAATATTAAGAAAAAAATATCAAAGGGAAAGAGGAAAGGAAACACCAGCAATTTGGTACTTACGAGATGTCAAATTTGACAAAAAGCAAAGAAGAGAGGTGGAAAAAAAAAAAAACACAGATGCAAATTAGATGTTAAAATTGTCTAAATTAAATAGGATGAAGACCAAAATTAAAGAGATATCCACAAGACTGAAGAAGACTAAACTGGATATCTTTTGGCAGGGAAACTGGGCATTTCTGAGAGATGTTATTGTCCTGTGTAGACTGCAGGCTTGACCGGCTGATGAGACTGTAGTAACATTTATAAGGATGGGAAATACGGCTGGAGGAATAAAGTTAGAATTCTAGTTTGTATTAATGAATCTGAGGCATTTAGATGTATTCATAGGCTTTAAGAAATAAGCAGAGAGGGCTTTACCGTGTATCCCTGGCTAGCCTGGAGCTCTACCCAGACTATCCTCCAGCTGGCCTGATCATGCTTCACCAAGTACTTAAGCTGACCCAGACAGGCCTTGAACCCATGAGCTACCTGCTCCAGCCTCCCAAGTAGATGGAATTATAGGACTATGCCACCACATCCGCTGTGCTGGGAGGTCTCAGAGTTTCTCCAGCTTCAATCATCTGTCTCCTAGGTTGTCCTTTGAGTTGGGTCAGTGTTCATGGGGAAACACTTTGCCTTTAGACTTGGCAAGGGCATTCAGCTTAACAGTAAGTGCCAGAATGATAACACAGCAGAGGCAATGGTAGACAGATTTGGTGGCTGGAAATGAATGTGGACTTCCTAACTTTTTTTTTTTAATGGCTTCTTAACCACCTAGCGATTGAAGGAGAAGTAGGGCACCCTGGCTTCTTTCTTTTTCTATTTATGAGCTTGTCTGTTGAGATAGCTCAGTGGGTACATGCACCAGCCGCCAAGCCTGAGGGCCGGAGTTCGATCCCCAGGATCCGTGTGGCAGAAGGAGAGAACAGACTCCCCCGTGTTCTCCACGTGCTTGAGGCACACCTATGTAAGTACATTAAGTAAATGAATACGTGTAATAATAAAAAAGTTACATGCTCTACTAAAAAAAAAAAAAAAAGAAAGAAAGAAAAAGAAAGAAATAAGCAGAATCCTAAGGTGAGAGTGTCAATTTGAGAGTTGACACAGGGTCTCTACAGTACAACTTATAGAATGAATCTCATACTCTCTCTCCCTCCTTCCTCCTCCTCGTCTCTCTCTCTCTTCCTCCCTCCCTCTTTCTGTCATAATAATATATGTACAGCACAGCTGCACCTAAGGCTCAAGCATCACTTCAGAAGAGGGAGAGGAATGATTGTAAGAGCCAGACTATCAGGACATTTGCTGTGAGATTTTTGTCTCCTAAAAACGTCAGACTCTACAGCCATGACATCTCACCAGCATGACTACATAAACATAAATTGAATAAGGATGGCAACAATAGTCTTGCTAATATGGATGGGGTACAGCTCAATAGTCCTCAACCTAAACAAAGAAGAACAAGTAACTAAGGAATGCGGAAAACTAGAGAAAGTCATTCCTCGGGAAGAGCACACCAACTGGTTATCCAATATGAAATGGCCAGCCATAAAAACATACATACAAATAACATAGTACAGACTGAGCAGGTTCTATTTGTATATTTAAGAATGTATATACATATGTATATATATATATATATATATTTGTAATAGCACATATATATTTAACAGCAATTAAAGAAAAAAGGCCATTATGGGTGCAGGTTACATGGGAAGGTTTAAAGGGATGAAAATGAAGTAGAAAACGATGTGATCAGTTAAAAAAAAAAGGTAATTATTTAAAAAGAACCCATAACAAATAAGTAGACTAGAAGAAGGATTTCTGTGTGCCTGAGAAGCATTGTTTTTTAAATTTGAAAATTTAAATTTTTTCTTGTACATTTTTTTTTTTTTAATTTCGGTTGTCACTGTACCTGTGCTGTGGCTTTATTCACTGTCTCTCTGTTTGTCATGACTTAGGTTGTTCTGCCCAGTTCACGAACCCCAAAAGACTAGGAATAAACAGACTCTGCTGTAAATACATGAGGTTCTTTTTATTGTAAATTGCAAGCTGCAGCTTGGGTCCACACCCCCCACAGCCGAAGCGGTGAGAGAGCTCCCTGCTCAGGTTAGTTGGGTGATTTAAAGATTCTGGTCGCTCCCAGCATGCCAAAGGCAGGGGCGATTCCTGCCTGGCAAGCATCTATTAGTCAAAATGCTACATTTTGAGTTGATTGGCTATAGGAAGGTCCCCAGACCATTAATGACCTGGTGTCCCTCCCTCGGGGAATGGGACAGTTTACTAGGGTGGAGAAAGAATGCAGTAAAGCGGTCCTTCCCCTCAGGGCATTCCTGGACTTCTCCACCCACCTAGTTCAGGCCTTAAATAATAGCTGCTAATTTTTAATCTTTTCGGCTCTCAAGGTATGCTTGCTTGACAACCTCTCCCTGCCTCTTTGCTGGGATAAAAAAGTCCAGTGAATCTTAGTTTGCAGATTGTCCCCCATCTGGCGCAATCATTTTGTCTATGGAGAATTCCTGCTTGCTTTATGAAAAAGTAATTGTAATCATTATTTAAATTTACCTCTTGCTCAAATAATTCCTGTTTGTTTGTTTGTTTGTTTGTTTGTTTTGTTTTGCTTTTCTGAGTATTTGTACTCAGTGTTTAGCTCAGATGCTTCCCAAGGGCTTCTTCCTCACTGTAAATCATTAACTCTTGTGACAAACCTATCAGTAGGCTATATTGTCTTCCTTGTTTTCTAATAGGGTTTGGAGGACAGAAATTTTGGATAACCTGCCTAAGGTCCTGCATCCATGTCTTATGCAGTGTGCAATAGTGTGAGAAGAAACTGGCTTTGTGATGATTCCTTCAACTGCAGGGGCCAAGTATCTCTTACTACTTTCAGATCTAGCCTCTGAGCACCTCAGAGGCATGGTTGTACTAGAGAATTTCTTTCCTCTACATTGTTGGTTCTCAGAGGTTTATTCTGATTATCACTGTTATCCATGTGTGTATTAATGTATTTAACCATTGTCTTTCCCATACTCTATACCACCTGGTGCTAGAGTATGAAAGGTTCCTTCGGTTGATGAAGAGATAAACCAATGACTGTACTAACAATGAAAAACAGGAAGTGAATAAAGTGTTGCTATGAAAGATGCGGAGAAACAGCTGTGCTGTAGTGATTTTTGGTAGGTTCTATGATGTAGTGTTTACTGATAAAAATCCTTTCACTGCTGTGCATTAGTAGGCCACATGAAGCAATGGGAAGCAGGCTTCTTTATAATTCACTTCTGCTTTTGTAACTGCAGAAAACCCTGACATGTTTATGAAATGACAAGAGCCCTTTACCACAACAGAAGAAGCACAGTCAAGATGAACTCTTACTAGGTTTTTGTTTGCTTATTGGTAGATTACAATATTAAAATTGCCTGACTGACTGCTGAAGTCTCTCTCTTTCTCCCCTTTTTCTCTCTCTCTCCGTGTGTGTGTGTGTGTGTGTGTGTGTGTGTGTGTGTGCATGTTCATGTTTGTATGTGTGTGTTTGTCCTTGTGTGTAATTGTGAGTATGTGTGTTTGTTTATGTATGTATGTGTGTATGGATATGTAAATGTGTGTGTGTCCCTATCTTGTGCTGGGACCCTTCTCTAAACAAAACTTTCTTGTGGCTCCATTTAACATAGAGAAAAAGACAATGCAGCCATTCCTGATGTGATCTGATGGACTAAGATCAGAAGGAAGGAAGTCCCCTTGGGGACTTGGGGAGGGGCATGCGTGAAGAAGGAGGAGGGAGGATGGGACTGTGAGGGGAGGAGGGAGAGGGAGAGCCTTATGGAGGGATACAAAGTGAATAAACTGTAATTAATACAAATAAATAAATTTAAAAAAACATAGAGAAGAAGAAGACCTTCTTTATCTAGGCTTTATTGGTACTTTTATGCTTGCATGGTGCACTGCTCGCGCATAGCCTTGGATGCTCCTCTCGGGATGGCCCCCTCCACCACCACCAGCACAGAAGTTTGATGTGTGGTCATTTATTTCTAAAGATACAAAGTAACAGTGTCTACCATGATAGAAAGTTTAAAAAAAAGATGAATCCAGGGATATTAGATGCACTTAAAAAAACATGCCTCTTCTAAAATAATTGTGCTAAAGTAGTATCTTGGGAGGGGCTCTTAGAAGACAAAAATGCCAGATAAGGATTTACGCAGGAATAACCAACTCATATATAACTGCTTAATCAGTTGGTTACTTACTATCAGCATTTGGCCAAATCAGTTTATACTTCAGAAACATTAATGGAAGATAAGCGAATGTACACTTTGTCCTACTGTCCATGCAGAACAACATGAGCTGCTGTACTGTCTCAACTCATTCCGTGGGAATAAATGACAGTTTTTATAGCTTGTTTTGTTTTTCTGATTATTTAAACTTATTAGTGTGTCTTTCTATCTCCCCTTTCTATCATAAGATTCCCTTCATTTTCCCCAAAGTTTGGCCTATGAGGCTCAGCATCTGCTTTGATACCTTTCTGGGTAGAATCTTTCAAAGGCCCTCTGTGGTAGTATCCTGTCCCTGTTTTCTCCCTCTTTCAGTGTCCATCCCATTTGCCTTTCTGAATGAGGATTGAGCATCTTCCCTAGGGTCCTCCTTCTTGCTCGGCTTCTTTTAAGTGTACAGATTTTAGTATGATTATCCTGTATTATATGTCTAATATCCACATATAAGTGACTATAAACCATATGTTTCTTTCTGTTTCTGGGTTACCTCACTAAGGATGATCTTTTCTAGTTCCCACCATTTGCATGCAAATTTCAAGATTTCTATGTTTTTAATTGCTGAGTAGTATTCCATTATGTAAATGTACCACAATTTCTGTATCCATTCCTCAGTTGACGGACATCTGGCTTGTTTCCAGATTATGGCTATTATGAATAAAGCTGCTACAAACATGGTTGAGCAAATATCCTTGTTGTATATTTGAACATATTTTGGATATATGCCTAAGAGTGTTATAGCTGGATCTTGAGGAAGCAAAAGACCTGGAGGGGACAGGAGCCCCACAAGGAAAGCAAGAGAAACAAGAAATCTGGGCCCAGGGGTCTTTTCTGAGACTGATACTCCAACCAAGGACAATTCATGGAGGTAACCTAGAACCCCTGCACAGTTGTAGCTCATGGCAGCTCAGTCTGTAAGTGGGTTTCCTAGTAATGGGAACAGGGACTGTCTCTGACATGTACTCAGTGGCTGCCTTTTTCATCACTTCCCCCTGAGGAGGGAGCAGCCTTACCAGGCCACAGAGGAAGAAAATGCAGCCTGTCCTAGTGAGACCTGATAGGCTAGGGTCAGAGGCAAGGGGAAGAAGACCTCCTATATCAGTGGACTTGGGGAGGGGCATGGGAGGAGATGAGGGAGGGAAGGTGGGATTGGGAGGAACTGAGGGAGGGGGCTACAGCTGGAATACAAAGTGAATAAACTGTAATTAATAAAATAAATAAATTTTAAAAATAAAAACCAAAATTATAAGTGTGTGCAAACCTAAGTTTGGCCTAAGGTTGAAGTGGGAGGAATTCAACTCTCCTCATGGAAAAAATATGTTTTAAAATGTTTCATTACTACTTACTAATTTTATACAATAATGGGTTTCATTATGACATTTTTGTATATGCACCAAAAGTATTTTGATCATATTCTTTCCAGTTGCCCTCTCCTAGCTTATTCTCAACCCTCCTGATTACTGATCCTCTTTTTCTTTCCACCTCCTCCTTTACTGTTGTCTTTTTGTTGTTGTTGTAACCCAGTGAGCTTCATTACATTTGCTGACACATTCATTGCTTACAGGAGCGTGAGAACCATACTAAGTGGCTTTACCACTGAATAAAATGTCTGCCTTCAGTCTTCAACCTTTAGCTGCCTAAGCAGGAAAGGAGCAAGCAACCATTAATGGCCTGTTAATCCCCAGAGAGGATTGCAGAGATAATGATTTTTCAAAAATAATACTAGAAGCGAAATACCTTTAATATACAGCATAGCCTGCTCTGATGGCCTTTTAAAAGCATAATTTGCTATTACTTAGTTTGCATGTCTTTGTTAGAACCATGACGAGACATATCTTAAAATGAATTAATTTAAATATAAATTAGAACACACGTGTTCTAATTTTATTTTACTTATCAATTTAATAATATGACTATATAACTTAACTGCACAAGCTGATTTTTAAAGACATTTTGAATATGTTGTATATGTACAACATATCTTGAGTTGATTGAAATATAAATTAGTACATGCTTTATTATGATGTTTGCTAATACTAATATGTTTACAGTATATGTAATATATTTGCTAATATGGTAAACGTACAATGCATGGATGATATCACCTGAAAAAAAGGAATGCTGTTTCAGGAGTAGCACACTATAATATTGTAATGGGATTGATTTTATGATCACTGCCTTATCATTTCCAGCTTTACATTGTTCCGTTTTTACATGTTGGCAAACTAATTCTTAGAATTTGTCAAAACGTCACTTGTCTATTTATTGTATATTGCCTTATTGTATGAGTGGGAAAACTTTATACCTGTTCAATTTTGGTTAGAAAATTAATTTTCAGAAACATATCAGAAAGAAAATATCAAGTTTTACTGAAGAGATGGCTTAGTGGGTAAGAACCTTTGCTCTGCAAGCGTGAGTCAGCGACTTCACATCCTCCTCACCCATGTGAAAAGCGTGGGTGCATGTGACTGTATAGATGCCTAGACCTGATTGGCCAGCCCGCCTACCTGAAATGCTGAGCTTCCGGTTCAGCTCAGTTCTCTAGTCTCAAAACAGTAAAGCAGAGAGCAACAGAGAAGGATACTGGTGTCCTGTTCTTCCTCCATGGGCATGCTTATGGGTGGCAGGCCTGAGCTCACTCGTATGCATTGCACACAGCACATTAAAAAAAGTGTGAATAAAATTTCAAGCATTTGTAATGATGTGCAAAAAGTATTCGTTTACTACTATTTGTTGCTGCTGTTGTTAATTGTGTGTATGAAAATGTACGTGAATGCACGGATGATCTATGTTTTATTTATTATTATACAATAAGTGTGCAGGAGAAGGGGCTTGGTAGATAGAAGCATTTGCTCCATGAACCTGGTAACCTGAGTTTGATTCCAGAAAACCACGTAAAGGTGAAAGAATGAACTGACTCCATAAAGTTGTCCTCTTGTCTCTATATGTGCTCCATGGCATGTGCACACACTAGTCTCGTCCCAAATCATGCAATCAAAGAAAAAAAGCAAGCCACAATCTGTGGCGTGAACTCTACGAGTCTTTTAACTAGCAAGTTTCTTTTGTGTGGGGTTGGGGTATGAGTTGGAGGGTTGAAGAATGAAAAGTCTTACTGTGACAGTTTATATTGTAGATAAAGTGAAGTGTCTATTACATGGTAATGGGTTAAAACAGACTTTTTGCATTTTGTAAAAACTCATTCTTTTTTTTTTAAAAGAAAACTGCCTAAGTTATACATATAAATGATTCTCCATCAAAAAAATAAGTATGACAGAGGCAAAGAGAACAAAATGTGAGTATTTCCTCATGTCCTTCTCACTCATGCCTCTTGGGAGTAACAACTGCTATTAGTTCAGTATGTTTTATTTTAGTGCAAAATTCTAGCCATTTCCAAATATGCACTTTGGTAAAAGTAATTTTGGGATTGGGGTCACAATGCACATTCTTTTAGCCGGGTTGGAGGAGATCAACATTCTTTGTAATTAAAGAGATTTGCTTACGTGGCCCAAAGGTCACTCTTTATTATTTTCTCAGGTTCACCCATGTAGTTAGCCCTCTGCCCAGTGGTCTCACTATGATACTCACACATTTCTTCATCGCCCTTGTGAGGAACAGAGACCTTGCCCTCAAGAGCAAACCAACTTTTTTAAAGTTAGGTTGTTTTTTAAGCAAAAAAAAAAAAAAAAAAAAAAAAAGTTGCTTATAAAAAAATGAGAATTTTTTTTTCTATGATAGATGGTGACAGACTTTGCCTATATTCTTTTGTGTTCATATTCATGACTACGGATATACCCATACTCATGTCACACTTTAAGTTCTTTCATTGGTGTTGGCTTTTCTTTTTATTCTCAACTTTTTGTGCCCTCCCTGTCTTCTATCGTTCGCACTAACATTTGGCTCCAGGTTTGATGGTGATAAGTGCAGCATAGGGTACCTGAACCTCTGCACTTTTATCACTTTGTTGTCTAGTGAAGCATATATGCATTGTCAGACATTTAGAAATAGCCCTACCTGCTGGATGCTAAGAGAAGTTGCCCAGTTTACACAATGAAAACTGTCTCCTAAAGTTTTCAAATGTTTCAAGTCAACATCTCTAATTGATGCCAGTATTTGTAGTGGGAGGGGACCAAAGAGCAGCTACTCAGATAAAGGATTTGGGATTAAGTAGCATTTTTGAACCCATAATAATTTTCTAACATATTTTTCCTAATCTAGGTCATAGTGTACTTGATTTATACATAGTTGACACAAATTTAAAAAACAAGTGTACTATCTAACTCTTAAGAATGTCCTTGGGGCTGGAGAGATGGCTCAGCCGGTAAGAGCACTGGCTGTTTTTCCAGAGGACCTGAGTTCAATTCCCAGCAACCACATGGTGACTCACAACCATCCGTAATGGAATCTGATTCCCTCTTCTGCTGTGCACCAAAAACAGTGTTCATATACATAAAATAAATAAATCTTTAAAAAAAAAAAAAAGAATGTCCTCAGTTACATATAAAAGTACAAGTAGCCCAAAATCCTGAACTAAGATCTTCATGTCTTCAGAGACATGCATGCAGACTTATAGTTCTTTGTACTTTATAAAATCCATATTATGTTAAAACTAATACGTATGTGATTTCCAGATTTTTAAAAAGGTAACTCAAGGATGGATGCATAGCAAAGTCTAAATCTGTATTTTTCTTAGCATTTGTTCTTTAAAATTCAAATATATGCAATTTAAATGGAATAACAAAGAAAAGTTGTACTATTTCAGCTAAGTTGGGGAACCTTGGTGAGAGGTTTTTGCTAGGGGACATTTTCAGGCCGAGATGTCACATATGGCTATCCTCCTATAGAAAAGGACCAGCAACAAGTAGATAATGAAGCCTGCCTCACAGTGTTTGTATTTCATACTTAATGTTCTTGTTTCCGCCCTTAGTCTATATTCACGCGTAATGAATTTCCTGTTGATTTTAAAATAAATTTCTATTATGGACTATTTTAAAAGAGTTGCCTATTTTGAGCAGCCCACAGCACAGTGTTAAATCACTTCCCTTCCAGGAACAATGCTTGACTGTGAACTGAAAATCTGATCATGAAATTCAAGCATTATATTCATTTAAACGTATCATATTTCCCTTTTTGTTTTTAATACAATGATTTATAATTGGTAACGTCTGAGAAGTGTGCTTCCTCCTTTTTAATGAGAGCAAGCTAGTTTTAAAAGATTTGAAAATAGCAAATCTTTTAAAAAAAAATGAAGTATTTTGTTTTCAAATGAACCTAAGCCATGTTCTATAAACCAGTAATATATTTAATGCTAATAGTTGTCTTAATTAAAATAATAAGAATTATTCTTTCCATAAAGTGGAGAGGAAGTAAGATTACTAAAATTTAATGTCCTGACAGTGATATCTATACCACTAATGTTGGTGGATATGGAAAGCTAAGCATGTACAGTATAATGATAAAAATTACCTTTTTGTAATTATTTTTTCTAGCACAGTTTTTAAAAATTTATTAATATATGAGAATTGTACAAATTATAATATTTTAATTAAATAAACCATTTAAATCTTAAATATTCAATTGTAAATGCATCACAATCTCATTTCTGTTTTATATCCTTATAAATATATAATCTGGTAAGAAAGGTACAGAGGTTAAACAATGGTGAGAAATCATTTACTCTCTTGGAAAGTTTTACTGGCCACTGAATGAAGGAACAAATTTGTGTTCTATGAACCTTCTCCCCTTGATCCGCAAAGGCTTTTGGTTTTAAATAGGGATTTTCTGGAACATGATAAAGTTATTCTGCGCCATTATTTTTAAATGTTGTCTAACGTAATCTCTACTGAGTGTTAACTCTCACGGAACACCACTCATAGGACCTTTTGGACTTAGAATTCTTCCTTGGGGCTGGAGAGGAGATTGCTATTAGCTCTTGAGGTTTGCAAAGGGAATGAAAATACGACCTCCTCTTTTGTTTTGTTTTGTTTTGTTTTTGTTCTTAAACTTCAGCAGTAAAGCCAAAGCTGATTCCAGCTTGCTTGCTTCTAGATCTCCTCAGGAATGCTATTAAAAATAGTTCAAGCATGTGGCAGGGTATACTATTCATGGTGGCTTATGATAAACCACATTTATAGGTATTCTTTTACCAGGTATTTCTGTAGTTCTCTCTCTCTCCCTCTCTCTCTCTGTCTCTTTTGCAAGCCTGAAGTTCTATGTTACTTCAGCTGTTTGATGGAGGTTTCTCTTGGAAATTGAAGTTTCGTGTGCCGTCTCATTTGGCTGTAATAAAGGTCATATTTATTTTAAATTGTAGACTTTATGGCCGAGGAACATCGGAACTAGCCAGTTTCAATTCCCACTCCTTTGCTGACCCCAGCTTTGGCCTTCAGTACCTCTTGCCTGGTTGCTTAACTTTCCTCTCAGATTTTGCTGTTCTCTCACTCTCATTCATTACCACTCTGATAGTGTTTCATGGTGGACAAAAGCCTCCAGAATCCTGCCTTTTATCAATGCCTCTTTATGTCTATTCTATTTTCTCTACCTTCTGCCCTGTCCTTGTATTCATTACTCCTGTGCTCTACACAAACTTAACATCATGTGAGCTTCTGAAGTTTTCTCTTTCCTTTTGCAATCCTCACTTCTTTTTTTATTAAGTTTCCCCAAAATGAATATAAATCCATTTGTCTATGAACTGCTCCACTCCCTTCAAGGTTCAGTAGGCATTTTGTCTTCTCCCTGTAAGCATCTTGGGCTCTCTTTGAATTCTTTGCAAATGAGTGCATAGCCTTCTTCTTCCAGAAATGCCACTGCATTTCTTGTGGTTTTATTTATTTTGTTTTTCTTTTTATGATTAGATTATAATCTTAGTATATAGGAAAGACTTGTGTTAAAAAGTCAGGTGTGTTAAGTTTCTGATCCATTTCTTATATCTGCTTTAGGTAGAGACTGTCTTGTTTATAAATTATTTTATATTTTAAGTACTCCATTTCTTGCATTCAAAGTTGTATGCTGGCAATAACTAAGACTTCAAAGAACAAATAAGGCTTATTTGTGGAGGAATGCTATTTACAGTATCCTGAAGAATCTCAATGTTTTTGCCACCCAAGGAGAAATAACTTCCTTATTAACACCCCCCCCCACACACACACACAAGGATACAGACACAGTGAAGGAGTTTATGTGTAGGAATGGAATGTGAAATGCACCATTCATTGCAAGAGCAGTTAAAGATGACTTTACATCTACATGTACATTTACACTTTTGGAAAAGAGGATGTTTGCCTGTCTTTCAGGCCTTTATGAGCTCACTTATAGCAGTTATTTAGAGCCAGCTGTGGTTATTTCTGAATATTAATGACAATTTCTAGTTTTGAATTAAGGAAGTTGATATGGCATAGCAATAGATACAGGGCATTTCAGTTTCTCATTTTTATTTGTTTATTTGTGAAAACTCTTCTATACATAACATCACTATATGGTACAAAAGCCTTCAGCCTAGTATGTTTGCAAAAAGAATGTGCACAATGGTTTACTAACTCAATTAATGAAGCCATATAATTAGGCTCTTGAAAAGAGTAAGTTGCTTTTCTACTTTTCTTGTTTCTTTGGTGGAAGAGCTAACATGCATAGAAAAGTGTTTAGTACTAGCTGCATTTATCTGAAGCTCAGTCTTGAGGGTTAATGGCTTGAACGTGGGCAGAAGGAACACTGACAAAATCCTAGGGTCAGAATAGTGGCAGCAGTCTGGGGCTCCATGCTGCCCATGCACAGGAGTCTGGGATTACTCTGTGCGCAGTTTTTGCATCTACTCAGAGCTAAGTGAGTAAATTACCAGATTCCAATGCCATTAATTAAATTTATATACGAGCTCCTCATACCTTTAAATCATTGTTCTGAGAACATTCTGAAACTTAATCCTCGAACAATAATTATTTGGTGAGAGTAGAAAGTGTCAGCAAAATTTTCAATGTTCTCTTTTTAAGAAAAATAATATTCCAAGGTCTTGTAAAATGACTACAATAATTTTTGTTTCCTCTCTAAATGTCTCTACGACACTGAATAGAGTAAATATAGAGCCTCTGTTTGATTACTTTGGACATTTAAAATATGACTTCATTTGAGGAGTAGGTTCATTTTTATTCTACTGAACTCAATGGCAAGTGTGGAAGTCAATACAGAACTAATAGATACAGATGTTTTGATTAATATGTACTTTGCAAAACCTCAGTGTAGATACTTAAATATCTCTTTATGTCATAATTATGTTATTAATGTGTTATAACAATATATCTTCTCTTTTTGCTTTCTGATCTCATTCACCCATTCCTCAGTCTCCAAAAGAGTAGGTATAACAGATAAATTCTGAAAGCAGCATTCCATTCAGTCATGTCTCTGCTGTTGGAATCTGCCTATATTTCTCCATTGTTATTTGCTGGCTTCACATCATCTACTGACAACTTTAATATCAGTCTCTGTAGAATCAGACACCTATGGCCAAATTTGCAAACCCCTAAATTAGAAAAGATTACTCCTTCAACCTGCTTCTTCTACAGAGGCATTGAATCATTGGACCTCTCAGTAGCAACCCTGTCAACTTGGAAATTTAGTTTTAATTATTTTTTTTAAGATTTGTTTATCATTTATATAGTATTCTGACACACACCAGCAGAGGGCACCAGATCTCACTATAGGTAGTGTGAGCCACCATGTGGTTGCTAGGAATTGAACTCAGGACCTTCAGAAGAACAGCCAGTACTCTTAACCTCTGAGCCATCTCTCTAGCCCTAGTTTTAATTAGTTTTAAGACCACAAACAATTGCAGTAAACACAGCATCTATGTTCTAGACTGTTGGGCAAAAACTTTTGTTCCTTTGTTTACATTGTGAAAACAGGAGGGAAGTTGAAGTCAAAGGGCTTCAATAGCAACTGCAGAGAAGGCTCCTTGGCATTAGAAGGACCTTTGTTTTCAAAATACCTTCAGGGAGACTGGGAGAACCAAAGTATCTGAAGGCTAGTTGATAGTGCTGCTTATGAACTAGGGACTTTGGTACAAGCACAGGAGTCAAGAAGGCAGTGGTGTTTTGTTCATTACCTTGGACTGATGGTGGGTCACTATTCTGAGTGGAAGAAGCCTACCGATGATACAGAGCTCACAAAGAATTTTTAGTATCATGGAGCTTTTGACCTCCAAATAAACTCCATGGGTAGACTGTTGATATATTTCAGCTGAGAACATTAACAGTTAGGAAGCATAAGTGACATGCCATAGCCACAACATTGACAAGTAATAGAATTGGAGCAGTAAAGTAGTTACCTCTCTGGGCACAAAGATCCATCAACTTCTG
Source organism: Psammomys obesus (assembly GCF_907164565.1). Taxonomy (NCBI): domain Eukaryota; kingdom Metazoa; phylum Chordata; class Mammalia; order Rodentia; family Muridae; genus Psammomys; species Psammomys obesus. The sequence continues at coordinate 43,659,607 of NW_026593286.1, read as the reverse complement.
AAACCAGCAGTTCATATTCTGACCCAGTGAGCCATTAGTGTTCCTCTTTCTCTTTTTCAAATAACTAAACCAAAGAATAGAGAGAGCTGCCTAAGGCATTTAAACTATGTGATCCAAGAGAAAGACTGAATCATATGACCCCACCCATCTATCTCCATTCCTATCTCAATTCCTAACTCAAAACATGATGTGTTTTAAAATAAACAAAACCCTCTTGAAGATCTAGTGTAAAATCAAACTTGGCCAGTTCACATTGTCTTCTCTCTCATGTTGGATCGTCTCTGTGACGAGTGGAGTTCATGACCAGTATCTGCATCTTTGTTAAGCTATAAGAATATGGGGCATTCCAAAACAGTTGTTACAAGATGGATGAGTCACGATTGTTTCCTTCAGCTGATCAAGCTGCATAAGCAATTACTAGTAATAAATATATAATTGACCAGCAGGGTTCTTTTTCTTTTTTCTTTCTTTCATTAGTAAGGCGTTGTCTGCTCTGACCACCTTGGGATCTTGATGTGTTGAGTAATGTGTAGAGGAAGCTTTCCTCAGATACCCATGGGATTTCTAATGATTTTATGTATAGCAATAGAGGGTTAGTGAGCAGAAGAGAGCCAGGAAGCATACTAGATATAATGACAAAGTACATAGAGTGCACCCTATATTAAAATAGTCCCAGCAGTGGAACAATCTTCTGTTCTTTGAGTGACTTCTGCTAAGTGAGACAGGGTACTACAAACCTGTGAGACTCCACTGTGCCTGTTCAGTGACTGTTTCATAGTAGGTTGGAATGAGAAGATAACCATAAATGGAGATTCCAAAAATCGTGATCAATGTGAAATCATCCATATTCCACGCATGAATGTTCATGGTACCAATTGGAGTGACTAGGAAAAAAAGACAATGCTTTGTTTGAGGAGGGTCATGCTTTCTTTTCTTAGTAGTCTTCTACAGGCAATTAATTTTGACAGGCAATTAAGATGTTCAGTTGATGAGCACAGTGGTGTGGGAAGTTAAAAGCCTTTCCTGGGGGGTAGTTGTTGTGCATTCTGAAAAACTCTGTCACTGAAGATAACAAAAATTTAATACATCATACAGAGAGAGTTGTGTCAACATGCTGGCAGGAACCACTACCTCCTTTTCTTACTTCTTCCTCTGTTTTTCTTTCTTACTCCTTATTTTCTTTTTTCTCTTAACTGGAGCCCACAGCATCTGGGTGACTTTTTCTGGAGAGATTAAATGATGCATCCATGGGCAGGGAAGGTGGCTCAGTGGTTAAGAAACCTTATTATTCTTGCAAAGGACTACGGCTCAGTTTCTACCACCCACGTGGTGGCTCCGAGCCACCAATAACTCCATATCCAGAACATCTAATGCCCTCTTTTGAATACCATGAGCATGAGGCACACATTAAAAATATATATCTATTCATCCCAGATAGTGAGGCGACTAACAGACCAAACAATTCAGTTTAACTACATGAACCAAAGGGTTTATTGGGATTGTTTGAAGGAGTATGGGTGACTCAAAGATAACTGTAGAACCAAGAAGTTCCCCCAGGTATCAATTAAACAGCTATATTACAGGTGAGTACTACCTGTATAACTAATATAATATAATATAATATAATATAATATAATATAATATAATATAATATAAATATATAATATAATATAATGTTATAAGCTATCCTGCCAGTATAGCAATTGGCCCTCCACTCTGTCTTTGAGATATTTTCTCTATGCTGGCAAGGTAGCTTATGCAGACTCTACAAATAACTCTGCAAAGATAAGTGTCTATTGTCACAGAAACACTATGGAAACTCACACTTTCCAAACAGACATATGCTTCATGGTGAAGATAGATTTTAAGTTTGAAATTTATTTCCTGAGCTTAGCTCAGTAAAGTAAGCATGTTTTAGGTTATATTTGCTGTGGGTCCTTGGTTTCTGCCTGTCTAGACTGACATTTTGTTTTCTGCTCCTTTCATTGTTCTTGTATGTATTGTTCCAGATGACAGGACAAAGTAATTCTCTTAAAATGTGTCTTCAGTATATTTCCAGAAGGACCATTTGTTTTTTCAGTTGTTTCCTGGTGTATTGGAAACAGACATACTGACTTATTTCAGTGATGAAGTGCCCTGCTCTGTCTTTGCTCAGTTTCTTTTAGCTCATTACTTGAGTTTGTGGAATCTACAAGGCAGGGTGCTAGATGAGTTTGTGGCTTTCTGCACCTTTGTTGTCTGTGTTGAATACAACTGTAATTACAATTCTACAACTGTAAAATCTAATTGAGCTTTAAGAATCTAGTCAGGTGTTTATGACATGTGTGTTTTATGATTTCACATATCTACTACTGGAGGCTCATTTTCAATTTTCACCAAAATCCTGAAAAAGTAAGTAAAATTATCTTTGTTTTAAAGATAAAATACATGACATGAAAATGTTTAAAATTGTTTGCCTTTTCAGTTCATGAGGTAATTAAGACATCTGATTGACAAGGCTCACTGACATATGTGTAATAGCCCCCCGATAAGTAAAAGTTTTATTATTGTTGTTTATTATTTGCATGGATGTTAGTGCTCAACTGAGCTTCAGTATAGGTGATGTGCTGGTCATCTGAGTCCAAGGTGATTTTGGATACCTTTAGGAATACAAATGGGGTGAATACTAAACGCAGTTTTATTTCTTCTCTTACTGGAGCAGAGTTCAGAATTATTGCCAAGAAGCCAGATGCTAGTGACCTTCTGGAATATGTTCCCTTTCCTATTTGCTGGCTTCAGCTTACAACGCCACCCGTTAGCTGTTAGGGTGGACGCTGTGCTTTCTGCTGATGACTGAACAGAAGGTGGCCATGGTGTGACTCAGCCCTTCTGTCCTGGCTGCTGACTCAGCGAATCAGCAGTCTGCCTTTGTGCAGCTTTGGTCGGCTCTGCAGAGGCTTATCTGGAAAGGCAGAGAAAATAAAACAAGACGCTAGTGGAAACACGTTGAGGTCTCTAACTTCTCTGTGTGGTCTTTATTGTCAGGTTTAAGAACCACATTGCCAGAGAGGTATTTTATTGTAGGGCCATTTAACAAATAGGCTGGTGTCAGATTCTAGATAAAACGTAAGTTTACATTTTGGACTGAGACCATTTTTATCACAGGGCTCTGTGTTTTGCAAGTACTCACATGAGAACAAGATGCCTAGTGTACACAGTGCAACTGATGAATCCCCCAGGGACCCACAGAGAGATGCCATTCCTGTGTCAATAAAGCACTCTTTGTGTCGCAGTCATTTCCCTCATTTTGGATAGGAATGTTTGAATCCAAAAAAACAGATGAAACAGGCCCTGCTTTGCTGGTGCCTGTAACTTGGGAACTCTTGCTTAGTGACATGTAATAGCTGTTTCTTGCAAGGAAAAGAGAGTTGTGTTTGTTTTCCTGAATTATTTAACAAGTGTCCTTGAAACTGTTTGCACATTGGAACTTTGGTGACAGAACTATGATCTTCCAGCTTTAGACTTTCATGTTTCCCAGGTTCTGTCCAAAATCTTTGCGTAATTCCCATGATTCTGTGCACGTTTTCAGGTAGGATGTTGTGGACTCTTTGTGTGTCTGCCCCCTATAATGCATCCCACATTCCAAGGTGTTGTCACACTTCTGTGGACAGCCTTGGAATATGGCTAACAGGATGTTCAGTTCAGTTACAGGGACATTTATTATGTATGGATTTAGTTCCTAATTGTAGTGTGAGTCACCTGAAACATTAGTTTTAGAAGCGAAAAACTATCACCTATCAGCAGTTCTATGCGGTTACTGCACTAATAACCCCTTGTTCTACTTTCCCCTAGAAACCTCCCACTGCTGCTGTTGTTTCCAAGGGAGCCTTTGCCTCCAGAGAGATGTCGATGTAGAAATAGGGCTCGCTCAGTCGGGAGGATCAGAGCAGGGATGAAACATTACCCTCCTAAGAGAGGATGACCAGAATTACAGAAGGAAAAGAAGCATATATGATAAATTATTTAAGTTTATTGTATTTAGCAGTCAATGATTCCCTCCTGCCTCTGCCTTTCTTTTTTTCAATATTTTTTATTTTAATTTTTCTTAATTACACTTTATTCACTTTGTATCCCCCATAAACTTCTCCCTCCTCCCCTCCCAATCCCATCTTCCCTCCCCCTTCTTCACACATGCCCCTCCCCAAGTCCACTGATAGGGGAGGCCTTCCTCTCTTTTCTTCTGATCCTAGTCTATCAGATCTCATCAGGAGTGGCTGCATTGTCATCTTCTGTGGCCTGGTAAGGTTGCTCCCCCCTCAGGAGGAGTGATCCAAGAGCAGGCCAATCAGTTCATGTCAGAGACAGTCCCTGTTCCCATTACTATGGAACGCAGTTGGACACTGAACTGCCATGGGCTACATCTGTGCAGGGGTTCTAGGTTATCTCCATGGTACTTGGTTGGAGTATGAGTCTCAGGAAAGACCCTTGTGCTCAGATTTTTTTGGTTCTGTTGCTCTCTTTGTGGAGTTCCTGTCCTCTCCAGATCTTATTATTTCCCACTTCTTTCATAAGATTCCCTGCACTCTGCCCATCAGTTGCTCATAAGTCTCAGCATCTGCTTTGATAGTCTGCAGGGCAGAGCCTTTACCTTTGCCTTTTTTTTTGTGTGTGTGCTGGAGATTGAGTCTACTTAGGATGAAAGAAGGAAAGAAAGCCCTCCACTACTTAGCCAGATTCCCAGCACTAATATTTATTTCTCAAATCTCCTTTATGCCCATTGCATAAACTTCAAAGTTCATTGTACTGAATCTGACCCTGAATGGGAGGTGTACAGAATGAGGTCCCTATTCTAAACACATTTTTCCCCCTAGGAATCAGGACATCATTTTCAGGGGTTGTGTTAATAATTTTATAAATTGGACAAATTTTCTTTCATTGGAAAAATGTATGTCATTGGATGAAAGAACTAGAAAAGGCTGCTTCCATGGTGTGTAGAGTTCCTAGGGTTAGGGTAGTGTTAGTTTCAAAGCTCTGACATTATTACTCAGTCTGCCGATTTTGTCTCTCTGCCTGGTTCATACTCTTCCCATTCAATATAATGAAGGTAGGCAGGCAGGCACCAGAGTGACTGAGATTTTTTTTTTTTTTTTAATATGGAACTAGAAATGGCATGAAAGACCCATTTCTCTAATACAACTCTAGAGGTTTTATTTGTTTGCTTGTTTGTTTTCTTTACATTGTTACCTGATTACAATTACAACCAGCAAATTACTTGATAATAGATTCTTCACTAATGTTAATTTATCAGTTTGCCCAAGTAAAACACATATTTGATATTTCCCCCTCATTGTTTTATCTTTTAATTGCATCAGCTTTAGGGAGTCTGAGAAGACACAGTGCTTTTGTGATTGCCATGCAAAATGAGCAAGCAAATAAGGAAACAAAGAAATTAGCACTTCCACTAATGTCCCTTCTTCATTGTTCTTGTCTTTAGTGAACTCATTGCTCCAGGCACGAAGTGTTCCATGAAAGGCCTTGGTTAATTTACTCATAGTAAAAGTAGGTAGGTGGGGTAGATAGTAAAATATTTAGTATACTCCTGCCACTTGGACTTTAGCGTATGCATTACTGTCTTTCCCCCCAGTTTTTAAACAAAACCAGAGACATCTATGCTGTACATCAAAGACCATGAATCAGCTCATAATTATCTTCTGTCTTTCCTAAAGCCACAGGAGTTAAGTTAGTATTGTTATATATTGTACTTAAAATCTTATTCATAAGGAAATTTTCATTCCATCTACATTGGCTCATTCAGTACATGATATTTACATGCCAGATATGTGCCAGGTCCAGATATGTTAAATGTTAGGGAGACCCTAAAAACATGTAGCAAAAGTCTTTGCTCTCTGGATATTAACATTTTAATGAAGGAAAAAAACAAAAACAAAAAAACAACCATGACTAAGAGATCAGACAGTGATGTCTGTAACTGGAAAGAAATGCATTAGCCAAGAGGACTAGAAATGCTGAGATCTTCTCTCCCCGATATGTCCACCAGTCTTGAACATTCTGTTTTCTCTGCTGGCAGGCAAACCAGTGAGCTTTGTCTTAATAGGTCTCCTGGGAAGAGATCTGAGGCAGGCAGAAGTGTGAGTTCAGTTTCTTTAGCAGTTACTTCAGCTCATGACTGCCCTCTTCCAGTTTCCAGCACTTTTCTCAAGGCAGCCTTCTTTACTACAAATCTTGTTTTAGCTCCTATTATCTTCTTTTCATCATGCCCTGGTAGGACTGGTGCTGGCAATAGTTTTGATATTACTTTCCCAAGGACGGCATTTCCTCTTTTTAAATTATTCCTACTTCCCTGTCAATAATCTTCATTACTCTCTTCACCAATTATCTCAATTTTAGTGTGGCACCTATTTGCCAAGATGTTGACTATTACAGGTGCTGGTGTTGCTATGTTCATAAGAGGCCTTGGCATTGTTAGTGACAAAAAATGAAGTAAAGAAAACGTAATTCAGAGTTATGGAAAGGAATCTTTTTCTGCAAGAAGGAATAATAACTCTTTTCGTAGAATGTTGGATGAATAGTAGTGTGGGCTAGGTGGGAGCTGGAATGAAATAAGTTGGGTAGGGGTTGGAATTTTAGACTGTTCTAGAAGAATGATATGGGAAGATCGCAGAGAGAGTTGATAGCCACTGTCAGACTGGATGATTCTAATACCTTACTCATGAATTATATCTACTGCTTGGAGATTATTCTATATGGCAACAGAGGTGGAAATGGGAGGCTGCTGAAGGCGATGGTGCTCATAGAGAGAGTGAGGAAGGATGATGCATTTTGGCAAACTGAGGAGAGTCTTCTGATGGATATAACATGCTAAGTGAAGAAGCTGGAATGATGCCAAGTTTAGCACCCAAATGGGTAGGCTTGTCTTTTATGTTATGAGGGCCACTTTTGGAGGAGGATCTTAAGGAAGTATGGTGATTTGATATTGGTCCTCTTAACATTCTTTAAATCTCGTGTTTTGAGTTGGGAATTCATGAGAAATGTCTATGATGGAGAAATAAATTAGGTGTCATCAATAAATAGATGATATTTAAGAATTATTGAAATTCCTTAGGTTTTTGATTACCAAACGCTTTAGATGGTGTTGTAATTTTTACTGTAAAAATATGGTTAGTTGGGTCAATTTAATCAACCTTCAAAAACATTCACATGTGTATATACAACACACACACTCATACTTGAGTATGTGCCTATCTGTAAAAATATTGGCATGTCTTTGGAAAATCATAGATAGTGTGAATATAAAAAAATCTGTTTGAAAATACTGTCTTTGAGAAGGCGTTTTATTTAGGTTCTGGGAATCACTGTAATCACTGCTTTTCTTGCCAAGCAGAATTAAATTATAACTCTGAGGCAAGAACATAAGGAACATTATTGCAGCTGTCTTCTAAATGACAATCTTTTAAAAAAATGTAATTATTTTAAGCCATTTGTTTACAGTATGGTATATTTATATGTATAAATTTTCAAATACTTGGACCATCTGTGAGTTCTCTTAACTTTCTAGGATTTTGAATAAAAGATAATTTGTAATAATAAAATCTTTATCATCCAAACTGCTAGACTTGGTGTTCACTGGTAGAAGTCCAGAAGAGTTATTTGTCACTAACCAGCATGGGATTTGGAGTAAAACTTCACTAGATTTAATCATGTTTTTTAAATGAAAAATTAAATTGGACTTTTGGGTTGTAAACAGTCTCACAGGCCCTCTGTTGTCATCAGACTTGTCACAGCAGGAATTCCAGGGATGCCTGGGGAGTCAGGGTCCACCTCTCATTCTACCCTAACAAGGACCTTCCCAGGTAGCTCTGCTCTTCCTTTTGTCTCTGAAGCATATGTTAGTCTGAAGACTCCTTAATTATACAGTCTGGGAGTCTCATAGTTTAACTAGCCTGTGGAAATAAGGTCTTTCAACTTCTGCCCTGATACAGAGAATGCACACCACATCCTTGAGAGTAGTTATCAAAATCTATTTGCAGAGGGCCAGCAGCTCCTTAGCTGGGATGGTAGCCCTTTGCCTTTCTTTTGTCCAGCTAAAACAAATATATTTTAAAAACCTCACTTTTGGGCCATTCTACCATAAAGATTTGCAAACATTTCTGCGGTTTTGTGGCTCTTACTTTATGTAAGGGTCACTTGGAGGGTTATGAATAATGCTGTAGGACTCCCTATTCCAGAGTTATTTTTACTGGGGCAGGGACGGACCCCAACAATGCACATATCTGTGTGTGTGTGTGTGTGTGTGTGTGTGTGTGTGTGCATGCACACGTGCTCAAGTGCATTCACACACATGAGGAGACGGTCAGAAGTTGACTTTATCTTTGCTCCTTTCTTTCTTTCCTTCTTCCTTCCTTCCTTCTTCCTTCCTTTCCTCTTCCTCTTCTTCCTCCACTTCCTCCTCCTCCTCCTCCTCCTCCTCCTCCTCCTCCTCCTTCTTTTGTTTGTTTTTTAAAACAGGTTTCTCTGTGTAACCTTGGCTGTCCTAGACTTATTTTGTAGGTCAGGCTGGCCTCAGGCTGGCCTCAATCCGCCTTCTTTTTCCTCCCTGAGTGCTGGAATTACTGGACTGCTTCTCCTCTCCGGGCTTCTGCTTTGTTTCTTGAGATCCTGTCTTCATCGGCTAGGGCCTTATCAGTTAATCTAGTCCGGGTGACCAGGGAACCCCAGAGATTTATGTGCCTTGCCTATTGTTGGGGTTACAATAATGCACCATGTGCTCCTTCTGGAGATCATATTCAGGTTCTCATGATTGTACAGGGAGCACTTGCAATGTATATTTTAGCAAACATGTCACATCATTAATGAATGAAGAATTTTATGATAATTTACCACCAACTTGTGGCACGGAAAAGTCAGTATAAAGTGGTTTGTGTAGCTGTTATCGTGGCCATGCCTTTAATTTTAGCCCTTAGGAAGCAGAAGAAGGTGGGTCTCTATAAGTTCAAGAGCAGCCTGGTTTACACAGCGAGTTCTAAACTAGGCAGGGCTATTCAATGACATCCCGTATCAAAAACAAAAACATAACAACAGTACCATCAACACGTTATGTAATACAATTCCACTATTGAAATGCTCCAACCGTGGAGCATTTTATGCACTATTTTAACAAATTTGGGGATTTAGGTAACTTCAGTCCTGTCATGTGGGAATATCACAGGACGTAGATGGGAGGAGGTAGTGTGGAGCCTACGAGGCTAGCGGAGCAGTGTCCTTACACTGTGACTGTAGAGGCCAGACCTGTCAAGGGGTCAGAACTCTAGTGCTCAAGCTGGTGACAGGATTTTGGGCAAAGATGCCAAAAGGCTAATTGGTTTAGAAGGGGACAGAATTAGTTTTCTTTGTCTTCTTTTCTAATTCAGGGGAAGCAGTAATTCAGTTTGGTATCTTTTATATGTAAACTCTACTTTTTCTAATTATTCAGAGAACTTGCCTTGATCTTTGGCCTTCATTTTCTAAGTTAAAAGCAGACTGAACTCCTTGGGGTGGATGAATTTTTGTGTGTTGGAGGCTGATGTCTGAGTTATATTGTTCTGTAATGTCTGGTTTCCTCTTGCTTGAATTTTAATGACAATACAACCACTGTCTCAGTCTTGTTGGTGGCTTTGTTCTCAGTCCTACGAGTAGCACTTTAAAACCAGCTGATTCTTAGAGCTCTCTCTTGAGTCCAGCTGTTACTCAGATGTGATCACTCATTGTTCTGAAATAAGCAGCTTAGGCTCAACTAGTGACACTTCGGACTGTCCAGATACAAAGCTGTTTCTGTCCCACACAGACTGGGGACTCCCTGTGCTCCAGGCTCAGCTTCAGGGTCTGCTGAATTAATCACAGGATGCTTAGATCACACCCTGTAAAGACTTGGCTATTTCTGTAATGACTTCACCCCAACACTGAACTTTTTGCCCCTTTTAAATGTTCCCATGATGGTTAGGAATTGGAGAGCAGTCTAGTCCTAGAAGGACAGCATAGGAAGAATGCTCTAAAAAGCCGTTGAGAAGAAATTGGCATTAATTTGTCCTCATGCCTGTCAGGATGGATTTAGGAGTTAATTTACATTTTAAGTAGGCACAGAATCAGTATTTTTGTTTGACTATTTCATTGTCTCAGTAGCATACTAGACACCTGTTACTTGTCCTGTTTGGAGGAAATGGAGGGCCTATGAGTTAGAAGTGGCCATTGTCTTAGGACAAGTGGCTTCAACTCATGCTATACGCTGAAGGTACCTTATTACCTTCTCCACTCACCAGATACCCAAATAATGGCACGGGGACATTTTGGTAATATGAGAGGTTGGCCTTAGCGTAGGCTTATTCTCAACTAACTAGTACAACTTAAATTAACCTCTTTATACTAATCTACATTTTACCACATGGCTCCTTAACTCTCCTCTGAAACAAGTGTGACACCTGTTTCATCCTCCATATCTGGCTGGTGAAACTCCCATGCCTGATTCTTTCTTGGGGTTTCTATCTCTGCCCTGGAAGTTTTGCCTGTGCTCTCCTCCATTGCTCCAGGCCATTCAGCTCTTTACTAAACCAATCAGAATGCGAATGGAGAAGAATGTTTACAGAATGTTTACAGAGTCAGGTGATGCTTCATCTAAACAACAATGGCACATTCTGGCCTGGTCTCAAATAATTCTCTGCTGGTACAGAAATCAGCACTTGAATAATACAAAGACAACCTTTAAGACTGCACAAGGTGATTACCCCAACAGTACCAGAAAAGCTTTTATGAAGTATAGATGCCTGGATCTGTCATATAAATTAGATAAGAATTTGGGGGTGGGTAGTGAGAGAAGTACCCAGTCACTGGAACCTAAGATAAATACAGAAAAGTTTCCTGAATAATTCTTTTAAGTAGGATTGAGACTTTTGTCCTGTGTGTCTGAGTTTCACACATGATTAGAACTGGCCTAAATTGCTAGGGATCTAGAACACTGAAGCCTAGACTAGCTGCATCTAAACCTGAATTTGGCAGATTCCTCAGGGAATGGTTTGCTGGATTTTCAACTTTTCTCCAATTTTAAAGCTTTAAAAAAATGTTCATGGGGGAAGGGGATGAAGGTCATGTACAGGATACAACGGTGAAACTCTTCTTTTTAGAAACTTAGCAAGAAAGAAAGGTATCAAAAGACAATTTGTTAAGATTGTAACAAAAGTAATTTAGAAAGTGCTGTTGTTATACAGGAGGATGTGAAACACGCTATTTGGTGGAATTAGGGACCAAGCATTCTGAGCACTGAGAAAGTAAGGGGGTAATCCCTTTTAGGAAAGTTGCTAATAGAAAAAGAATTTGAAATGGAACAGGGAAGAGGGACCTGACTTTAATGAAGATGTATTTAATATACCTGTGTACATACTTAAAATATAACTTCAGGAACAAATTTGAAGATTATTGCTTGGCTAGAAGTGATATAACAGCTAATGAAAGGATATTTTCTGTTCTGGAAGAGAGCACAACATTGAATGGAAGTCAGTCTTTGCTGGAGTAGTGATTGCAAAGAAGCTTAGATCCATCCCTCTGTTCTGTGTCCTTCCTTTGTGGGCTATTATGACCCTGTTTCTTAACCTTTGGGTTTCATAGGCAAGTTTTATTTCAACTCTGCCCCAGGTCTTTGTAGATTTTGTGTTAACTGTATCTGCAATGGCTTTCTGGTCATGTTTGACACTTTTTAACTCTGGTTACTCCACTGCCTCTTCATCCTTCAGGTAGAATATTCAGAATAATTTCTTGAAAAGACCTTTTTCTACTTACTTGTAGTTTAGATAGAGTATCATCCCTTTGAGATCCTGTTGCATCTTGGGTATGCACATTTTGCTGATTTTTACTTTTGTATATTTATCTCATGAAACAGTAAAGTATTTTCAGTGGCTTGGTATATTGGATTCTGTTTCACTTAATACAAGCTTTAAAATAAAGGAAGTGAAACTAAGAATCTATTTTGGACCTTTTCTTCTAGTGACAAGAAATGGCAACAAGTCACTAGAAGATAACAAATGAACAGTGAGAATGAATATTTCAACAAACAAACAAATGAAAAAGACTTCAAGTGCTGATGAGGATACAGATAATCGTTGGAGACTGAACTGTGCTTAAGGTTAATACTGCTGCATACTGTTGCAGAGCAGTTTTCCCATAACTTTTACTTGTATGAAATTAAAAGCCATTGTCATCTCTTTCAGGAGGACTCTGATAGTATTATTTTAAGTACATATCCTTCGTCATGTCAAGAGCATGTGTTCTTAAGTATGGATATCTTTGTTCATAAATTAATAATTTTATTAGCTTCTAATTATAAAGCATCTCTACATGTCATGTTATAATGAACTCTTTAGATATGTAGGTCATAGTTAATCCTCCTAACAGTCTTATGAGGTTTATATGAAACTTAGGGCCAGGATTGGTATTCTGAAATGTGTGAGGCTCATTGTTTTTTTCTAATCAGTATTGTTTTGCTCTTCCCTTTTATATTGTATTCTTAACTTTAAGATTAAAGTAACTAGACACAAAAGAAAAATAAACAAATTTGATTAGATAAAAATAAAATACTTTTTTATTATAAGTATATAGTTCCTACAGGAATATATATAGATGACCAACAGTTCAGTGATGAAAATCAGTATTACTGATCATGGAAATTCAAACAGGCAGAGTGACCTTACTACTTTGCAACACTGAGAATGAATATCTTAAAAAACAAATAAACAAGCAAAAAAGACTTCAAGTGCTGGTAAGGATACAGATAAACAGAAACTTTGAATAGCATCCTGGTTCTAAGTAAAGCTGCTATGGAAAGAATATTAAAATTAAGCCTATAATTTTTACATGATCCAGGCATCCCAATATATATGCCCAATATATCCAAAGGGCATGATATTAGTATGTTGGAGAAATATGTGGACTCCAATATTTATTGCAATGCTACTTACAATAGCCACAAAATGGGAACAAATTAAATGTACATGAATTATAGACTACTATTCAGCCATAAAAAATTCTGTTATTTATGGAAGGACACAGGATAGAACTAGAGATCATTGTGTTAAGTGAAATAATCCATGCACACTGTGACAAGTGCTACATGACCTCACTCTAAACAGTTAGTTTAATAAAAGTTGAGAGTGTTGTATTGATTACTAGAGGCCGAAAGGAGGAACAAGGGAGGAAAAAATTGGGGAAGTTTGGTCAATGAATGTTCTACCAAATGGAAACAACTGTGAAGTACTCTGACCAGAATATTGACCAGAAGAAATACAGTCAATGCAAGTACACACTAACAAACTATAAGGAAAGATATTTTGTGAAATCTTCACGATAAATGATAAGTTTTGAAGAAATACTTCAAATCAGGTGTTTGACCTGATTGCAGGATTATATAGGATAAATTTGCATTGAAATGTCACATAGTACCCACTATATGTATAACTATTCCAATTAAGTAAAAAGGAAGTAGCTACCTGAAATGTCTTGAATCTTTCTTTTTGCAAATTTCTTGGTTGGAAATTAAGGAGTAGCTTTGCTTCACTGTGTGATCACAAAGAAACCACTGTAGCACTCTCTGTGTTTCCCAAAGAGCCTACTTAGCTACATCAGAGATTCATTCACTAAACAACTTGTATTTGAAAGGTAACTGTATTACACAGTATTGTAAGTACCAATGGCCCAGCAACATGTAGGATTGGAAAGACACTCCCCCCCCCCCCAGACCATGTTTTAGGCCAGTTAGGCTAAAAATAAACAAAGAAGAAAGCAAAGTAAGTGATCAGTGCCGTAGAGCAAATAGAACACAGTGATGATAAAGGATGTGGTTGTGTGTGGTGATGGACAGCCAAGGATGTAGTGGTCTGTGGTAAAACCGAAGGCATCTGTGGATTAAGTTTAGAGTACACAGCTCAGGGCAGAGCGGTGCTCACAGGCATAAGCTGTGAACATTGAAGGGTGAGCAAGGTTTGGGGAGAAAGAGTGTTATACCCAAGTCTCATGAACCCCAGTGACCACCAAGGAGTAGATTCCAATGCAGACACAGTAGGGTCTTTATTACAAGCTCAAGCTTGAGCCCATGCCATCACTGACTCAGTGGTTCTTGAGTGTAGAGCCCCAGCTCATGGAGAGAGGTGTTTTTATTGAGGTTACAGCAAGGTTCAGGGAATTCCAGCTTAGCAGTTCTATGATTAATTGACATTTAGCAAATATCAAGTGATAAAACCCGATTGTGACTGGAGGGCCAAACCGTAATTGTTTTACTCAACCTATTTCAAAGAACACCCGGGTAAAGTCCAGGTATTCACTGATTAGCCATTGCTAGGGGTGATGGTTAAATATGCCAGAGGTGAGTGGTCGAACCACATTTTTGTAGATTTTTCTTGAGGTTATTCCTTGGGTAGGGGATTTTTATTGTCTTGTTCCTGGAATTGGTGACTTTTTTGGGGTGGGTCAGGCGTGGTCCTCTCAAGAGCAGCCAGAGATAGGTGAGAGCTTGGCAGCTCCAGATCTGTGACTTAGCATCCGTAGCAGAGCCTGTTCCTCCACAGCAGTGAGCAGACTCTGAGCACATGACAGCTTTCTTTCCACTCTCATACTGTGGCTATCTTTGATGCTTTCTTTTTTAAATCTTCTTTTAACTTCTTTGTTAACCTTCATGTTTTGTAGAAATCTGCCTTTGTCAATGCTTTCCTAGAATAACAGTCTAGTGCCTCTGCTCCTTATACATTGATGATGCCATTATAAAACCATTTCTGTCAACCAGAAACACACAGGTAAGACTTTCATTTGGAAATTAGTAATGAGAAAGAGGCACCGTGAACTCCGTTTTGCTTAATGGGGACAGCAGTAGGAGAATCTCCAGTGTAGTAGCTGGCGTTCAGAGATGGCCTTCAAAGTAGCCTCTGGTGAGTTCCCCTGATGAAAGCAGCAGTGTGGACAGCATGGAACCAGTGTTACTCCTTCAGCACCTCCTCTGACTGCAGAGCCTTATATGTTGGCTGCCTTGGGGTTTCCATGACGGTATTGGCCTACGTAAATGCCTTTTTACTGAAATTAACTAGAAGGAGTTTATGCTGTTTGTAATTGAGAAATCTGTGTCAAGGATCTAATCTTGAAAATAAATTTACTGCTTACAGCTGAGAAACACAGACTCTAATGGAGTCACCCCAGCACCAATTCTTGGGTTATTTATTGGCCCCAAAAGTAAATGTTGTATAAAAAATAGAGTTCAAAACTCTATTTTTCATATATATTTTACTGACAGCAGTAAAGCAGCATCAAAGTTTTTATTCATGTGAATTGTTAAAAATGAGCATTTATAACTGTTAAATGAGCCGTGGGAGAGGAAAGCAGGGTGGGGCAAAGTGGAGAAATTCCCTTCTATTGGTAATAAAGCTCCAGGTTGATCCCATTGGGGATTTCATAATCTGCCAAAGACACTGCCAAATTCTCATCCTCAAACATTGTGTACCACTTCTTTTAAGAACGATCTTACTCCAGCAGGTGCCAGTTAGGGCCACTGTCAGTTTCTTCAAGTCCCCAATGGTGTTCTAGGTGTTGCACTTACTGTGGACTTTCTTTCCCAGTCGGTCATTGCACACCATCTCAGTCATTGTGGCTGGAGCTGTAATCTCCAGAAACCTATCAACGACACAGCTTGTAGCCTATTTTTCACATTATTAAAAACTAATATTTGTAAACTTCCCTCTTTTATCTAAGCGGATTTTCTTCTCAGCATGTATGGGAGGCACAGTGCTTACTCAGTTATGCCCAAGATGCTCCTTTTTACCATCTTTACCATAAGGAGCATGATCTTGTATGAAGATGGCACTTCCCAGGTATGTCACTGCAGGGATGTGCTATCCCAGTCAGTCTCTCTTTTACCAAGGAACTCTTCATCGGGAAGAGGGACACATGTAATTATTAATCGCTACCTTAAATGCATTTTCATTTCCAGAGATGATGTCTGTTTGATAATCATTCTTTTGTTAGTATATGTGACCAGCCTTTTATAAAAGTTACCATTTTTCATCTAAGGCAAATCTCATAAAATTGAACTGTTTTATGATAGCTATACAAAAGTAATGTGAAAATATGCTTGTATTTTTTCCTGTTCCTGTCTTTCTGTTTGGTGCTTATGCCGGGCTGAACTTGGAAGGCTGTTTGAAATGCAGATGCTTCTCTCGAATGCTTTCTTATTTCCCGTTTCTCCATCTGTCTCTAACTCTCTGTTGAAGTTCTGAGTCTTTGTTAACTTCTGGCAGTTTTATTTCCTGAAAGCTATTCTTAGAGTCAGAGCTGAATTTTTTTTTCTTCTTCTTCACTGACATGTCATTTGGGTATAGTGTTGTGTTCACTATGACTTCTAGGGAAGAAAATCCATCCTCTAATGCTTATGTAAGTGAAAATGACTCCTGGAAATATTTAGTTTGCTTAATTTGGTAAAGATTACACATTGTGATAAATGGGGAGCAATGAAACACCCAGTTTTTATTGGTTAAAGGCCTATGTCCTATAATGTCAGGATACATAAAAGAACAACTCATTTGGAATTTTGATTTTTGAAGAGATTGTAGACTTCAGCTGGCTACCTGAGCTGTAAACATTATGCTGATGTATAGCTTTGGATTGTCAGTGGAGGTTTTGAAGCTTGGTGTGTTACCCATGCTCAAGAAGGTTTTGGTGACAGGCTTGTGAGCATTTGAACTCTACTAACCAGTGTGTCCCATGTCTTCATGAACTACAGACAAAGCTTTGAACAGGAATTCTCATCCTGAAGTATGTTCTCTGGTTGTATTTTTTTCTCTCTCTCTTTTTAAATTATTTATTTTTTATATTCATCAGTGTTTTGCTTGTATATTTATCTGTGTGAGGGTGTCAAATCCCCTGAAATTGGAGTCATAGACAGTTGAGAGTTGCCATGTGGGTGCTGGGAATTGAACCCGGGTCCTCTTAACTGCTGAGCCATCTCTCCAGCATACTTTTCTCTCTTTTGTCTAATGACATAGTAAATATTTTAAATGATGCTTCACTCAAAATTTGAGGCTCAAATGACTTTTTCTGGATCCATTAGGAACATTTTAAGAAGCAGTTAATCTTCAAATGGTTATTATGACTACATGAGAAGTACATGCTGGTTACTTTGTTAATTCGTCTGAAGGTTTTTGTGTAATAAAAACTTAAAGGAAAATGTTACATTCTAGAGTGATACAACTTCACAGAGAACTTGCATGTTCTTATTAATAAAGTAGCATAGGATCAAGATTGTTCATAGGATCAAGATTGTTGCTAGGAAATGAATGCTCTAATGTTGCAGTATGCCATATTAAAATACTGTAAAATGCTGTAAATAAAAATACAGTAAAATACTGTTCCCTTGTTGAGACTAAAAGAAAAAGGATTTGTTTCAAGTGTTACTCACAATTTATTAGCAAACGAAGTAGATGTCATTTGCACTTCATGTAGAATTAGAGAGGCCAAGAGAATTTGTGGAATGCGTTTAGAAGGCTGATTTGGGAAATAATGGATCACAATTAAATATAACTTGGGACAGGAATTCTTTTATTTTCTGTTCTAGTGAAATGAATAGTGACTTTAATTGAATATAAATGCTAGCCATTGTCCAATCAGAGACATTCTTTTTTGTTGTTGTTGTTTGTTTGATTTATTATTGTTTGTTTTTACTTGTTTGTTTGAGACAGGGTTTCTCTGTGTAACAGAGCTCTCCTGGACTGACTTTATAGACTAGGCTGGCTTCATACTCACAGAGATCTGCTACCCTCTGCCTCTTCCGTGCTGGATTCTAAGGCTTGTACCACCATGCCGTTCCTGAGACATCCTTAATAGTTTCTTATAGAATATCAACTGTTTAGGTGAGATTCTTTAAAATTAAGTCCTATATCTAGAAGAAATCAGGCTAGTTTCTTGGAGAGTCTCTGGAAAATCATATTTTCTGTAATAATCTTCATTGTGATTATTAAAAATGTAACACTTTGAATATCTGCTTACTTGCTATAGACCATTACGTGTGAAAAGTTTTTAGCATTGATGATTATGCAGTTTCTCCTAACCCTTGAAGGGATGTTCTTTTCTTTGGTGTATGGAAGATATTGAGAACAGGCTTAGAGATGTTATGTACCTTGTCCAAATGCATATAATTAAGCACTGGTAAAACTAAGGACAGAGATTACCTGTGCAGCACTAGAGTTGTCTTATACTCTCCCAATCCTTTGCTGTGATTAAAATATACATTTAAAAATATTTCTTGTGTTCTTTCTGCTTCCTCTGTGTAATAAATATATTTTTCTACGGTATCTCAGAAAGTTTGATGGGAAGTGGAACACTGTAAGGTAATATTTAGTAACTCATTAATAAATGACTAGTTTTCTAGGCCTATACTCACAAGTATCACAAATTTGATGTGATACAACAAAAAATTATGTTCTCAGCCTGATCTACATAGTGAGTTCAAGGACATCTGTAACTAAATAGAGAGACTATCTCAGAAAAACAAAAACAAAAACAAAACATCTCCTCCTTCTCTTAAGAAAAAAAGATACCTGGCTATTATTATCAGAACTGTACAAGCTCTGTCTCTCATAGAATTTCCACAGAATGAAGTGCATTGGGAGTTGAGCGTAACATGTATATCACTAAATATTCCAGATAGAACATTCATGGAGAAACTTGGACATCAGGTTTGAAACCCACTTTTATATTTTTCCAAAGAAGGAACCAAGTCTGATAGTATATACATATTTAGAGTAACCAACATTTATTTATAAACTTAAATATTGGTTTTAAAGTTTAAGAGCATGACCTGGAAGAAATGCTTACTGTGAGAGCTTAGTGTAATATAGTTAGAGAAGTTCATCTATCTGAAAAGATCAGGGACTTCTTTATAAGGAAAGAGTGAACAATATCCCAGGTAAATGGTGGAAAAGATACTGTCCAAGTAAGCTATTTTGTTTCACTGATTCCTTTATACAAATAAAGATTTTCCTTGAAGTCAGTCTTTCTTGGATCATGAATCTATGGATGGAATTCTACTGATGTCCTTATGTAGAGAATACTCATTTGAGATCATCTCCGGGTTGGCCTCAAAGGAAGAATGGACGCACATTGGCAATGTAATTATAATTCTTGTAGATAAGGATGATTTCCTTTTAGTCTTGTATAGCTTGCTTGTGCTTATCTCCTGTGACAAGGAGAGTGAATGAATACCTGACTAAATTGTGATTTTTTTTTTTTTTTTAGAAGCAGAAATAGGAAATGGGTGTTTAGTAGCAAACCATCAACAGGATAAGTAGAACTTGAAAACCTTGTTTTAGAATTGTGCTTTAAAAGAGCTACAATAAAAGGTTCCATACAGTTTGATGAAAAAAAAAATATTTGTAGGAAAACAAGTTTGAATTACCTTTGAATTACAAGGTAGTAGAGAAATCTATGATGAGAAGAGGAACATTTATATCACAGGTTGTGAAATGAGTGCGAAGGCATTGCTTCGGTGGTTTTCAAACTATTGAGAACATTCCTGCATTTCTGTGAACTCTGGGTCGTCCAGTTTGTGTAGCTATCGTTGGGTGTCCTTTCCAGGGAGGCTATTCTCATGGAACTAGAGCACAATTACTTAGGGACTGGATGTAGGTATGAATTCTTGGATATAGTTTTTTATGCACATAGGCATATATACATACACATATATGTGTCTTACATACATATGTGTGTATACATAGATATGTATATACATACAAACATACACACACACACTGATACTGCTGACATTTAAAAATGTTTATTTTTATTTTATGTGTGTAATTATTCACCATGTAAATGCCTGATACCTGCTACCAGAAGACAGTATCAGATCTTCTGGAATTGGAATTACAGACAGTTATGAGCTATCATGTGGGTTCTGGAAACTGAATCCTGGTCCTTTACAAGAGCATCTGGTACTTTTAATTGCTAAGTCATCTCCACAGTCCCCATATTTACATATTTAAAGATAATTTTACTTAAACAGCTGTGCTTTACAAAATTGAAAGGTTTATTTTGCAATCTGTACTCCTGGACAGTTAGAGAGCCAGCCAGAGGGTTGAGCCAATAAGAGCACTTGCCATGCCAGTTGGGGACTTGAATCAGATCTCTGGAATCCTTATGAAGGTGGGAGGAAAGAACTGCCTCTACAGGTTTATGACTACCACACACAAGTTATGGTATACTCCTGTCAACACACACACATCAGGCACACATACATACATGAACTGTATATACAAACATAATGCATGCTATCATAATGTCAAAATAAGGAAACTGAGAATTGTATTTTCATGAACAATTGCCAAAACCCAGCAGTGAATGCTTACAAATGTCTACCTTTTAAAAACGGCATTTTATGTATTTTCGGTTCTGGCACGAATTCACTTTTTGCTTACTAGGTATGGTTCTGAGAAACTGTCTTCATTATTGTTTGCATGCCCAGTTTGTAGAGTAGAGCTGGCTGTGGAACAGATGGGCGCCTCTTCTCCCTGCAGGTACGCAGACCATTTTCTTAATTCATTAGCTTCACACCACTCTCTGTAGCATTTTGCACTGTGCCAGTTGCTCCTGCAGGCTCCACGGAACAATTGAAAATGTCTTTCAGGATTCTTTTTACTTTATTGATTTTTCTCAATCACCTCCAAGGAGCATCACTGGAGCCCGCTGCCCAAAAGATCAAAAGGGAGCAATCTCAGAAGAGAGTACAGTGGTAATCAGGAAGCCAAGAAACAGTGTAAAAGGGGGGAAATGGTGACTATGGGCACATGCTGAAAGAGACTAAGCAGAAAACTGACTAAATTCGAGCATTGCATTTTAGATTAGGGCATGGTTGAGTGGTGGATGTAAGTTGTGATTTTAACTGTGTGTGGGAGGCATGGCGATGAAGCACACCATGCAGAGTTCTGCGAGCAAACTGCTCATGTAAGACACAGGACGGAGATTTAAGGAGACAGAAAGGTGGTAGAAATAAGTCAATGAAGAAGAGCAGATTTCTTCTTGAAACTGTCCCTCCACAATTTTTTTTCAATCTCTTGTTAATAGCAGTAACCTTCAATATTACTTGAATATATTTAATGTGTCACTCCACTTGATATTGTATGAAAAGAACTATGAGACCTTATTCCTGCTCTTTGGAATTTACAGTCGAAAGTCATCACAGAAAATGTGAATGGGGTCATTTCTGCCTTATGCATGTTCTCTAGCAGATTTATTGTGCCCTTATTTTTATGAGAGTTGTGATTTAATGTACCTGTCTGAGTGAATCGCGTGTTCTAGAACTTCCTTTTAACCTTGGCACACAAAACAGAAATAACACCTGTCTTTTGGATTCTAGTTTCAGTAGAGTTAATGAGCCATTTATTGTTTAAGATGTTACCCTTTTTTCCAGAGTAGAGTTAAATCCATGTGCCATAATGTGGAGATTGCCTTAAGCTCAACTGCAGTATCTTCAGGTTCCTGAGACCACCTGAAGAGTCAATTAGTGCCTCCGGATGCTTATCAGAGCAGTGATTTTCTGTCTGCTGCACTCATGTACACAATTGTCTGATTAGGAGTAATAGCAGCCTTTAAATATTGAACAGTATCAAGTTTATCAAATTTTTTTTTGTGACAATAGCCTTATTGTTAGGGATTGCTTTTTTTTTTTTTTAACAGCTGATATACTGTCCTAGGAATTATTATTTTTGATCCAAAGCATTACTGCTCTAGAGGCTCAGGAGGTATTTTTAGGGGCTCAATAATAATTGATATGTTATTTTGGGCATGACATTGACGAATATAAAGAAACTATCCTATGCTATATAGCTTATTACTACCTGCAGTTTGTGGTTAAGAATATTGAGTAAAACAGGGAACCTCTTAAAGACTCTACTGATCAAAGCAGAGGCTGAGACTCATAGCCAAACTTTGGGCAGAATGCAGGGATAATCTTAGGAAAGAAGTGGGAGACAGAAAGACCTGGAGGGGACAGGAGCTACAAACGGAAACCAACAGAGCCATGAAAACTGAGCCCTGAGGGCCCTGAAGAGAATGATATCCCAATCAAAGACAATGGATGGAAAGGACCTAAAGCCCCATCTCAGATGTAGCCCATAGACTCAGTCTGCAAGTGGGTTCCTAGTAAGGAGTACAGGGACTTTTTCTGGCATGATCTCAGTGGCTCTCTGATCACCTCCCACTGGGGGAGGGGGATCCAGCCTTGCCACTCCACAGAGGAACCAGTCCTGATGAGACCTGACAGGCTAGGGTCAAATAGAATGGGAGGAGGACCTCCCTGTCTGTGGACTAGAGGAGGGGCACAAGGGGAGAAGAGGGAAGGAAGGTGGGATTGGGAGGAGAGGAGGAAAGGGGGCCACAACTGGAATACAAATTGAATAAATTGTAATATATGATAATAATAAAAAAAGGAAAAAAAAAGAATATTGAATACTTAAGTTTTGTATTCAGATGTTTATGACAAGGTTAGTGACAGATGATAGAGACTGAATAACTTCTGCTGATGAACTACTGTAACTTGAAGCACTTCACACAGCTCTTTATCCTTCCAGGGGTTTCATAGCAACTAATTGAAATTAGCTACTAGAAACTGTTATAGAGTAGTTTTTTTAAAATTTTTTATTTAACTTTTATTAATTACACTTTATTCATTTTGTATCCCCCCATAAGTCCCTCCCTCCTCTCCTCCCGATCCCACCCTCCCCCCCTTTCTGCATGCATGCCCCTCCCCAAGTCCACTGATAGGGAAGGTCCTCCTCTCCTTCTTTCTGATCTTAGTCTATCAGTTCTCATCAGAAGTGGCTGCATTGTCAGGGTTCTAGGTTATCTCCATGAATAGTCCTTGGTTAGAGTATGAGTCTCTGGGAAGTTCCCTGTGTGCAAATTTTCTTGTTCTGTTGATCTCTTTGTGGAGTTCCTGTCCTCTCCAGCTCTTACTATTTCCTACTTCTTACATAAAATTCCATTCACTCTGCCCGACAGTTGGTCATCAGGCTCAGCATCTGCTTTGACAGTCTGCACAGCAGAGGCTTTCAGAGGCCCTCTGTGGCAGGATCCTAGGTTTCCTGTTTTCTTTTTCTTCTGATGTCCATCCTCTTTGCCTTTCAGGATGGGGATTGAACATTTTAGTTAGGGTCCTCTCTTTTGCTTAGTTTGTTTAGATGTACAGATTTTAGTGGGTTTATTCTATGTTGTATGTTTATATGAGTGAGTATATACCTTGTGTGTCTTTTTGCTTCTGGGACAACTCACTCAGGATGATCCTTTCCAGGTCCCACCATTTACCTGCAAATTTCATGATTTTCTTATTTTTCATTGCTGAGTAATACTCCATTGTATAGATGTACCACAGTTTCTGCATCCATTCTTCAGTTGAAGGGCATCTGGGCTGTTTCCAGCTTCTGGCTATTACAAATAAAGCTGCTACAAACATGGTTGAGCAAATGTCCTTTTTGTGTACTTGAGCCTCTTTTGGATATATACCTAGGAGTGTATGGCTGGATCTTGAGGAAGCGCTATTCCTTGTTGTCTGAGAAAGCACCAGATTGATTTCCATAGTGGTTGTACAAGTTTACATTCCCACCAGCAGTGGAGAAGGGTTCCTCTTTCTCCACAACCTCTCCAGCATGTGATGTCACTAGAGTTTTTGATCTTGGCCCTTCTGATGGGTGTAAGGTGAAATCTCAGGGTTGTTTTGATTTGCATTTCTCTAATGGCTAATGAGGTTGAGCATTTCTTTAAGAACTTCTCTGCCATTTGATATTCCTCTACAGAGAATTCTCTCTTTAGCTCTGTTCCCCATTTTTTAAGGGGATTACTTGGTTTGCTGTTTTTCAGCTTCTTTAGTTCTTTATATATACTGGATATGAGTCCTCTGTCAGATAAAGGGTTGGTGATGATTCTTTCCCAATCTGTAGGCAGTCGCTTTGTTTTGATGGCAGTGTCCTTTGCTTTACAGAAGCTTTTCAGTTTCATGAGGTCCCATTTAATTGATTGTTGCTCTTAGAGCCTGTGCTGTTGGTGTTCTGTTCAGAAAGTTTTCTCCTGTATCAATGAGTTCTAGGGTATTCCCCACTTTTTTTCCTATCCGAGTTAATGTGTATGCTTTTATGTTGAGGTCTTTGATCCACTTGGACTTCAGTTTTGTGCAGGGTGATAAGTCTGGATCTATTTTCATTTTTCTACATGTAGACATCCAGTTGGACCAGCACCATTTTTTGAAGATGCTATCTTTTTTCCATTGTATGGTTTTGGCATCTTTGTCAAAAATCAGGTGTCCGTAAGTGTGTGGGTTTATTTCTGGGTCTTCTGTTCGGTTCCATTGATCCACCATTCTGTTTCTATGCCAGTAC
This sequence comes from Psammomys obesus, assembly GCF_907164565.1. Classification (NCBI taxonomy): domain Eukaryota; kingdom Metazoa; phylum Chordata; class Mammalia; order Rodentia; family Muridae; genus Psammomys; species Psammomys obesus. The sequence goes on along the minus strand of NW_026593286.1, from coordinate 43,635,191 downwards.
CATGCAGTTTTTATAACTGTTGCTCTATAGTACAGCTTGAGATCAGGGATGGAGATACCTCCAGAAGATCTTTTATTGCAGAGGATTGTTTTAGCAATTCTGGGTTTCTTGTTATTCCATACGAAGTTGAGAATTTTTTTTTTCCAGGAAGGAATTATGTTGGTAACTTGATGGGAATTGCATTGAATCTGCAGATTGCTTTTGGTAAGATGGCCATTTCTACTATATTAATCCTGCCAAGCCATGAGCATGGGAGATCTTTCCATCTTCTGATATCTTCTTCTAATTCTTTCTTCAGAGACTTGAAATTTTTTTCATACAAGTCTTTGACTTGCTTGGTTATGGTTATACCAAGGTACTTTATGTCATTTGTAGCTATTGTGAAAGGTGTTGTTTCCCTAATTTCTTTCTCAGCCCTTTTGTCTTTGGTATACAAGAGGGCTACTGATTTTTTTGAGTTAATTTTGTATCTGTCCACTTTGCTGAAGGTGTTTATCAGCTGTAGAACTTCTCTGATAAAATTTTTGGGGTCACTCAGGTTTACTATCATATCATCTGCAAATAGTGATAATTTGACTTCTTCCTTTCCAATTTATATCCTCTTAATCTCCTTCAACTGTCCTATTGCTCTAGGAAGGACTTCCAGAACTATGTTGAAGAGATATGGAAAGAGTGGGCAGCCTTGCCTTGTCCCTGATTTCAGTGGGATTGATTTAAGTTTCTCTCTGTTTAGTTTGATGTTGACTATAGGCTTGCTGTATATTGCCTTTACCATGTTTAGATATGTGCCTTGATCTCCCTGATCTCTCCAATATTTTAAACATGAATGGATGATGGATTTTGTCACATGCTTTTTCAGCATCTAGGAAGATTATCATGTTTTTTTTTTTCTTTCAGTTTGTTAATATGGTGGATCACATTGATGGATTTCCATGTATTGAACCATCCGTGCATACACCTGGGATGAAGCCTACTTGGTCATAGTGGATAATATCTTTGATGTGTTCTTGTATTCGGTTTGCAAGTATTTTGTTAAGTATTTTTGCATCAATGTTCGTAAGGGAGATTGGCCTGAAATTCTCTTTCTTTGTTGAGTCTTTGTGAGGTTTAGGTACCAAGGTGACTGTGGCTTCATAGAATGAGTTTGGTAATGTTCCTTCTGTTTCTATTTTGTGGAATAGTTTGAAGAGAATTGGAGTTAGCTCTTCTTTGTAGGTCTGGTAGAATTCTGCGCTGAAGCCATCTGTTCCCGGGCTTTTTTTGGATGGGAGACTTTTGATGACCGCTTCTATTTCTTTGGGGGATGTAGGACTATTTAATTGATTTACCTGGTCCTGATTCAGCTTTGGTAAGTCAAATCGATCAAGAAAATTGTCCATTTCATTTAGATTTTCAAATTTTGTGGCATATAGACTTTTGAAGTAAGTCCTAATGATTGTTTGGATTTCTTCAGTGTCTGTAGTTATGTCCCCCTTTTCATTTCTGATTTTGTTGATTTGGGTGGTGTCTCTCTGCCTTTTAGTTAGCTTGGCTAAGGGTTTGTCGATCTTGTTGATTTTCTCAAAGAACCAGCTCTTGGTTTCATTGATTCTTTGAATTGTTTCATTTGTTTCTAATTGATTGATTTCAGCCCCGAGTTTGATTATTTCAAGCCGTCTACTCCTTTTTGGTGTGTCTGCCTCTTCTTTTTCTAGGGTTTTCAGGTGAGCCATTAAATTGCTTGAATGAGCTGTCCAGAATTTCTTCTTGAAGGCACTTATTGCCATGAACTTTCCTCTTAGCACTGCTTTCATTGTGTCCCACAAGTTAGGGTATGTTGTGTCTTCATTTTCATTGAGTTCTAGGAAGACTTTAATTTCTTTCTTCATTTCTTCCCTGATGCAGCTGTCATTTAGTAACAAGTTGTTCAGTTTCCATGTGTGTGTAGGCTTTTTGCTATTTCTGTTGTTGTTGAGGTCCAGCTTTATTCCATGGTGATCAGACAAGATACAAGGGATTATTTCAATCTTCTTGTATCTGTTGAGGCTTGCTTTGTGACCAACTATATGGTCTATTTTGGAGAAGGTTCCATGAGGTGCTGAGAAGAAGGTAAATTCTTTTGTGTTTGGGTGTAAAGTTCTGAAAATGTCTGTGAGGTCCATTTGATTCATGACCTCTGTCAGAGATATTGTTTCTTTGTTTAATTTCTGTTTTGTTGACCTGTCCTTTGTTGAGAGTGGGGTGTTGAAGTCTCCCACTATTAATGTGTGGGGATTTATATGTGGTTTAAATTTTGTCAATGTTTCTTTTACAAATGTGGGTGATCTTGTATTTGGGGCATAGATGTTCAGGATTGTGATGTCTTCCTGGTGGAATTTTCCCTTGCTGCATATGAAGTGTCCTTCCCCATCTGTTTTTATTAGTTTTGGTTGAAAGTCTATTTTATCAGATATTAGAATGGCTACTTCTGCTTGTTTCTTGGGTCCATTTGCTTGGAAAGTCGTCTCCCAACCTTTTACCCTCAGGTAATGTCTAGTTTTGTGCCTTAGGTGTGTTTCTTTTATGCAATAGATTGCTGGGTTTTGTTTACGTATCCATTCTGTTAATCTGTGTCTTTTTACTGGAGAGTTGAGTCCATTGATATTGAGAGAGATTAATGACCAGTGGCTGTTAGATCCTTTGAATTTGATGTTGGCTGTGGTCATAAGGTTGTGTGCTTGTTTGCTTTTTGTTTTACTGTAGTAAGGTTAATTATTTCCTGTGTTTTCTTGAGAGAAGCTAATTTTCTTGAAAGTAGCTAGTTTTCTTGGATTGTATTTTCCCTTCCAGTGTCTTCTGTAATGCTGGATTTGTTTGTAGGTATTGTTGAAATTTGTTTTTGTCATTGGTTATCTTGTTTTCTCTGTCTATGAGGACTGAGAGTTTTGCAGGGTATAGTAGCCTGGGCTGACATCTGTGTTCTTTTAGGGTCTGCATGATATTCGTCCAGGCCCTTCTAGCTTTCACAGTCTCTTTTGAAAAGTCAGGTGTGAGTCTAATGGGTTTGTCATTATATGTTACTTGGCCTTTTTCCCTTTCAGCTTTTAGTATTTTTTTCTTTGTTCTGTATACTTACTGTTTTGATTATTATGTGGTAGGAGGATTTTCTTTTCTGGTCAAATTTGTTGGGTGTTCTGTAGGCCTCATGTATTCTTATTGGCTTCTCCTTTAACTTGGGGAAATTTTCTTCCATGATTTTGTTGAAAATATTTTCTGGGCCTTGGAGAAGGGAGTCTTCTTTTTCCTCTATACCTATTACTCTTAGGTTTTGTCTTTTCATATTGTCTTGGATTTCTTGGACGGTCTGTGTCAGGAATTTTTTGGATTTAATATTTTCTTTTACAGATACATTGATTTCTTCCATTGTATCTTCTACACCTGAGATTCTTTCTTCCATCTCTTGTAGTCTGTTGGTTATGCTTACCTCTGTAGTTCCTGTTTTCTTCCCTAAATTCTTCCTCTCCATTATTTCCTCCATTTGTGTTTCTTTAATTTTTCCAGTTCTATCTTCAGGTCTTGAGTTGTTTTGTTTACTTCCTTCACCTGTCTGATTGTATTTTTCTCTTTTTCTTTTAGTTCCTTCAACTCTGTCTCTTTTATTTCTTTCACTGATTTAATTTTTCTTCTTTGAAGGCACGAACTGTTTGGCTGCATCTTCCCATATTTTTTACGGATAGCCATAATCTGCTTGTCTTTAACTTCCTCCATTTCTTTATGGATAGCCATGATTTGTTTGGTTTTATCTTCCTCTAATTCTTTACGTATTTTATTTGTTTCCTCTATTATCCTCTTCATCAGCATAGATTTAAGGTCATCTTCTTGATTTTCTATTATGCTGTGTTGTCCAGGGCTGTTCACCACTGGATGGCTGTGTTCTGGAGATGCCATATTGCTCTGTCTTTTGTTGGTTGAGCTTTTATGCTGACCTCTACCCATTGGGCTGTTTTAGGTGTTGGCTGTTAGTTTCTGTGCTTCCTGGAGTCCTGAGGTAGGGAGAATCCCCTTGGCCAGAAGATGATTTTTCCTGAAGTAGTTCTCCTCTGCTTTTTTGTAATGGTCACTGTATTGCCGTTGTTTCTCAGGAATTGCCACTGCTCACCTCAGGTGTATAGCACTGAGTAGTAGCTATGGTCTTTGTTAGCTAGGGGGGGGGCTCTCCTTTACCCATAGAAGTTCTCAAGACAGCTGCCCCACTGCTGGGTTTCTCGTTATAAATTTAGTGAGCTGCTGCTGTTGTTACAGTTTTTCAGGTACAGCCCTCTTGAAGAACCTGCTGATTCCCTAGCTATGGTGTTTTCCCCCAACAGGGAAACTCAATCTGTTATCCTGGGGCACACAGTTCTGACCGGGAAAGTGAGAGGAGCGCCCAACAAGTCTCTGGGCCAGAGGCTGAGTGCTCCGCTCTGGGCCTGGAGAATGTGCACCTATGTTGAGTTGGCGCCTGAGGGCGCCGTTCTGGTCTAGAGGCTGGTAACTGAGGTCTCCACTCTGGTCTGAAGGCTGGGTGCCTCAGTCTGGACCTGAAGCTGTATGTCCCTGTCTGGGATGTCGGCTGCAGACAGTCCCGACGTTGTGGGTGCAGCCCTCTTGAAGGACCAGGGATTCCCACAGTTTTGTCAGTCTAGCTAGGGATCACTGGTTGATCCTTGGCACAGTATCTGAGGGCTGCTGTAATGGCTCTCTGGCTTTTGTAGGTCTGAGGATGCAGCTGTGTGTCCCAGTGCCCTAGGGGAACTCAATAATGGTGGCTTAGCACCATGCTCCTGCCTGCATTAGAAAGCTAGAGCCTAGAGTCTGCCTGGATCCGGAAAGTCTTTTGGTGCTGGGTGTCCTGAGCGTTAGAGCTGATGTTCACCCCCACTGTGGGGTTTCCTCCTCCCAGGGACACCCAGTCTTTGCTTTGGGGACCGCTGTTCTGTCTAGGGTGGCGAGTAGAACCCACAGGCACAGACGCCTGCCTGTGGCTCCGCCTTTCTGGCCTTTGGGAGCCTTGGCGGCAGCCTAAACTGGGTAATTTTCCCTAGACCTTTACGGGGTGGGGGTGTCGGCTGAGTGCTCTGAGATCAGACCAGCCGTTTCCCTCCCTGTGGTTGTTTGCACCTGACAGTGAAACGCAGTCTCTGGTGCCTGTTGCCCTTGTGCCCACAGTTCTATCTGAGGCGGTGAATCAGGCGCTCAGGCAGGGCTCTGTGCAGGCGCCTGGGTCCCCAGCTCTGGCTCTGGGCTAGCTCCTGGGGTGCCCGCAGAATCTGAGTCTTTTCCAGGGGATGTCTGGGTGACCTAAGGTCGGTCCCAATCCTTTCCTGCTCCGTGGGGTTATCTCTCGACTGGAAAATCCAGTCTGTTGTGTTGTGGGCCCATGGTTCAGTCTGGGACAGTGACCAGATCACGCTGGCGTGTAGATCTGGGCTGGCAACCAAGTGCGTGGCCAAATTGGGATCTCTTCCGCGGTTTAGCCGGGTGAGTTAAAGCTGATTGAATCCCCCACCGTGGGGTATCCTCTCACCTGGGAAACACAATCACTTGTGTTTTATGGCCGAGAGTTCTGATTGCTGGTCACTGTGCCGATCCTGTTGTGCTGCTGCTCAGAATGAGAGTCCTCCCAGCACCGCCATCTTGCCCCGCCCTTATATAGTAGTTTTTATATAATATAATGTAATATAATTTTATAATAAAATTATATAAAATAATTTTATATAATATAACTTTTAATATAATATAATCATATAAAAACTCTCAAAGAGGTCAAAAAGTCAGGGTTGGAATACTTCTGTGGCTTTAATTAACATATGGGCAGAAATTCTATTTGTTTTAATTAAAGAACTAAGAAGCATTATCTACTGAAGAGAATTTTAGATCTTATTAATTAAAGAGATTCATGTATTTTTTCTTTTTTAATTTTTTTTCTTATTAGTTACATTTTGTTAACTCTGTCTCCCAGCTGTATCCAGCTCCCTCATTCCCTCCCCAACCCCACACTCTCTCCTTGGTCTGCTCCCTGCCCCTTTCCAAGTCCACTGATAGGGGAGGACCTCCTGCCCTTTCATTTGACCTTGTTTTATCAGGTATCTTCAGGGCTGGCTGCAAAGTCCTCCTCTGTGGCCTAACATGACTGCTCCTCCCATGGAGGGGTGGGGAAGTCAAAGAGCCTGCCCTTGAGATCCTGTTAGAAATAGTCCTTGTTCCCTTACTTTGGGAAACTACTTGGTTACTGAGCTACCACGGGCCACATCCGAGCAGAAGTTCTAGGTTATATCCATAGATGGTCCTTGGTTGAGTGTCAGTCTTAGAAAAGACCCTGTGCCTGCATATATTTGGTCCTTGTAGAGCTCCTATCCTTTCTATATCATACCAATTCCCCTTTCATATGATTCCCTGCACTCTGCCGAGGGTTTGGTTATGAGTCTTAGTGTCTGCTTTGAAACACTGCTAAGTAGAGTCTTTCAGATGCCTTCTGCGGTAGGCTCCTGTCATACGTTCAATGTATATCACATTTGTCTTTCTAAATGAGGATTGATCATCTTCGCCCATGCCCGCTTTCTTGATTATCTTCTTTAGGTGTATAGATTTCATTATGTTTATCATATCTTGTAGGTCTATATAAGCGAGTATATACCATGTTTGTCTTTCTCCTTCTGGGATACTCCACTCAGAATGATCTTTTCTAGATCCACCATTTGCCTGCAAATTTCATGATTTCCTCCTTTTTGATTGCTGAGTAGTGTTCCATTGTATAAAAATACCACAATTTCTGTATCCATTCCTCCATTAATGGACATCTGGGTTGTTTCCAGGTTCTGCCTATTACAAATAAAGCTGCTACGAACATGGTTGAACAAATGTCCTTGTTGTGTACTTGAGCAAATTTTGGGTATATACCTAGGAGTGGTATAGCTGGGTCTTGAGGTAGCACTACTCCTAATTGTCTGAGAAAGCGCCAGATTGACTTCCAAAGTGGTTGTTCCAGTTTACATTCCCACCAGCAATGGAGGTGGGTTCCCCCTTCTTCATGTATTTTTTTTTTTTAAGATATACTCTGGAAGGCAAAAATATCAAAGGACATAAAAGTTAATGTAGAAAGAATTTTTCATGAACCTTTTGGGAAACATGATGAATTCTAATAGGTGTTTTTCACAGTCATCCTTCAGAGAACTTAAAGCTGTAATACTTGGCCAAGCCTTTAACTATTAACCAACTATAAACTAACTGTATTTAACTATAATTTTCACAGCTAGAAGCTTTCAATGGCTTCTACGTCATTATATGTTCTGAATGTAGTGTGATGAGGGTGCTGCCCAATATTCATTAGGGGTTAAACATGTATTTATGCAAGTGTTGATCAGCATTTGTTAGTCCATGGAGATAGACAAAGATAAAATATTCTAGTTAAATGCCCAGTCTTGAATTGCTTTCACTGCTATACCTTGTGTCTCACCCTCTGCTATCTTTCTATTTAAAAATCTTTATGTCTACGTGTATGATGTGCATGAATGTGTGGGCACAGGGTGTGTGTATGTGTGCATGTACATGTATGTGTGAGCATAAGCGTGGAGGCTCATGGGTGATGTAATGTGACTTTATTGCATTTTTAGAAATGGAGAGAAACAAGTGGTGTTCAGCCACTTGAGACAGCAATAGCAGATCTGTGATGCCCTTACTCCTGGTGCCCTAGATGCTTTTAGCTGAGTGACCTGCGCGCTGGGAGCTTTTATTTTGAAAAAATTAGAGGGTTCAAAGCAACCCTGAGCCACCTGGATACCACAGCTAGGAAAAATTGAATACTATGTAAAGTGGGTGTATGTGTGTGTGCAAATGTACATTCATATGTGTGCATATGTGTGCAGGCCAGAGGACAACGTTGTCAGTTTTTTTTAGTCTGTCTATCTTATTTTTGTGAGATAGGGTCTCACTGGCTGATGGTTCACCGAGTAGGTTAGACTCAGGGAACTGTCATTCTTTGCCTCCCTCCTGTTGCAATCACCAAGCTTGTTGTTTTAATATGAGTTTAATATGAGTTTTCAGGATGAAACTCTAAACTTCACTCACGATTCTGTCTTCCCATACCTAGAATCTCTTTATATAGGGTCTTGTCATCTGTAAGTAAAAATATGAATAATGTTTATTTTAACCTAGCTTTCTTCTTTTACATAATAAGTGCATGGATTTGGCAATCATTTTTAGAGAAATAATGAATAGGATGGATTATACCTTGATTGAAAAAGGGTGTGTGTGTGAGGAGATGACTAATTAAAAGCATTTCCTAGTGAGGGAGCTGTGAACGGGAAGGTTAAGTTTAATTAAATCAGATGGCTGGGTGAAATGGAGATGATTTAATGGCACAAAAATAAAAGACAGGGTGAAAGACTGATGGTGGCAGAGTGAGGAAGGGGAAAATAAAAATAACCAATTCTGCCACCTAAAAATATTAGGAGACTGCCTTAGAATTGATCATCTTCTAAAGCGGTATTAGAAGAACCAAGACTCAAAGCGTCACCCTTTGACTCCCCCGTCTCTGTTAAATACATCTTGCTACACTTCGCCAGTCACTGACGACAGGCAAAGGTCTGCAGTATGCACCCTATGTCTTTAACATGGTACAGTTTGTCCGAAACACACTTCGGAACACCCTATGGGGCCTGCAAGCCCCATATCATATACTCGTGCGCACAGCTTGCAGCTAAGGGTGCTTGTGGTCACTAAGGGGAGATTACATATAAAAAATTAACTTTATTTTTTTACATGAGTGACAGTTTATTCACTTTGTATCCCAGCTGTAGCCCCCTCCCTCATGCCCTCCCAAACACACCCTCCCTCATTTCCTCCCTGCCCCTCTCAAAGTCCACTGATAGGGAAGGTTCTCCTCCGCTTCCATCTGACCCTAGCTTATCAGGTGTCATCAAGACTGGTTGCAATGTCCTCCTCCGTGGCCTGGCAAGGCTGTTCCTCCCTCTGGTCAAAGAGCCAGCCACTGAGTTTATGTCAGAGACAGTCCCTGTTTCCTTTACTAGGAAACCCACTTGGATACTGAGCTGCCATGGGCTACATCTGAGCAGGGGTTCTAAGTTATCTCCATGAATGGATCTTGGATGGAGTATCAGTCTCAGAAAAGACCCCTGTGCCCAGATATTTTGGTTCTGTTGTTCTCTTTGTGTAGCTCCTGTTCTCTCCAGGTCTTACCAATTCCCCCTTCTTTCATATGATTTCCTACACTCTGCCCAAATTTGGTTATGAGTCTTAGCATCTGCTTTGATACACTGCTTCGGTAGAGTCTTTTATAGGCCCTCTGTTGTAAGCTCCTGACCTGTTTTCTGTTTTCTCCTTCTTCCAATGTCCATCCCCTTTTTCTTTCTAAGTGAGGACTGATCATCTTACCCAGGGTCCTCCTTCTTGTTTAGCTTCGTTAGGTGTACAGATTTTAATATGTTATCCTATCTTATTGGTCTAATATCTACTTACAAGTGAGTATATACCCTGTGTGTCTTTCTGCTTCTGGGATACCTCACTCAGAATGATCTTTTCTAGTTCCTACCATTTGCCTGAAAATCTCGTGATTTCCTTTTTTTTTTTTTTCATAGCTGAGTAGTATTCCATTGTGTAAATGTACCACAATTTGTGTATCTGTTCAGCAAAGGACCCTGTTGACAGAACAAAAACGACAGCCTACAGACTGGGAAAAGATCTTTACCAACCCTATATCTGACAGAGGGCTAATATCCAGAATATATAAAGAACTAAAAAAGTTAAAAAGCAACAAATCAGGTAATCCAATTAAAAACTGGGGTACAGAGCTAAACAGAGAATTCTCAGTAGAGGAATATAGAATGGCATAGAAACACTTGAAATGCTCAATGTCCTTAGCCATCAGGGAGATGCAAATCAAAACAACCCTGAGATTTCACCTTACACCCATCAGAATGGCTAGGATAAAAATTCAAGTGACAATACATTCTGGAGAGGTTGTGAAGAAAGGGGATCCCTCCTCCATTGCTGGTGGGAATGTAAACTTGTACAACCACTTGGAAATCAATCTGGCACTTTCTCAAACAATTAGAAATAGCGCTTACTCCAGATCCAGCTATACCACTTCTAGGCATATATCCAAAATATGCTCAAGTACACAAGGACATTTGTTCAACCATGTTTGTGGCAGCTTTATTCGTAATAGCTTGAACCTGGAAACAACCCACATGTTCCTCAATGGAGGAATGGACAAAGAAATTGTGGTACATTTACACAATGGAATATTACTCAGCAATTAAGTATAAAAAATTTACAAGAATGTGTTTTAATCTGCAAGATGAAAGTACTGTTTTTGTTTGTGTCCTAAGGTCCTGTTTATATCAATTTGGATTCACAGTAACATATTGTCACTCCTTGTGTCTCACCCTCTGCCATCTTTCTATTTAAAAATCTTTATGTCTACGTGTATGATGTGCATGAATGTGTGGGCACAGGGTGTGTGTATGTGTGCATGTACATGTATGTGTGAGCATAAGCGTGGAGGCTCATGGGTGATGTAATATGACTTTCTGGATTGCCCCCAGCTTTATTTTCTAAGACAGGATCTCACAGAATTTAGGATTTAGCATTTCAGGTTACTAGTTTGCAACAGTGATTCTGTGGCTCCAGCTCTGGAGGGCCAGGGATTAGAAGCATTCTGCCATTTTTCATCCAGTGTTTAGTGGGGTCTGGGAAACCAAATTCTGCCACATTTGCACTGCAAATGATTTATCACCTAACCCATTTCACCAATCTCCATATTGTTTCTTAGTATATTATTTCTATGCATGGTTTCTATACTGATTTCCACGTTTTAAAAATTTATTTATTTTTATTAATTACAGTTTTTCACCTTGTATCCCAGCTATAGCTCCATCTTTTGACCCCTTCCAGTCCCACCATCCCTTTTCTCCTCCTCTGCCACTTCCTAAGTACACTGATAAGGAAGGTCCTCCTCCCCTTCCTTCTGACCCTAGCCAATCAGGACTCATCAGGACTGGCTACATCATCTTCCTCTGTGGACTGGCAAGGCTGCATCCCCCTCAGAATGTGATCAAGACAACCACTGACCTCATGTCAGAGACAGCCCCTGCTCTTCTTACTGGGTTACTCCTTTGGATACTGACCTGCCACAGGCTCCATCTGAGCAGGGGTTTTAGGTTATTTCTATTCATGGTCCTTGATTGGCCTCTGCAAAGACCTCTGAGCCCAGATTTTTTCACTTTCTTGGTTTCCTGTCCCCTCCATGTCTTTCTATCTCCCACTTCTTTCATAAGATTCCCAGCAGAGAAAGACTTAAAGAAGTGCTCAATGTCCTTAGTCATCAGGGAAATACAAATCAAAAGAATCCTGAGATTTTACCTTACACCAATAGAATGGCTAAGATCAAAAACTCAAGTGACAACACATGCTGGAGAGGATGTGGAGAAAGGGGAACCCTCCTCCATTGTTGGTGGTAATGTAAATTTGTACGACCACTTTGGAAATCAGTCTGGTGCTTTCTCAGATAATTAGAAATAGTGCTTCCTCAAGATCCAGCTATACCACTCCTGGGCATATATCCAAAATACGCTCAAGTATACAACAAGGACATTTGCTCAGCCATGTTCATGCAGCTTTATTCATAATAGCTATAATCTGGAAGCACTCCATATGTCCCTCAACTGGGGAATGGATGCAGAAATTGTAGTACATTTATGCAATGGAATACTACTCAGCAATTAAAAACAAGGAAATCATGAAATTTGTAAGTAATGGTGGGATCTAGAAAAGATCATCCTGAGTGAGGCAACACACAAACAAAAAGACATACATGGTATATACTCACTTATAAGTGGATATTAGACATATAATATAGAATAAACATACTAAAATCTGTACACCTAAAGAAGCTGAGCAAGAAGGAGGTCCCTGGGGAAGATGCTCAATCCCCATTCAGAAAGGCAAATGGGATAGATATTGGAAATGGGAGAACACAGGCAACAGGACTAGAACCTACCACAGAGGGCCTCTGAAAGACTCTACTGATCAGAAGAGACTCATAGCCAAACTTTTTAAAAATTATTATTTCATTATTTTATTTTTGAGACATGGTATATCCCTGGCACGCCTTGAATTTTCTTTGTAGGCCAATGTGGCCTTGATAATTATAGAAGTCTATCTGTCTCTAATTCCTGTGTGCTGGCATAAAAGGAGACTGTCACTATGTCTTGCCCATTTCTATATTAAGTAGATATTTGTTTCATGGCTACAACATTCCAAGTCCCATAAGGTATTATTTTTAAAATTCTGAATAAAAAGCAGGTTGCAAGCCTTCAGTATACTCTAGTTGGTAAAGGCATCTGCTGTTGACCCTGAGTACTTGTTAAATTCCATGGAAGTAATTCTAGTTTACACTGTTGACATGTAGGCTTCGAAGAGATCAAACCTCCAAAACCACTGTGAAATTCTATTTATTCCAACTATAATTTTTATTAATTAATTCAACGTGCATCTCTGTCAAAGGCGCCTCCATCTTTTCCCAGTCCTACTCTCCATCCCACATCTCCTCTCTCCTATTCCTCAGATAGGGCCCCCTTCCCATATACCCTGGCCCATCTAGTCCCCTGAAGACTGAGTTTATCTTCCTACCTTTGGCGTGGTAGTGGAAATGATCAAGAAGTAGGCAGCATAGTCTGTGTCAGAGATATCCTACACTCCTTAAACTTACGGGCCAGCAAGAAGTTTAAGATGCCCATCGGACTTACCTTCTTTGGGGTCTGTGCATTGTCTGTCAATCTTGTACCATGTGACTAAAATTCACTTATAAGTGAGTATACACCATGTGTGTCTTTCTGGGTCTGTTACCTCACTCAGGATGATTTTTTTTCTAGTCCCATCATTTTTCTGCAAATTTCATGATTTCCTTGTCTTTAATGGCAAAAAGTATTCCATTGTGTGAATGTACCTTTTCCCTATCTCTTTCATCCTCCTAAACTCTCTATATGCATCTTCCTGCTCTCTTTTAAATTCATTGTCTCTTTTATATTGCTTGTTATAGTATATATGTGTGTGTATCTATGTATATACACAATATTTTTAAACATACACATATGACCTGCTCAGTCTGTATGATACTTCTTATGTATACTTTTCAGGACTGACCGTTTGTAGTGGATAACCAACTGGTGTGCTTTTCTCTGGGGAAGACTATTTACCCACCACCACTGTAATAAACCAGCATGAACCCAACTGCATTCTAAATACTTGTTTTTATACCCACAGATTAATGTAGTCCTCACGCCTTATCAAGGAACCTTTTGCCTTTTATCTGCTTGGGATAACAGCATGGGAATGTTTAACATCACTGCACTTAAAATTATTAAAGTGATAAATACATATTTAACCACAATAAAACTTAAACTGAAAAAAGAACTTATTAGTTTAGGCTTAAGAAATCTGACTCTAATAGTCTACTCAAACATAAGTTTGTGAAAGTTAAAAAGATACACAAGAATAAAACATTACACTAAACAAGTAAACTGTGACTGTAAGAAAGCAATTTCGGTGTACATCCCTTTTTATCATATAAGATTGATTAAAACGCTGATGTAATGGCTGACGAATGAAACAAAACAAGAAAATCATTGTAATGTTGTACACTTCATTTAAAAATTCAGTATTGATAAACATAATGAAATCTATACACCTAAAGAAGATAAACAAGAAAGAGGACCTGGGGTAAGATGATCAATCCTCACTTAGAAAGACAAATGGGATGTGCATTGGACATAGGAGAAACAAGTAACAGGACAGGAGCCTACCACAGAGGGCCTCTGAAAGACTACCTAGCAGTGTATCAAAGCAGATACTAAGACTCACAACCAAACCTTCGTCACAGTGCAGGGAATCATATGAAAGAAGGGGAGTTAGTATGACGTGGAAAGGATAGGAGCTCCACAAGGACCAAATATGTCTGGGCACAGGGGTCTTTTCTGAGACTGACACTCCACCAAGAACCATGTATGAATATAACCTAGAACCTCTGCTCAGATGTAGCCTGTGGTAGCTCAGTGACCAATTGGTTTTTCCATAGTAAGGGGAACAGCATTCTCTGACAAATGCTTTTCTGTGGCCCTTATACGTCAGCATAAGGCACAAAGCAGTGGTTAGATTTATAGTCCAATTTGCCACGTGATAGACTCACCTTGGGAGAAAGCCTGAATTGCGGTTATTGTCCAGAGTGGGTTGGCCTGTGGGCATGTCTGTGGGGACTGTCTTGATATTAACTAAGTTAAGAAGACTTGCCCATTGTGGGTGACACACTTATGTGATTTGGGATCTTAAATAATGTAAAAGAGGGAAAAGCTTGCTGAAAACAGAAAAGCCACAGGCAAGGGTCCATTTATTTTGCTCTGTGACCGGCTGCTTGCATTTTTAGTTTTTCTCTCCACATATTATTGTTATACTGTGTGCTGGTAAATTTTTTTATCAGTTTGAAACAAAATAGAGTCACCTAGGAAAAGGGGACATCAATTGAGGATTTGCCTCCATTAGATTTGCCTATGGGTATGTCTATGGCATTTTCTTCATTAATGATTAATGTGGGAGGACCCAGTCTGCCCTGAGCAATGTCACTCCTGAGTATGTGTTCCCAAGCAGTGTAAGAGACCAAGCCATTTTCCTCTGTAGTCTCTACCTTAGTTCCTGCCTCCAGGTTCTTGTCTTCAGTTCCTGACCTGATTTACCCCAGTGATGTCTTCTTGTATCTTGTAAACCAAATAATCCCTTTCCCTTGAGTTGATTTTGGTTAGTGTCTTATTACATCACTGAAAAGCAAACTAGGGCAGATTGTAACCAGGAATTGTAAGTCAAATAAACTTCTTTTTCTGCTAAATTTGTTTACGTTAGGTTGTTTTATCATAGCAACAGAAATAAAACTACAACACATGGTACTGTTACTACTGTACTTGAATGTTTATTTTTTAATCACTTATTAAATCAAAAGCTGAACAAAACTATGGGTATATGTGCTTGTATACATATGTACTTGTAAAATTCTAATGCTACCAGGAATTAACTATTGGGAGTGTTATTTCACAGCTGATTTTATCTACATAAAGATCATCACTTTCATCTTATGGGAAATATGAGATAGTTAATTCTGAAGGTATTCCGAGTGATCATGATCTAGGAACATAGATTTAGTGTGTACTTCAAATTCCATGTTCCGGTATGGAAACAGTTTCACAGTATTATTGTTGCTTTTAGTTTTGCAGAAAAAAAGAAAGTAAAAAAAATCAGAGTAACTTTGAAATATGTTGCTGAGCATACAAGAGAAGCAGATAGATACATTGAGATGGGGGAGTTATTTTATAGACACAAGATGTTATCTGACTACATTATTATCTCTTGGATTGGTGGAAACTAGCTTTGTGCTAAGTTAATGGCTTCTAAGAGGTTTGTATTTATTATCATGAGATGTTAGTTCAGATACAGAGAGATTCTGGGAAAGGAACAGCTTTTCCGGATGGCTAAAACTTGCCCAAGATAAAGTAATTAACCCCTGAGCCTACAAAATTCCAGTTTCTCCACTGTATTGAAATTCTAATTGGCCCATCAGTCTCTCCAGACACAGATTCCTTCCAGGAGTTTTTATTGTTCATAGCCAGAACATCTTCTTTCGAGGAATTTTCATTTATCATTTCTCAAGCCAGTCATTCATAAAGCATATAGCTTTGAGAATGGAAACAAAAACATGAGATTTTGAATTAAATGACTACATGGGAAGCGGATTTCTCCGGACACAGTTTGACTTACTTAAATAGTAAGTTAATCATGGCTAGAAAATGGAGAAATAGATGTGTATTTAGGTCAGTCATGAATTTATGCATGCTGTAGGAAATTCTGAACAGCAGATTTTTAATTCATTTTTTTTAATGTGTCTATTTTATGTGAATTGATGTTTTGCCTACATGTATGTCAGTGTGAGGGAGTCAGTTTCCCTCAAACTTGAGTTGCAGACAGTTGTGAGCTGCCATGTGGGTGCTGGGAATTGAACCCAGATCCTCTTGGAAGAGCTACTAGTGCTCTTAACCACTGAGCCATCTCTCTAACCCCTAATTTATTTTTTTATTTATTACAACGTATTCACTTTGTATCCCAGCTGTAGCCCCCTCCCTCCTCTCCTCCCAATCCCACCCTCCCTCTTCTCCTCCCATGCCTCTCCCCCAGTCCAGTGATAGGGAAGTTCCTCCTCCCCTTCTCTCTGACCCTAGCTTACCAGGTCTCATCAGGACTGGCTGCATTATCTCCCTCTGTGGCCTAGTAAGGCCACTCCCCTCTCAGCAGGAAGTGATCAAAGAGCCAGCCACTGAGTTCTTGTCAGAGACAGCCCCTGTCTAGGGAACCCACTTGGACACTGAGCTGCAGTGCATCTGTGCAGGGGTTCTAGGTTATCTCAAGGAATGGTCCTTGGTTGGAGCATCAGTCTCAGAAAAGACCCCCGGGCTCAGATTTTTTGGTTCTGTTGCTCTCCGTGTGGAGCAACTCTACCCTCCAAGTCTTTCTATCTCCCCCTTCTCTCATAAGATTCCCTGTACTCTGTGAACAACAGATTTTTAACGATTGGTGACTTTAGGTCATTTTGGAAATAGGAATAAGATATATGTGCATATCTAATATTTTATGACTTAAGGGCGTACCAGAATGCATTACATAGCCTGTGAACAACCTGAATATTTAAAAAAAAAAAAAAAAAAAAGAATCTCTTTTACTAAACATGAAAATAAAGCAAAGACCTTGTGGTTCAAAGGATTTAGGCCAACTAAGTGAAGAATTGCTGTTAGCAATGATATTTGTAAAAGATTTGGCTTTAAAAGGCATATTAGTGTTTATGGATTAGACTTAAATATATCATTTTGTAACGTTTTAAGTACTGCTAATATTCTTTAAGTTTTTTTCTCCATTTATGAGCTAGGGAGAGAGAAACATCTCCTCAGTAAGCATGCCCAAGAAGTGTGCTGGAAGGTTTTCATTGCTTGTGTACACTGGCTGAAATACTGTAGTTTTGTGGTTTTAAAAAAAATTATTATTATTATAATTTTTATTTTATTTACCTTTTCCAGGCCCCAGGAAGGAACAGAGAACATACAACTGAAGTCTAAGTCTTAGAAAAGAGTGCCTGGGAATGTTCAGATCTTTTCTTCTAGAACCCAGTTCTTAACACACATGGTTTTCTAACACACATGGTAGAGGCACTGAGCCTTTACCACAGAGAACAAACCTCCGTAGCATTGTGAGGTAACATTTGAGATGATTGTATTTGCAACTTAAAATCACATTGAGTTGTTTATCTGTTTGAATGTGATCATGTGCAGAGGTCAAAGAATAAGTTGAACGGGACTGTTCTCTCTTACTATGCCAGACCTGGACCTACGTATTGGATTAAGATTACTAAGCTGAAAAGAGCCTTTAATCTCTGACCTACAGATGGTCTTAAAGAGGACATAAATGGCACTGTTAGTTTGTCAATAGCTGTAGGATTCTAAAATACAGTCTCCTCCAAAATAAAGAGTGTGCGAGTGTGTTTCATGGACATTTTTCTGACATTTTCTCATTTCCATGATGCATCCTGATAAATCTAAGTGACTGTTTGAAGCTGTGTACTTAATGATGTCAGGAGATTACACAAAAATTTAATTCAATTCCATCTAATTATCGCACAGTATTTTCTGTGAAAAAATATTAATTAAAACCAAGGTTTCTCCAAATACCAATTGAGTTTGAGACTACATGTTATAAAGTCATTAGTTAAACTAATGGATACTGGGCATACAAGCTTGCCGTATAAATCACTGTAAGATACATACACTAAAATATGCAATCCGCATGGTATGTTTATTGTATATGGAGAAGTGAACTCAGTTATGTTTTTTTTCTAGATTATTTTATTGTGGACAGAGTATAAAAATGGGTTAACATTTAAAGCAACTATAGCGTAGTTGTAACAAAGTATTTGGAGCTTTGTTAGTAACAATTTTCATTATAGAGAAATGTCATTAAGTCGGATGTGCATAAGAAAGAAATGTGTAAAATTTATGGATCTGTGTTTCCAAGCAACTTTAAGTTGCTGTCTTCTCAGTTTTTACTTTTAGGCAGCAGTTATTCTGCCTGCTTACATGTGCTAAAGCTACAGTTATGTGACAGGCATCATACTAGCCATGGGACAAAGAGGAATGCAAAACAGATGAAGCAACTGATCAGTATGTAGGCCACTAGATGAGGTGTGCTGCAGAGAAGTAAATTGTGCTGCCAATAAAATGAAATCAAGTGGTTGGTTGATGTAGCACCCCTAATGGAGGAACCATCAACAATGAACGGCTGCTGGAAACAGGAGTCCGTTCTACTGGGACTATGGTCCCTGTCGGATCAAGCATGCTCCAGTGGATGGCCCACACCCAAGAATATACGGGTAGCGTAGATCAGACTTGATTTATTTTAAAAAGAACACAGAAAACACAGACTCGAATTGGTAGTCAAGTGGGTATGAATCTATAAGGACTTGTAAGTGATGGGTAATATGATAAAAACACAATGTATGGTATTCTCAAAAAAAAAAAAAGAAACCTAAAAAACAATGAAATAAAAGAAAGCAAAGACATGCATGTAAACCTATCACTCACTACTTCAAAGATCATTAAACTGAACTTTCTCCTCTAGCTTCAGACTGAATGGATTTCCTGATGTCCAATTTGTTACATGTCTTTTCATCACACAAAGCCTGAAATTGAGTGTAATCATTTGCTTCCTATAGCCTGTGTACCTACTTTATTCTGTACAGTGATGGCTAAGCATTTATAGATTGAAGAGAGAAGGCATTGCACTAATGTGTGTGAACTTATTATTATTAATATTATTATTATTATTTTTTTTTTTGAGAGAGAGAGAGAGAGTTTAGAGTTTGGGAGTGTCAGACTGAAAGAATGGATTGTTTATTTCTCCTTACAGTTTTAGAAGGCTTACCATAGCCACACAGCATGCCACAGCACTCAGAAAACTAAACTCAAAAAGTGATGTTGCTCATGCATTAGTAAACGTGAGTAAAATTTAGGAATTAAGGGGATATATCAGAGATAAAAGAGTCAGTAAGCAAAAAGGGAAGGAAACAGCCTGAGGACTGGTGAAGTGTCAATGACTCCAGTGCTTATTTTGGGATTGCCTTTTATTACAGCAGTTGCTTTGAAAATATCTTGATTATCGAGACCTGTTGACACTTTGTAATTCGATGTGAACTCCTTGATTTTGGGGACTTGTGTTTCCTTACTGGGAGTCTACCCAGCTGTCTCTCATTTCTAATTTCCTTTGACATCCTGCAGTTAGATCTGGACTGGTTTGCTTTGACGGGTCTGTCTAGTTCATTCATGGATCTCCTGGTTCTGCTCAGATAAATATGTCATTTATGGCCGAAAAGAACATATTTTGGTCAAAGGCATCTCTTGTTCTGAACTGCTAAGAGTTCTTCAGACAGGCAAGCCTACAGTCAGAAACCTGAAGTCTGTATTTAAGACTACATCTCTTAAAGCCTGGTAATTAAGCACCCTGGGCAATTTCATGTTTTCTTCTGGTGCAGATTGTCAAGCAGTTACATTGTTCTCTATTAGCTGGAAGCTGCAAGAAACATTCCAAGACTTTTATCACTTATTTTGATATCAATTAAGGATGCATCAGTAATGGAAAACCCTTTGGAAGTAGTGCTGCTGGTACCTTTGAACCCTTCATTCTGACTTCCTAAGAGAAAAATAGATGTAATTGTTAGTGTTAGTGGGGTCGGTGGCAGCTTTGCTTTTTGGATGGGTTCTGGGTTTATGCAGTGTTTGACTCATGAATCTTTGACAGCATTTCCTATCTGTTGAGAGGCTGAGGAAGGGATAAAGCAGAAACTATTGGCTGACAGTTTTGAGAAAGACAGCAAGGCCTGAAATGCTCATTTGAACGTAGAACAATTAAACATATACTTCCTTTTAGAAATTTCACTGTGCAAGTTTATATTTTATGTATCATATTTTAAAATTTAAAAATAATTATTGAAAATTGCAATCATGGCCATAATATACAATAAATAGTTTAATTACCATTTATTATTTATGACTATCATGGGCTTTAGTGCCTCTCTTATGGTGACATAAATGGTAAAGCTTAATTATTTCTCCCAATAAATGATTAATGTAAAAGCTCTTTGCCTTTTTCAAATGTCACTGAACTGTATAATATGGGAGAGATGACAATTATAGTCATCTTGACCATGGATAATTCGATACTCTGTCTTACACATTTAAAATATTTTTTCCCTGTAAATCTCTTATCTAGGGAGTAGGCATCTTCATTTGTGTTGGTTGTTTATTCATCTGCTGGGCCCTAGACATCTTTGCAGCTAGTTGTCTTTAAGATACAGTTGTGCCTACTCTGACCTCAAATTATTTAAAAAAGAGTCTCTGGTCACTAGAGAGAGCCTAAGCTAGATAGGCTAAGGTGTAGAAAATGGACTTGTACAATCACTCTAGAACAGGCATGACTCTGGCTTGTGGTCTAGCAGGGAGAATGATGGAATGGGAAGAGGGTGAAGGATTAGGCACATAGGTCTGCCCTGAAAGGGACTGTAAGTATTTTAATTATATGCAGCAGTAAACAGACCTTTTGGACATTAACGTCATTGCCAAAGAAAAATGGAAGGGACCCTCAGATATCACATGTCTGATGTCTGCTATGGCCCACTAGGTGGTCACAACTAAATAAACTTTGGTGATTCTTTTTTACAGTTACCTGTATGTGAAGAAAGCTATATTGGTGAATATGGCCGCTTGTTTATACAGCTTTTAAAGACCTGTTTAGATAGCATTTTATGTTTTTGATGATATGATTGTAGCATAACATAAATGCATACACTATGTTCAGTAAGACATTTTATTTTAAAAATGCAGTTGTGTTTTATATAAAAATCTAGATTATTAAAATCATAATTACCTTCTTTCCAGATTTAACTTTCTTTTCTTCTTGATGCTGAATGTTCTTTGTAACAATTGGACTATACTCTTCATTCAATTAAAAAAAACCAAACAAATATTTCATGAATCTGATTTAATATTCTTATATTCTTATATTTTTATACTGTCATGTACTTCTGGCTTTTAGTTGAGTTTAGTTGTGGTAACTGGCTTATTTTCTTGAAATAATTGTTAATGGTGAAACTGTCTCTTTCATCACGTCTTTTTCTTAAAATTGTATTATTTTTTTAGTGTGTGTTGTGGTGGTTGTACTATATGCTAGTTAATTTGTATCTCTGTATGTGTCTGTGTGTTTATGTCCATGGCATGTTTTATTATGGTGTATATGTAGAGGTCAGAGGACCACTCTGGGAAACTGTTCTCTCCTTCCACTGAGTTGGTGCACTTGGTTTATCAGACTTTTGGCAAATAAAATTATCCACCGAGTCCTCTCACTGGTCTTGTTTGTTTGCTTGTTCTTAGGGCATTATGATCAAAACTCCAGATGTACATGATGTTAAAGAATCATGTTAGTGTTATTTTCTCGGGGCTATAAAATGTGTTAAAATATGTGCTAAAATATATGAAGTGCTACAGCAAAAATTGTTTAATATATTTTACTTATTTCTCAAGCAGCTCTGACCATGGAACCATTCTAAGTATGTGTGTAGAACCGTTTCCCTTTATGGTGTGATGTAATGTAGAACATCTTTTGTATACCACCCTCAGAAATGACATTGTTTAATCTTGGTGAACTCCATGGTGGCTGTATGATTCTTTTTGATGTTGAACAGAACTTTATTATCTCATTATTGTTTACAAGACTTATACATAAACCTGTTAATATTTTGTTTTTTATTCTTTTAAAGTCTTTAGTTTAAATTTCCCAGTGACCTCAGCTTTCTTTCTTTTTTAATTTTTTTTTTTTTTTAATAAAAAAGACTTCTGGTGTCCTAGTTTTCTGCTGTTAGCAGTTGTTACTGCTTTTTTCAAAAACATCTAGACTTTAAGAACATGACTTCTTTTCTGAATCTTTTTCTTTATTGTTGGATTTAGAAAGCTACTAAATAATGCTGGCCAAAGAGTAGACTCTTCTCCAGTTCTTTTTGTGCACCATAGCTTTTTCTACTACTTTAATTTTATTTTAGAAAATTATCAACTTTATTTTTCACTACTGATGAACAATAGAATGTAAGTGTTACCTGATAGGAAGTGAGTTCTCTCCTTGTCTAGCATAAACTTAACAAAGGAGAGAAACAAAATATAAATGGATGAAATAGCCAAGAGACTTGAAAGTCCTTTTTATTCTTAATTTTCCCAATGCATGTTGCAACTTTATCCCTTTTCAATTTTCAGCAAGTTTTCATAAATATTACAATATTACCTTTTCTTGAAAATAATTTTTGAGTCAATTGTGTTTGCAATAATTTGCAAATTTATTATTTAATTATTTATTATTATTTCTCATTTAATTTTTATTTAATCATCAATTATTTACTATTTAATCAATTAATTATTTAATTTGGTACCTACAAGCTTTTTAAATCTCCTTTTATTTTTATTTTTTTATTAATTAGTTTATTCACTTTGTAGCTCCTCTGTAGCTCCCTCCCTCCTCCCCTCCCAATCCTCCCCTCCTTTCCCCTTTTCCTCCCATGTCCCTCTCCAAGTCCACTGATAGCGGAGGTCCTCCTTCCTTTTGATCCTAGTCTAACAGGTCTCATCAGGAGTGGCTGCATTGTCTTCCTCTGTGGCCTGGTAAGGCTGTTCCCCTCTCAGGGGGAGGTGATCAAAGAGCCAGCCACTGAGTTCATGTCAGAGACAGTCTCTTTTCCCATTACTATGGAACCCACTTAGACACTGAACTGCCATGGGCTATATCTGTTCAGGGGTTCTAGGTTATCTCCATGAATGGTCCTTGGTTGGAGTATCAGTCTCAGAAAAGACCCCTGTGCCCAGATTTTTTGGTTCTTTCGCTCTCCTTGTGGAGTTCCTGTCCTCTCCAGGTCTTACTATCTCCCCCTTCTTTCCTAAGATTCCCTGTACTCCACCCAAAGTTTGGCTATAAGTCTCAGCTTCTGCTCTGATACCCTTCAGAGTAGAGTCAGAGGCCCTTTGTGGTAGGCTCCGTTCCTATTCCCTGTTTTCTCTCTCTTCTGATGTCCATACTCTTTGTCTTTCTGAATGGGGATTGAGCATCTTAGCCAGAGTCCTTTTTGATTAGTTTCTTTAGATGTACAAATTTTAGTATGTTTATCCTATAATATATGTCTAATATCCACTTATGAGTGAGTATATTCTGTATGTCTTTCTGCTTCTGGGATACCTCACTTAGGATGATCTTTTGCAGTTCCTACCATTTGCCTGCAAATTTCATGATTTCCTTGTTTTTTTATTGCTGAGTAATATTCCATTGTGTAGATGTACCACAATTTCTGTATCTATTCCTCCACTGAGGGGCATCTGGGTTGTTTCCAGCTTCTGGCTATTACAAATAAAGCTGCTACAAACATGCTACAAACATTTTTCCCCCTTAGAATGATTATCATATGCTTTTCTCCATGACATGTGCAGTTGTGGATGCTTGGCAGTAACTTTGTGGTCCCCCAGGAACAGAGCACAGTGGGTGGAATTTGCTGGAATCGTGGAGCTGAATTTAAGCTGTTTATGGTGCTTAAATCATGGTGGAGTATAAAAGTGATATTGAGAACTCCAAGGCAGCACTGAAGGATACAGTAAATATTTGAGAGACAGAATCAAGACTTACATCACCCTGGGATAACAGTAAGGACTAGGGAAATCACTGTCCCTAGGCTGAGTATCCAAGACGTGGTTATTGCTGTGTGATGGTGGAATAAAGAATATAGATTGATCATAGACTTCCTTTTGAAAGCAAAATAAACAAGCCAGGTGAATTCCTTCTGTGCTCTTGAGAATGACTTATAATGGTTAAACAAATTAGTGCATCCTGATAGTTTCTACAGGTTTGTATTTCTCACAGTGCTCAGGCAGCAGTTTTTGTTGACATAATAAAACCCCAGCAAAACCAGCTTGAGATTGGTCAGGTTTAATTTTGGCCTCAAGTTTGAGCATTCACCGTAGAGAGACAGCAAGACAGGATGAGCTTGAAGTGCCTGCATTGCATCCACAGAGAGAATGCACAGAAAGAGAAATGCTGGTTAATGCCTGTTAGTCACTGTTCTGTTGCTTTTAAGAGAAACAATGTCCAAGGCAACACTTTTCAAGTAAAGCCTTTAATTGCTGGTTTGTTCACCGGTTAATAGGGTAGTCCATTATCAATCAGCAGGCAAGATGGTGGCACACAGGCAGGCATGGCACTGTAGCTATACAGAGTTTTACATCCTGATCTACAGCCATCAGGGAGCAAGAGAGACACTGCACCTGGCATGAGCTTTTGAAACCTCAAGTTCCACCCTCAGTGACATGCTTCTTCCAACAAGGCCTAATCTAAGCATTTAAACACATGAGCCTATGACGGTCATTCTTATTCAAATGAGGAAAAAACTCAAGTCATGTTCTTCTTTTTATTCAGTCTAGGATCCCAGACTATGGAATTTAGCCACTTACATTTAGGATGAGCCTTCCCACCTTAATTAAGCCAATTAAAAAGCTTTGTCACAGTTACAGACTTGCTTAAAAGCTGATTCTTGAAACCTGTCAAGTGAGCAAACATTGTTGATCATTATAGCAGCCCTATTGTAAATCAGTACCACAGACTCCTTCAGAGAGCCTCTTCTCATGCCCAGGGTACTTGTGTTGCTTTTTTGCAGAAGACATCAATGAGGAGAATTCACAGTAGAAAGTAAAAGTTGTGCACTGAGCAGTGGAGAGTGCCAGGTTGAACCTGGAACTGAGGTTATCAGCAGGCACATCTGTTATTTTTTAATGAAACTCAGGTGACTTCAAATGATCCATCTCCAGGTAGAAGAAAGATAGCTGTAGGCAGACTGTCACATTGAAGGGAAGGACTTTTCAGATAAGCCTGTAAGAAGCAGAGAAGGATCAGTAGGAAGATTCGCTATTTGTCCAGTAGTCGTATACATGATTTTGTTGAGTTCAGAAATTATTACCTGGAGAGAATTGCAAAGGAATCTAAATGTTATCATGGAGTGGACAGGACTATATCTAATAACATACAGTCCCAAGAGCTGCAGGGATATTTTCCCTGTAAACAAAAGTGAGAAGTAGGTGCTCCAGAAAACATTTGGGAAAGGAGTAGGTCACACTCAAGGTTACACGTGCTCAAGCCTTGCATGTGGCATCTTGATAGCTTAAGATTCTTATTTGAGAATATCTTTATATAAAAGGAAAGTTTCTGAGCCAGCGGTCTTTTTTCCCCAGCATTTCAAAAAATTTTAAAAATTTATTACAGTTTATTCACTTTGTATCCCAGCTGTGTCCCCCTCTCTAGTCCTTTTCCAATCCTGACTTTCTCCCTCATCTCCTCCCATGCCCTTCCCCCTGCCCACTGATATAGGCAGTCCTCCTCCCCTTTCATCTGACCCTAGCCTACCCAGTCTCACCAGGACTGAGCTATCAGTCTTTATAGCTAATGTTAGGAGTGCTGGAATTCTTGAGTATAATTGGTGAAAGGCTTCACCCAAACTTCAGAGTGAGTGGCTCCTTTTCTTTCCAATGACCATGTAATTGTCCCTTTCTATCTGGCTGTATTTATATCTAGTTAAATTTTATTTTACATATTTAGATAAACCAAGTATAAATTCACGAAGATATAGACTGTCTCTGCTGTGTGAAACCATCCCTGGCATTTAACAAACATTGATTAAATGAGTACGTTTCAATTACTAGAATAATCATCTAGTTTCAAGTTTTTCTTTCATCATAGTACTTCTTGCCTGTGTGTTCCTGTGGACTGGCCTCCGTGGGCAGAGAAACAGGACAGACTGTGACGGCATTGTCTTATCCACAGGGCATCCTGGTGACTTCCAATGGTTGTCACAGAAGTGCCAATGACCAAGGTTGTTTAACCTACCTCCAGGCAGTGTAGAGGAAATGAATCAGCACCAGAAAAAAAGCTATAGGGAGCATTTGCTCAGCGGCGTGGCACAACAATAGGGAATCCAGAGCCATTTAATATGTAAGCAACCAAGGATAGTGAGCATTTCTGTTGTGGTGGTGGTTATTTACTTGCTTTTGTTTGTATGGGACCTGTTGTTTTGTGAGTGTGAGAGTGTGTGTGTGTGTGCAGCCTAGCCTTATTCATGCAGATAATGGTATTTACTTTTGGAATTTCAACTTCTGAAGGGAGGGTGTGAGGAAAGTAAAGATGCTCAGAACTCAGAAACAACCAATGAAGCCCAAGACTCCTACAAAGATAGCAGTATGGATGTTTCTACTCGCTCAACATAGGGTACTTGACTTTAGGGAGGGGCCCATCTGCAGGCTTAGCAGTCAGCCCTGGCTTCTGTCTGTAAGAGTGACATCACTGAGCAAGGAATGAAAAAGCCTAACTGCTCTTCTTCCTGAAGTGCCTGGGCTGCAAGATTTGCGGGTGGAGATCAAAATGTGAAGGCTGGGAAATAAGTATTGTAGGAAGCCTTGCAAGCCTGAGGCACCCCATCTGTGCTTTCTTTCTCTTTCTGCACTGCTGCTGATTGGACTGACATTTTGTGAACACTAAGTGAGTACTCTCCCACATTGCTAGCTTCCTTCCTTCTTCTTCCTCCTCCTCTTCCTCTTCTTGATTAAACAATATAATTTTCTATGTTCTTAGAGTTCTAAGGTGCATGGATCTCCCTCGGAAGGGGAAGTAGGATAAATTTGAATGGTATACTTGAGACAAGTGGGAACCGAAGCAGGAGGGATCAGTTGGGGTGGAAGAGGAAGAAAGAGTTCGGGGAGAAAAGCCTAGAATTGGAGGACATTTGGGTGGTGGTGTGGAACTCTATTTCAGAGGAAACTTCCTGACATGTATGAAGATGACCCTATTGAGGATTCCCAGTAATGGAGGATTCAGAGTCTAAAACTACCATCTCCTTTTTGTGATTTGTTTGTTGTTGTTTATTTGTTTGTTTTTTGAGACAAAGTTTCTTTGTGTAGCCTTGGCTGTTCTGGAACTTGCTCTGTAGACTGGGCTGGCTTTGAATTCATAAAGATTTGCCTGCCTGTGCCTCCCAAATGCTGGGATTAAAGATGTGTGCCATCACCATGAGGGGCTCATTCCTTATTTTTTTTCTCCTTTCCAGTCTTTTTTTTTTCTTAGATACATGGCACTGTGACTTTTTCCGTTGCTAATCATGAGGTCTACCCTGAGGTATATATTTTTAGCTCTCTAATTTTTTATGTGCAGCAAAACTTTTGTGCCTAGTATTTTATGCTCTAGGAAAGGAAAAGCAAATATATGTCTAATACTAATTCAGAAAAAAAATGTACTTGTTTTTGATTGATTGTTTCTTTCTTTCCCCCTTGTTCCAGATAAACAAACTGAATGGAACTCATTCACGCCATTTGCTGTTAATTAGTTAATTTCTTAGATGACCTGGTTTTAGGTCAGATAGTACATGTATCAGAAGATAATACAGTGTTAGCAGAGGGATGAATAAAGGGCACTCATGGCTAAATTATGTCGGAATGATAGGTTAGTTAGGGCAAGAAAGCAGTGTGTGTGTGTGTGTGTGTGTGTGTGTGTGTGTGTGTGTGTGTGTGTTTGTCTGTGTGTCTGTGTACTTTGGCATATGGCAGGCAAAGTTTGAAGTATCTATAGTACTTCCTATTGAGACATGCTTATAGTATGCTTACCATGTGTTTTTGCTTTAAGTTAAACAATCAATGAATAGAAAATTATTTAACAGCTCTCCTTCACTGAGTTTATGAAGAACTCATTGCACATAAAACTCACTATTCTTCCATCATTGCACTCTCAAATTTTTCTTCCACTTTAATTTTTACTCATTTCTTTATGAGTTACTTCATCTTAAACCTAAACTTAAAAATACATAAGCAAACTTTATAGGAAGTGACACTTCTATGTTGACATCTTTAATGATTTTAAAAAGTAATGAAGATTGCATCTTAGATTGTGTCTCTATCCTAAATTGCTTCTCTGAAATCCTTTTTGAGCATGCACTTGGAGATTGTACAGGCAGCACTGGTTAAAAGTAGAGTCAGAATATTTACATAAGGTTATTTTCCAGATGTTTATATTACTCTATATTTTATTATTGCTTGCTAGTTTTTGGCAAGTTGGGTCTTTTTTGCAAGTTAGTTCTTTTAATAATATTTTTCTCATTTGTTTATTACTCTTTGTAGATTCAAAATTTTTTCTGATGTATACCTTGTGCTGGCACATATACTTAGAATGTAGCTGACATGAGGAAAGTGATGGAATTTGTACCTTTTTCAGTCATACAGAAAGTCATTGGATGTCACATAGTGTAGCCTGCATGATAGAAGTAGTTTGAATACCATGTGTACAAGTATCTGTTATGTCATTTCAAAATGCAAATTCTGTCTGTTTTATACTGTATTCTTGGCAGATATTAATAGACAAAAACATAAAATTCATTAATATTTTATTTGACAAGGAATGAGTCATAGCTTGGATTAGCATTCTTTTTTTTTAACCTTTATTATTATTATTTTTTTACAATTTATTCACTTTACAACACAGTTGTAGCCCCTCCCACATCTCCTTCAGTTCCCATCCTCCCTTCCTCTTCTACCCCTAGCCTCTGTCCCTAGTCTGCTGAAAGGGGGAGTCCTTCTTCCTTGCCATCTGACCCTAGCTTATTGGGTCTTTTCAGGACTATCTGGAACCTCCTCCTCTGTGGCCTAGCAAGACCACAACACCAAGGGAAGTGATCAAAGAGCAGGAAACTTGGTTTATGTCAGAGACAGCCCCTGCTCCTCTTACTGAGGTACCCACATGGAGACTGCGCTGCCTATGGGCTACATCTGAGCAGGGTCCAGGTCCTCTCCATGCATGGTCCTTGGTTGGTGCATCAGCCTCTGCAGGACCCACTGGGCCTAGACTTTTTGCTTTGTTGATCTCCTTGTGGAGCTCCTGTCCCCTCCAGGTCCTTCTGTCTTCCACCACCCCCTTCTTTCATAAGACTCCCTGCTTTCTGCCCAAAGTTTGGCTGTGAGTATCTGCCTCTACTTTGATCCCTTGTTGGGCAGAGCCTTTCAGGAGACAACTATGGTAGGCTCCCCTTCTAGTCCTTCTCTTCCACTGCTTCTGGTGTCTATACTGTTTCCCATTCTGAATGAGAAGTAAGCATCCTCCTTGTTTAGCTTCTTTAGTTCTTTGGATTGTAGTATGTTTATCCTATATTATATGGCTAGTATCCACTTAGAAGTGAGTATAAACTATGTGTTTCTTTCTGGTCCTGGGTTACCTCACTCAGGATGATCTTTTCTATTTCTATCCATTTGTCCGCAAATATCATGATTTCCTTGTTTTTAACAGCTGAGTAATGTATACATGTGTGACAATTTCTGTATCCTTTCTTTGGCTGAGGGACGTCTAGATTGATTCCAGATTCTGGCTGTTAAGAATAAAGCTTCTATTGAAAAAATTTTCTTGTTGTATGGTGGAACATCTTTGGGGTATATACCCAGGTGTGTTATAGCTGGATCGTGAGGTAGCACTGTTCCCAATTTTCTGAGATAGAATCTCAAAGTCATTTTAAATTGTCTCCTCTGCCAATGAGTTCAAGGCTCTTCCCCAATTTTTCTTTTAACAGAGTCAGTGTATCTGGTTTTATGTTGAGGTCTTTGATCCAGTTGGACTTTAATTTTGTGCAAGATGATAGACATGGACCCATTTATATTTTTTCTACATGTAGAACGCCAGTTAGACCAGCACCATTTGTTGAAGATGTTATCTTTTTTCAATTGTGTGGTTTTGGCCTCTATGTAAAAAAAATCAGGTATCTGTCTTTGTGGAGGTTTATTTCTGGGTCTTGGATTTGATTCTGTTGATCAGCCAGTCTGTTTCTATGCCAGTACCATGCACTTTTTATTATTGTTGCTCTATAGTACAGGCTGGCTTTAGCTATTCTGTTTTGTTTTTTTTTTTTAATAGGAAATTGAGAATTGCTCTTTGAAGGTCTGTAAAGAATTGTGTTGGCATTTTGATGGGGTTTGCATTGAATCTGTAGATTGCTTTTAGTAAGATGGCCATTTTTATTACATTAATCCTACCAATACAGGAACATGCCAAATCTTTCTATCTTCTGATATCTTTTTCAATTTCTTTCTTCAGATACTTGAAATTATTTTCATACAAGTCTTTCACTTGCTTGATTAGAGTTACACCAAGATACTTTCTGCTATTTTTTGGTTATCATAAAGGCTGTTGTTTCCTTAAATTCTTTCTCAGCCCATTTTTCTTTTATATACAGGAAGGGTACTGATTTTTTTTTTAAAGTCAATTTTGTATCCAGCCACTTTCCTGTAGGTATTTATTTGCTGTAGGTGTTCCCTGGTAGAATTTTTGGGGTCACTCATGTATACTATCGTATCATGACCACAAAATTCTTGTAAAGAAAACATTTAATTGGGGCTGGTTTACATGTTTCAGAAGTCCTTTATTGTTATGGTAGGAATGATGGCAGTGCAGGCAGACATAGTACTTGAGAAAGAGTTAACGAGTTCTACATCTGGATCAGCAAGAAGCAGGAAAAGATCCTGTCTTGAGCTTCTGAAACCTCAAAGCCCACCCCAGTGTGCTTTCTCCAAGAAGGCATACCTCCTAATACTTCC
This sequence comes from Psammomys obesus, assembly GCF_907164565.1. Classification (NCBI taxonomy): domain Eukaryota; kingdom Metazoa; phylum Chordata; class Mammalia; order Rodentia; family Muridae; genus Psammomys; species Psammomys obesus. Next base: position 43,604,406 of record NW_026593286.1, on the reverse strand, counting down.
ACTCCCTAGAACCTGTGGGGACCATTTTCATTCCAATATACTGGATAGGAAAAATATTAAGGTTTATTTTATTTATGTGCATAAGTGTATGTTTCTGTGTGTGAATGTTTCTGTTTTTGTATTCTGTTTCCTGGAGAAGCCTGAAAATGGCATTAGATCCCTTGGATTTGGAGTTATGAGCTTCTTGACTTGAGTGCTAGGAACATAACTCATTTCCTCTGGAAGAGTAACCAGTGCTCCTAACTGCTGAACCATCTCTGGAGCCGCAATATTATGGATGAATTTTAAAATACAAAATACTATCTGTACTTTGCATACCTAGTTTATGCAATTGTTCACATATCTTTTAAATCTCCTACTTCACCAGTTTAAAAATTGATCTCCACTGTTATCTTCAAGAAGAATGAATTAGTAGTGTAGGATACCCAACCTAAGTTTGGTGAAAGACTATTAAGTTTTAAAGAAACAAGATGTTTAATATGTGTAAATTATCTCATTCTGACTGAAGCTCATTTGATATTCTTTGGTTTTAAATCCTCATACAATGACAAATATTTTAGAAAAACAAAACAAAACAAAACAAAACTAGAAGTAGATGAGTAACAATTTTGTAAAAATCTTTTGTTTTCCTCAATGTATCAGTCAATCATTTTGGCCTAATATGTTTATAATGGTAGATTAATTTAAGGCAATTTGTGTGTGTTGGCTTGAATAGGAAAAGGTCACCATAGGCACCTGTATTTAAACTTTTTGTTCCCAGTTGGTGCTGTTTGAAGAATTATGGAATAGTTTGGAGATGAGTCCCTGCTAGAGGAAGTACATTACTTTGGGCTTTGAAGGTTTGTAGGCTTGCTCCAAGTCCTCTTTTCCTTCTGCTTTCTTTGAGAGGATTAAAAATGTAGTTGCTCAGTTTTCTACCCTCTGCTGAAAACCATGCCTTCTCCTCTTTTATGGGTGCCTAGCCTTCTGGCATCCATCATAAGGTAAAATAAATGCTTTCTTTCCTAAGTTTCTTTTGGTCATGGCATTTTATCATAGGAACAGAAAAGTAAATAATACACGACACAAAACCTTAATGGGGCATATATTATTCATCAGTAAATAACACATATTTGAAAGTAATTATTTGGATGTACTTAGGAGAAAAACACTTATGGTTTGGACCATAGCCAAGGGTTCTAGAGCAGAACTTTGAGCACTGAGGCTGAATAGAGTCACTCAGGTGCACCTTCTTTCACAACTCTGTTTTCCCCTGAGTTCGATGCTGTGGTGGTTTTAATAAAAATGACCCCCATAAGCTCATGTATTTGAATTCTTAATCACCCTGACGGAGTGGTTTTATTTGCAAAGTTTAAAAGATTAGGAGGTATCTCCTTGTTGGAGGAAGCATATGCTTGGGAATGAGGTTTGAAGTTTCAAAAGCCCATGCCAAACCCAGAATCTCTCTGTGCTATATATCAGGATATAGGTCTAAGCTAGTTCTCCAAGGCCATTTCTGCCTTCATCGAGCCATGGTCCCTGCCATGATGATAACAGAGTAATCCTCTGAAACTGTAAGCAAGTCTCCAATTAAATGATTTCTTTTTATAAGAGTTAGCTTGGTTATTACATCTCTTCACAGCAAGAAAACAGTTACTAACACAGATAATGTTTCAAGACATTTAACTAGAGGTCAAAACATCCTCTGGGATTTCAGCCTTCCATTTAATCAACTCAAGTGGACAGAGATTATCTCTTTCTAGCTGTCGAAATGTATACTCATTTTATTGTCCTTAATTTTGTCCACATTTCCATTCAGGAGTGAGTCATCAGGAATACATCATAGTGTTGTCATTGTCCAGTCTTGGAAATGCTTTAGGGTCCTTGGCCAAACCTAGCCATCAAGAAGGAAGAAGAGGATAGGTCTGCAAAGGACACCTAGGATGATGCCATGTCCAGCATTTTTCCCCCCTGAGGAGGAATGGTGGCAGCAAGAAATCATTATATTAATTTGCAAAATTAAATGAAGAAGGAAATGCATAATATTATGTAAAAACAAAGACAAAAATATCAGTTTAAAATGTTATGTTATTCAAAAGCATGATTTTTGTAAAATATCCACACTGAAATGTTGTATTGCTAAAGAGGCAGCCTCAAATATACCCAATTATCATGTAAATACTTGAGGTACATCTATAAAATTGTTTCCTCATCTATAAAATGATAATTGTATGGTTAACAGTAGGTTAATTTCTTTATTTTTCTGCTAAGTGTGTTGCTATGGAAAGTATTTGGATTTCATTAATGTTTGTTTAATATAATTTGGTTAATATCCAAAAATGGTGATCTGATAATTAATTTGAAAACAAGGCTGTGTGAAATTTTTCCTCCCTCAAACTCTGGGAAGTTAAGAAACTGATTTGTAGCTCAGAGAAATTTGCTTTTAAAGAATTATATATCTTTGGATATTATCCTGATAACTTTAAAGATTCTATCATGTACTCATAAATATCATTGTGATAGCATTAAACAATTATGTACTCATGGATATTAGCCTGATAAAATTAAATTCAGTAGGTCTAGGAAGAAACCATAATTATTTTTTAAAATGTAATCTAAGTTACTGAATACTTTCAGGTGCAATTTTTCATTATGAATTCAATTAGCTTCTTGGTTTCTTTCATTTCAATCACATCTCTTTTGTGATTAGATGCATGATTCTGTAAATCCTAAGTATATTAAAGTAGCTCTGTGGCTTCCGGTAATAGTATAAAATCATTCAAATTGAAGAGTGCATGTGATATGAACCTGCTTTATTTCAGTACATACTGAAGTGTTTACTATCAAATTACTATGGTTTTCTAATTTTTAATCTTAAAAGATAAAGAAAAAAACTGAGATAAAGAAAGATAGGAAAATGAAAGGAAGAAAGGAATCAAAATACAGGTAATGAGTTTGGAAAAATCAAATTCTTTTCCCTAAATATCTCAATGCTGAAATGAGTAACTGTGGCATTTTACAGATAACCCTAGCATTATAGGGTTCTCTAGAAGAAAAAGCTAGTTGTTAAAGGTTAAATCTATAAACAGGCACATTGTAACCATTATTAACTGAATGCCTAAGCACTTTGATAAGGACAGCCTGGGAGAAGTAAAGGACTTACTCAGCAGGGCCAGCAGATGTGCAGTTAGGACTGGAGTCAAGTACGGCCTCCAAAGAGCACAATGTTAACTGCCTTGCTCCGTCAGCGCTTGCAACCCCATGGACATCCACCAGTAAACTCTTGCCTGGTTCCCAGAGACATGCTTTATAGGTGCATTAAGCATATGATCACAGCAGAAATAAGTTAAAGCCAATGAGTCACTCTGATTTCTTATATTTATAACTTTAGTGCACAAGTTACTATATTTAAACTATGTAAACCTGAAAAATTACTATGGATGATTGCCTTTGCAAGCCTCATTGACTGATGATGTTTTCCCCTTTATATGTGCAGTTTTTAGTATTTTAGAATAAATAACAATTTCATTATTTGAAAAATTATTAGAAATATTTCCATTTACTTTTGGTTTTCAATTTTTTCACAAATACATATATATGTGTATGTGTGTGTGTGTGTGTGTGTGTGTGTGTGTGTGTGTGTGTGTGTGTATACTACATTCGTGTTTTGCCTGCATATATGTCTGCGTGTGAGGGTGTTAGATCTCCTGGAACTAGAGTTACGGGCAGGTGTGAGCTCTCCTGTGGATGCTGGGACCTGAAACTCACAGGAAATGACTGCTACGGGTGCCAGCAGGATTGGATGACTTGAGAATGGTCATATCTCTTCTGATTAGGAAAAATTCCTCTCAGTGACCATACCAGAGATCCACAGAACTTACACTGTAAGTGAGCAACCTAGACTGAATTTCGTTTTAATCAGCAAATTTATATTTTTGCGTATTTGGAAAGAGTTTGTCATCTTTGCCTCCTGTTGCCTTTCTGTTATGCTGGCAGCTGAGGGCATCCCTCTCAGACTCTAAATGGAAAGATAACAGAGATTTGAACTCGGTCCTACCTGCTTTCTCTAGGAATAGACAGCCCCAGGATGACTCAATTTCATCTTTTCTATTCCTTCCTAATTCCCAGCCCTTCGTATCTTAGAATTTTTTATCTTTATATTCTATATTACAGTCAGAAAAATCCTGAGTTTATTTCTCTTTGAAATTGTCATTTGGCAGATATATGGAGATTCTAACAAGGGGTCAGCGTGGTTTATCCTCTTTTGTGTTTCTTCAGAACAGAACTGGCTCATTTTTTTTTTTTTAATACACAGATGGGACTGTAAAATTTCAGTATTTTATTTTGTTCCTGTCACCTTTGTGTGAAAATCCCAATTTTCTAGCATGCTCTTGACAAGCATGTGATGTGTGCTCACTCAACATGAAGGTTTTATGCAAAGCCATCTCCTATTAGTCTTTTGTTTTGAAGCTTGTGGCTTGCCTGTTTTGAGGTTGACATGCTTATTCCCGAGTCTTTGCTAAGTGCCCTCTTAACACCATCTTTTCCAACTTCCTCACTAATCAATTTCTACCCAAAGGTGAGCAGGCTCCATCTCTCCCCAGAAGATCTTCCTGATCATTTTCTATGCTTCAGCAGCACCTGAGCTTGCTGTCAACAGTCTTGTCACCGTGGAAACTCAAAAGAGTGTACAAACATATTTTTCTCTCATTACACACAGCTACCACTGGGAATTTGGTAGCTGTGCAGTTAATGTTAAAGGAAAGCACCAACAGTTATGACTGTCTAAGCTACCTAGCATGTGCAGAAGTCATTGCTCCCAGCACATGAAACAGTCTTCTCAAGTCCTCACCTCTGTGCCCTGTGCCTAAGGGGCAGTGCTGAGAACATTTGATAAAATGCTTGAAAGACACTAAGGGGTCTGCAGTGCATCTGCAGGGTGACATACTGGATGACTTACTATGAAAATGATGGCTCACTAAGGATGTGCAAGTCAGGGTCAAACTGGGATAGGAATAACAAATAAAACATGTTATAGTCAGTCAAACTGAATTTAGCCTGTTAAAACAGTGTATGTGGTAAGAGAAATTAAATGGATGAACAATGCTAGGTCTCTGGCATTATTCAGCAACTAGAATGAAGGTCATACTAATATTTAAGTCAACAGAAAGTGATAAGAAACCAGAAAAGAGAATATAGAGAAATGGAAAAGATAAAAGGAAATTAGAGATTTTGTACATTTTGAGCTCAAGATTGTTTCCAAATAAATATATAGCACCACTCTTGAGGGTGTAACATTTTGGAAATTAAACTAAAGAATTTAAGTCATGGTGGGAATGGTGGCACATGCCTGTAATCCCAGTACTTTGGAGGTAGATTGGCGCCTCATATCATCCTGAGCTATTCAAAGAAACCATATAATCATTCCTGGACCAGAGTAAAATGATTGAAATACCTTTGACATTGTTTTAATGTTTTGTGATTATAAATAATTACATTTCCCCCTTCCCTTTCCTCCCTTCAAACCATCCCATGTACAATCCCCTTTCAAAATCTTGTCCTCTTTCTCATTAGCGGTTGAGTAAGTATCTTTTATGGTCATCACAGAGATGGTTTGAATGTCATGCTAAGTAGCAGTACTGTTTGCCCCAAATTATGATTTGACCTTGGTTTTATAGCTTGGGAGCATCTCTACATGTGCTTTAAGTTGACAAGTTGAAGCACCTGACCATGCTCTCATAGTGCTTTTCTCGAGTTAGTGCTGTTAAAAAGGGTGAAAGTTTTTGTAAAGAGTGATTGCCTTCACTTACTTTCCTATCTGTCTTCAAACTGCTTGAGCAAGTGTGATAAATGGTGGCAGACAGCCTTAAATTGAATATATTATGTTCGTCCTAGAAATGTAAGAACCATTTGAATTGGAAATCAGGATTTTTAAAATTCTAGAATAAAAATATGTTCAAAGGAACAGCACATAAGCCAGCCTCACTTTTTTGCAAGAGTATTCAAAATGATGCTTCTATGATCTACTCTAATCAGATCCGACATGGCTGCAGAGTCTCTGTCACTTCACTTGCAAGGACAACAGAAGCAGGCACAGTTCATTCTTGTTTTTGATATATTTTTATTCTCTTCTTTATTCTGTCACATTGCATAAAATATTCTGCTTTGACAACATTCTGCAGAAAGGCTGAGCTTTAGTCAGCCGTCCTCGGAAAAGAAACCCAGTAAAGGTTAAGACAAAGTAACCATTAGGAGGAAAATACATGGTTATTCTTTTTCTTTCTTTCTTTCTTTCTTTTTTTTTTTTTTTTTTTTTTTTTTTTTTGAGTGAGCTTTACTGGAAGGTTTTGGTAATACTTCCTGATGTTATCTTGGTTATTTTTTTCTCAATCTTTTGTTGTTGTTGTGGTTTTTGTTGTTTTTAAAGATCAGTATTCTGCTCTAACATTCCCAAAGAAGTCATTTTTTTCTTGTCACCTAAACTAATGTGTAAATAAGGCAGGATCTGCTAACTAATTTTGAAAATTGTGGTCTGGCTTATCTTTTTTTTTTTGGTATGTGTTTTCTGTGACAGTTCTCATGTTGGGTAGATTTATTTTTAGAGCTGGAAGTATATGGCAGTGTGACCTTCATCTTCATGTGAAATGGAGCTGGTCATGAGCATCACTGCCTGGGCAAACACTCACTGTTACTTAAGGTCTCAGTTGTGGGCTGGGAGTTTAGTGTGCATGTTGTCACAAAGGAGCCTCCCTCCAAACTACGATTCTCCAGAGCAGTTACTGTGTTTCTTTAAGGAAGCAATTCTTTGGCCTCTGAAGCAACTGCGCCAAGGGAACTGCGCTGGAAGTCTGAGGGAGTCAGTGCTCTTGGGAGCTGCCCTTAGCTCCAACTAAGAACATTTGGTGTATGACCTCACAGCACTGCCACCAGTAGGTGTGATGCCACTGCCTGCATCCTAAACTGGATGTCAGACTTCTCCCAGTAGATGACAGGGCAGTGGTAAGGATGGTGACATCACTCCAGCTGATAATTAAACTGTCTCTGCTGTCTCACTTTCCTCTCTCCTGCTGTTTCCTAAGATCTTCTTCCAAATAAACCTGAACTAGAGTTGTACTCAGACTTTCCTGAGGTAAACTAAACTAATACCTTGCTTTCTAATTTCTACCTAACATTATATTATTTTTTTATTAAAGGGTGAATAAATACAAAGATTTCTAAAGAAGGCTATGTCTAAGATGAAGGAACTTTTAAAATATTTAGATAGTTTAGATATAGCTAGGAATTAAATATTTGCCATTTGTCTATCATTGGTGACTAAAGTGTGTGCCAAGGTGTTTGACTCAAGCTTATGGTGGAGAGCTGGGACAAAGGGTTATAGATATGTTTTTCCTCATTTTGGAAAAATAATTTTGTATTTTGCCAAAAAGAAATTATTCTGTGCAGCTTCCTGCTACTATCTGAATTGATGTGAAACATATATTTGAAATGACAGAATTAAATAATGGAAACTAATTTGTAGTGTTGTGACTACCTGGAAATACAGTCAAAAACCTGAAGTTTATCTGTTGATTGCTCTTTTTTCAATTGTAGCACAACAATGAACGATGATGAACTAATGTGTTTTTTCAATGGTGGGAGTAGAATGAAAGAGACAAAGCATCATGAGTCTTGTATGGGCTTGGTGCATGTAATTAGCCAAGGTCTACAAGAGCTAACCCATTTAGGGCTGAAGGAAGAAATGTGTATATTGTCACCTGGCTCTGAGATATCATGGTTCCATATTTACAACTTAAGGTGCCACCTGTCAGCTAGCAGCTTTGTTGTCACTATCTAGCAATGTGTTTTCTTACTTATTATGCTTTATTATTGTTTTCCCACTACCTATGGGAACTTTATAAAAAGCCACAGAAACATACTTAGTTATTGGAGAGATATTGCAACCTCCAAAGTAAAATACCCATAAATATACTGTTAATATTAGTTAATTTCACTAATATTCGTTTTAATTTTACCCCTTATGAGTATTTCTGCCTGTTAGGAAAGAAAGTCATAAAAGGAAAACTTTGGAGACAGCTGTGTTCAGGAAGCTGTAGAAAGTCCAGCGCCAGCATACACTTTCAGCTATAATTAAGCACACTTAGATAAGGTTAAAAGTTTTTTATGTAACTCCTATCACTCCAAAGACATACAAAGCTGTAAAATTGCTTTATTTTGTAAACATTTTGATATAAAAATCTAATTTTGTTTTCTGCAGGAAGAAATCCAGTTTTCTAGCAGTATTTGTTGAATAGGTTCTTTTTTCACAAATTATATTTTTGTCTTCATTATTGAAAATGAAGTGGATTTAGCTTTGCTGTTCTATTTCCAGGTCCCTTTTATTTTATTTTATTTTTTGAAAAATTTTTTTCTTTATTAATTACACTTTATTCACTTTGTATCCCCCCTGTGGCTTCCTCCCTCCTCCTGTCCCAGTCCCTCCCTTCCTCCACCCTCTGCAAGCATGCTCCTCCCCAAGTCCACTGATAGGGGAGGTCTTCTTTTCCTTCCTTCTGATCCTAGTCAATTAGGTCTCATCAGGAGTGGCTGCATTGTCTTATTCAGTGGCCTGCTTCCCCCTCAGGGGGAGGTAATTAAAGAGGAGGCCAATCAGTTCATGTCAGAAAACAGTCCCTGTTCCTATTACAATGGAACCCACTTGGATACTGAACTGCCATGGGCTACATCTGTGCAGGGGTCTTAGGTTATCTCCATGCATAGTCCTTGGTTGGAATATCAGTCTCAGGAAAGACCCTTGTGCTCTGATTTTTTATTTGAGTCCATTAGTCTATGTGTTTATTCTGATGACAGTACCAGGTTGCTTTTATCACTATCGCTCCATAGTATGATTTGAGGCTAGGTATTGCTTCTTTTAAATTTAAATTATTATTATTATCTACAATTTATTCACTTTGTATCACAGTTGTAACCCCCTCCTTCTCTTTTCCCTCCCTCTTCCTCCCTTATTCCTCTCTCCTAGACCACTGATAAGGGAAGTCTTCCTCCTCCATTGTCAGACCCTAGCCTATCAGATCCCACCAGGACTGCTTGGATCCTCTTACTCTATGGGCTAGCTAAGTCGACCCACCTGGGAACAGGCAACCAAATTCATGTCAGAGACTGTCTCTTCTCCCCTTATTAATAGATGCACATGGAGACTGGGCTATATCTGAGCAGAGAGACTAGGTCCTCTCTATGCATGGTCTTTGGTTGATGTGTCAGTCTCTGCAGTGCCCCTGGGCCTAGCTTTCTTAGTTTTGTTGGTTTCCATGTGGGGCTCCTGTCCCCTCTGGGTTCTTCTATATTCTCCTTCTCCCAAAAGACTCCCTGCCCTCTGTCCAAAGTTTGGCTATGAGTCTTTGCATCTGCTTTCATTCCCTGCTGGGTGGAGTCTTTTAGAGGACATCTGTGATAGGCTCCTGTCCTGGTCACTGTCTTCTACTGCTTCTGGTATCTATCCTGTTTTACCTTCCAAATGAAAATTAAGCATCTTTTCTAGGGTCCTCTTTGTTGTTAGGGTCCTCCTTGTTGTTAGGGTCCTCCTTGTTGTTTAGCTTCTTGAGGTCTGTAGATTTTAGTATGTTTATTCTATATAATATGGCTAACATCCCCTTATAACTGAGTACATACCATGCACGTTTCTCTGCTTCTGGGATCCCTCACTCAGGATGATCTTTTCTAGATCTATCCATTTGCCTTCAAATTTCATGATTTTGTTGTTTGTAATAGCTGAGTAGTATTCTTCTGTGTAAATGTACCACCATTTCTGTATCCATTCTTTGATTGAGGGACATCTAGGTTGTTTCTAGATTCTGACTGTTGCTATGAACAAAGTTGATCAAATGTTCTTGTATTATAGGTGAGCATCTTTCTGATATATGTCCAGGAGTGTTATAGCTGGATCTTGAGGTAGCACTATTCCAAGTTTTCAGAGAGAGTACCAGAATTGATTTCCAAAGTGGTTGTACAAGTTTGCATTCCCACCAATGGAGGAGGGTTCCCCATTTCTCCACATCCCCTCCAGCATGTACTATCATTTGAGTTTTTTATCTGACAGTTTGAGTTTTTCATTCTGACAGGTGTAAGGTGAAATCTCAGGGTCATTTTGATTTGTATTTCCCTGATGACTAAGGACACTGAGCATTTCTTTAAGTGTTTCTGTGCCATTTGATATTCCTCTGTTGAGAACTCTCTGTTTAGCTCTATACCCCATTTTTCAATTGGATTGTTTAGTTTGTTGGTGTTTAGTTTCTTGAATTCTGCATATATTCTAGATATTAGGCCTCTGTCAGATACAGGGTTGGTGAAGAAATTTCCCCAGTCTTAAGTAGGCGGTCATTTTGTTCTTTTGCTTGTGTCCTTTGATTTACAGAAGCTTTTTAGTTTCATAAGATCCCATTTATTGATTGTTGATCTTAGAGCCTGAGCTCTTGGTGTTCTGCCCAGGAAGCTGTCTCCTGTGCCAACAAATCTGATATTCTTCCGCACTTTTTCTTCTAAAAGATTTAGTGTGTCTGGTTTTATGTTCAGGTCTTTGGTCCACTTGGACTTTGCTTTTGTGTAGGGTGATAAGTATGGATCTATTTGTATTTTTCTATATGCTCCTGTGCCTCAGGATTCATCCAGTTAGACCAGCACTGTGTGCTGAAGAGGCTATCTTTGTTCCATTGTATGTTTTTGGCTTCTTTGTAAAAAATCAGGTGTCCTCAGGTGTGTTTGTTTATTTCTGCATCCTTGATATGAGCCCATTGAGCCACCATTCTGTTTCTATGCCAGTACCATGCAGTTTTTTATCACTGTTGTTCTATCATACAGCTTAAGATCATGGATATAGATCCCTCCAGAAGATCTTTTATTGTAGAGGATTGTTTTAGTGATTCTGGGTTTTTTGTTTTTCCATATGAAGTTGAGAATTGTTCTTTAAAGAATTGTGTTGGTATTTTGATGATAATTGCATTGAATGTAGATTTCCTTTGGTAAGATGGCCATTTTTACTATGTTAATTCTATTGATCTAGGAACATGTGGGATCTTTCCATCTTCTGGTATATTCTTCAATTTCTTTCTTCAGAGACTTGAATTTTTTTTTTCATACAAGTCTTTCACTTGCTTGGTTAGATTTATAACAAGGTTATTTATGTTATTTATGGCTATTGTGAAGGGTATTGTTTCTCTAATTTCTTTCTCTGCCTGTTTGTCTTTTGTATATAGGAGGACTACTGAATTTTTTGTTATTGTTTTTTTTTTCTTTGTTTTTTTAGTTAATTTTTTTCCAGCCACTTTGCTGAAGGTGATATCAGTTGTAAGAGTTCTCCTTTCGGGGTCACTCATATATACTATGATACCATCTGCAAACTGATATTTTCACTTCTTCCCTTTCAATTTGTATCCCCTTGATCTCTTTTAGTTGTCTTTATTGCTCTATCTAAGACTTCAAGTACTATGTCGAAGCGATATGGAGAGAGCAGCAGTGCCTTGGCCCTGATTTCAGTGGGATTGCTTTAAGTTTCTCTGTTTAGCGTGATGTTGCTGTATATTGCCTTTCCTCTCTTTAGGTATGTGCCTAGCATCCCAGATCTCTCCAAGACTTTAAACATGAAAGGGTGCTGGATTTTGTCAAATGTTTTTTCAGCATTTGACAACTCTAAAAGCTCGGTGACTATTTTTTCTACATAGAAACACACAACATATGCCGCCCACACAGTGTTTCTATACCATTTAAAAGACACACCATTCATAAATGGTAAAAGTGCATGTTTATTTCAGAGGTGTTTATTGTAAAGTTAGTAATACATTAACCCTAACCACTATGATGTTTTTATGGAATGACACTGATGATGATTAAAGGCAGAAAAGCCTGTCTAACTTTTGTTGAAATGCAGTACAAGATTACAGAACATATGCCATCAGTTTTGGTGCAGAAAGGAGGTATCTAGTGCCAGCAAAACAAACAAACAAACAAAGAAAAGGGCAGCTGAGGCTCAGATTTTGAGGTTCATTTTTGACAAAATTAAGGGAAGTTGAATTGTGCTGTTTGGGGAGTGAACAAAATGGTGATTCAGTATGGTACAGGTGCAGCATTGGGAAAGCACAGGGGATGCGCAGAAAATCAGAAACAGTGTGGGATTATCAGAACAGTGGGAAATACCTTCTGCTATTTGGATCTGTGTTCATAGCATTTGGCTTCATACTGTAGAGAGGAAACCCCCTCCAGGGGAAGCAGAATATCTGCCCTGGCTTCAAGAATTTTAATATAGAAATTAAATATGCTTGAGATTAGGTAAGAGAAAGCAGTCTAAAAGTGAACAAATTTAGAAGGGGGTAAGTGGCCTTTTTACTGATAGTCACTCTTGTTATGGGTCTGGGGTCAATCAGAGGTTCACAATGACCATGAATACATTTTAATAAGAGGCTTTTTATTCAGTACCGGTGCCCACACTTGGTGCCAGGTCTTTACCTGACAGTGTTCCCAAGATACAGTACCTAGCCTTATCAGCTCAGGGCTTATAAAGGCAAACCCCACAAAATTACAAATTTACATCTTGCAATTTGGTTTTGGGCAGAGTAAGCAAATTTGAAAAAAAATGAAAAGCAGCAGTTAGTCTTATGACCTACTATCTTGTCAAAACAGCAAATTTTACAAGATAGTCAGTTTAAAACTTCAACATCTGGGGGAAAAAGAGAAGTGGGCTGTTAAGGTACAACCAGTATAAGCTAGGGGCTTATATGTTAGAGGCATTATATTGCCTTTTGTTCTCTCAAGCATAGTAAGTTTAAACTTAAGTATATTCTTAACCATCATAACGATCAGCTGGACATGTGGTATTTACCCTGCATCAAAGAGTCAGTACTCTAGGGAACGAAGAAATAAAGCAAAGAAGAGATGCTTCAAAGTACATGAAACATGTATGTATTATATGATAAATATTTTCCTCTGGAGACGCAATACACATACCTCTTCACCCCAGATAGGTAGTCCACACAGATCAAAACATGGACACCACCATTGTCTGATTTGTTGAACCATTGTTTTATTGCAGTTACTCACAGGAGTATGGATGAGGGGTTACTTACAGGAGCATCAAGGACAGCTGCACCACTAAAACCCACTCCAGCATGGGTGACAGCTCACAAATCTGGGAACAACCTGCAGGCAGCTCAACAGGTTTGAGAGTGTCCTTTCCAAATATGTCAGTTAGTCTGAACCTCTTCCAAGCAGCTCAGCTGGTTTCTGCTTCTTGCAGGCAGTTTGTCTGGTGTCAGAGTCTACTTTGCAGCTTAGCTTGTCTGAGAGTCTTCATTGCAGCTTGGCTTTACTCTCCTGAGAGAGGGACTCTTAGCTATCATTCTGTATTCTGGAGCGAGCGTTCTGGTCAGTTTCAGGGTCACCTGGAAACTGTTTTGCATTTACCTTCCTGCTTATGGAGCTTCTTTCCTGCATGAAATATTTCAGTCTCAGAGGAAGCTCTTACATAAAAGCACGACAAACAAATGAGCATGGCAAATCAAGACAGCACAGGAATCATTGTAAGAAATGACCAGAGGGTGGCTGGTTATTGGCTACAAATGTCTCAAGGACATCATTCAAGGGTTATTTTTAGTGTAATGAAATACTATAACCAAAACCTACTTTGGGAGTAAAAGGTATACTTGGCTAACATCCTAAACCATATTCCACCAAGGGGAGCCAATGTGGACACTCAAGATGGGCATCACCTGGAGGCAAGAGCTTGCTTCTTGTGGTTTGTTCATCTTAGTTTCTTATGGACTCCGGGTCCAACATGCCAGAGTGGTACCAACCACAATGGGTTGGACCCATATCAATCACTCATTAAGAGAATGTTCTGCATGCTTATCCACAGCCAGGTTCTTAGGAAGCATTTTATCAGTTGAGGCTCCCTTCTCTTAGATGATGTTAGCTTGTGTCAAGTTGACAGAAAACTAGCTAGGGCAAGCTTACCCTTTGTCAGCTTGACACACAAACACATCACAGTTATATTAGAGTTCTGAGGGGAAAGGTATCCTGGGAGTCGAGCCAGAGAATACCATAAAATCATACTGCACACAAACATCATACAAGAGATTTATTGGGAATGACAGAAGAAGCTGGCTACCGGCACTTGGGAAAGAAGTAGCAAAGAACTGAGCAGAAGGCAGGCTTTACGTAGGGTTCCTAGGGTTGAAACTTTCTAGTGTGGTCTGGGATTGAGGGGATTCTGTGGCCTGATCCAGGGTCAGGTTCAGGGATTGGTGGAATTTGTTGTTTGATCTTGGGCTTTTTTTTTTTTTTTTTTTCCTGTAGGGTGAATCTGTGTCTTGAAGGACTAGAAACAGCTGTTAGAGTAGTCTGGAGGTAAGGCCTGGGCACTTGTGAGCCTTGAATAGTTTACAACTTAAGCCATAATGTTTCCCTTTTTTGTTCATCCTCAAGATCATACATTAATAACATCACAATATAAAATATTCAAGCTTTTTAAAGTCCCCCTGGTCTCTCTTTAAAAATTCAGTCTCTTGAAAGTTCAATATCTATTCAAAATACTCAAAGTATCTCCAAAAATATAAAGTCTCTTTCAAAAGTTCAAATTCTTTCAACTGTGTGCTCCTGTAAAACTAAAATAAGTTAAATGCTTTCTTATTTCTAAGAGGGAAGAACCAGAGCATAATCACAATCAAAATGGTCAGAACTCCAAAAGTGTAAATTACACTGCCTAATGATGAATTTGCTCACAGTTTATGAGCGGCATCAAAGGCCTGGATCACTTCTTTAACTCTGTAGCCCACACATAGCCCAGGTCCAGGCTAGCTCCATTTCCCTGCGGCTGTTGTTCTTGACAGATTCCCATTGTACTGGAATCTCCAAATGCTGGGGTCTGCTGCTGCAAACGGCTTTCACTTCACCTGTATTCTCTCCTGGGCATTCTTCAGCGACTCCACACAGTTAACTGCATCTGCTCTTTAAGACTTTGCATATCTACCTACCACCTGGGTGACTCTTACACCATCAGGGTTAGTTGCCAGCATGTGGTATGGTATAAGATTGGGTGCCTTTGGAACACAGTACCTACTGACCCTGAGCACACACTTCTCAGATATCACGCCATTGGTCTTAGTTTCTTTTTAATCACTGCTAATATCTTAGCTCCAGCTAGCCAGCATCAATTGTTCCAATAAAGCAAAGGTTGTACTTTAGTGGTACTTGTCCCTTGTTAATCACAGGCGATTCTTCACCCCCAGGTGGCCAAAACCGTAGATTGTTAGTTCAAACTGTCAGACAGCTCTGATAGAGTCTTTGCTTCCCTCTGAAATGCCACAAGCCAGGCCTCCTTCAACTGCACTACTACCAGCATTATCCTCTAATTTTCCAAGTTCTTCCAACAGCTCACTAAGCTCACAAAAGTTTTTTTAGCCCAAGTTCCAAAGTCCTTCCACAGCCTTCCCTAAAACACATGGTCAAGTCTGTCACAGCAAAACCTCACAATCCTGGTACCAACTTCTGTCTTAGGGTTATTATTGTGTGATGAAACATCATGGCCAAAAGCAACTTGGGTTTATTTGGCGTACATATCCTGAATCATTAGTTCACTGAGGAAAGCCAGTGCAGGAACACAAACTGGGTAGGAACCTGGAGGCAGGAGAAGAAGCAGAGGCCATGGAGGATGCAACTTTTTAGCTTGCTCTTCATGGTTTGCTCCCCCTGCTCTCTTACATAATCCAGGAGCACAAGGTCAGCACCACCCGTAATGGGCACCCCTCCACAACCCATCACTAATTGAGAGGTTGTTCTATATAGGCTTGCCTATAGCCTTATCTCATGGAGGCATAGTCTCATTTGAGACTCCCTCTCCTCAGATATATAGCTTGTTGGCAAGCTGACATACAACTAGTCAACACAGATATCACATTTCTCTCAAAGCAATATTTGTAAATTTTGTAGGAATGAAAATCAGAAAGATTGGATTCTTTATTTCCAGTAAGAGAAAGTTAAGTAAATTTTTAAAATATGGGCAGTTGACATTCCAAAGTGATTGAGGGAAGAGGGGCAATGCTTATGGTATCTCAGAAACAAAGACAATTGACCCAGAGTAGGATTTTGTGTTAGTGAAATTAGCTGGGATTTAAACACTGATATTTTTCTTCTTCTTTCACTGTTTTGCTCAGACCATTTTTAGAACATTTATTGTGTTTTCAGTTTCATTGTAATTATTGCTATAATTAAGGATTTGATATACTATTAAAATTATTTGAGTTTCTTTAAATATAAGGGTAGAAGTAAAAACAGTTATGAATAATAATTTATATATGTATAATTTGATTTCTAAGTGTTACATACTTCCTTTAGTTTTAGAAAATTTAATCATAATAATGGATCTATGACTGCACCTCAGCATCTTAGCTCATTTCTTATAAGGACTGAAAACAATGGGCTGTAAAGTGTACTTACACGTAATAGTGCCTCCTTATTGCATTTTTTAAGAGGAAAAGGAACATGGTTAACACATACCTAGGAGTGGTTACTTTGTTGAAAGTCACAAGTTAACAATCCAGGGGGTCTTTTCTGACAAGATGGATGAGACCATTGTATGTATCCTGTGCCTTACAGTGTGCATATTCTTTTCTCAAACCACTCAATATGCTCTTGTCCATAGTCCTCTGAGATACCAGACTCTCACACAGTAGATCTTCATAGCAGAGATACAGGTTTCAGTCTATAATGAAACACCACAAAATTTGGTTTGTAACTACAATTTTGTAAATAATAATAATTATATGAAAATCTGAATTCATATCTCTGGCTTTATTGTCTTAATTATTACTCACTTTGCTTAAGTAATATTTAGGTCATTATTCGTATTCATTCGACATATAATAAATTTATCCAAAACCTAGAAATACAACCAATGACTATATAACATTTCAGTTCCTGTGGGACAAGAATCTAGGCACGGCTTATGTCCAGTTTTCCTTAGCAGGAGTAATATAAGATCGAGACATTTACACAATTGCGGTGGTGGTATATTCTACATGTCAAGGCAAAGCGTGTCCTCTCATTTGGCACAATCTGCATTTGTTGTTTCAAGCAGAAACAACTAGTCTAGCTCTTAGTACTTTTGAATGTGGAATTACTTGGAAACAGGATATTTATACATGGACATAGATGTGACTATCAGGTGTCAGATGAAACCTGAATTCAGTGCTGTGTATCTTCAAAGACAGTACAGGAGACCACGTGAAGGCAGAATCAAGGATGTTTGTTGATTTCTCCTTGGCATGCGTAATGCCACTATGGAAGAACCACAAGAAGCTTGAAAAGAGGCAAGAAGAAAACTGTCCATGATTTTCAGAGGAAGTGCAGTGTTTCTAGTGCCTTGATTTTGGACTCGTGGTTTCTACAATGATGAGAGAATAAGTTTCTGCTCTTTTATGCCACTCAGTAGCAAGTGTGATAATTTTTTTTTTTTTTTTATTACACAAGAACTTCACACACCAGCTCTGTGGTCCCCTGTGTTTTAGATGAATCATTAGATCTAACATAGAAATCACCAGAGGCCATCCTGAAAACTGCCTATATTCTCTATAACATTTCTATGTGCTATGGTCACAGTTCATAGTGTTTAATGTTCTTAAAACCATGATTCTGGGCCATTTGGTAGTGGCACACACCTTTAATCCTAGCACTTGGGAGGCAGAGGGAGACAGATCTTTCTGAGTTCAAGGCCAGCCTAGTCTACAGAGAAAGTTTCAGGGTGGCCAAGAAAAACACTGCCTAAACAAAACAATACAAAACAAAACAAACAAAAAACAAAAACAAAAACAAAAAATAAAATCAAAACAACAGCAAAATAAAAACTCAAGCCGTGACTCATTTTGCTGCATTTAATTAAAATTATCCTTCACGTATATAATCAAAAGTAGAGTCAGAAACAAGTAAAATGACTTTTATCTTAATACAAGTAATCTTTTATTAACCAATTAGACATTTTTCATTTATCCTGCATTGTGATTATTCCGTATTTCCTATTCAGACCCATTTGCCCCGTTTTCTTCCACATTTGGTTATCAAAGTAGCAGAATAGCCTTTACATGGCTTCTGAGCATTTCTTTACTTTTTCTCTTCATATTCTCTTGTAAATTCACCTTGGATAAAGGAATTCTATGCTTAACACTCTTTCCTGGGTCTCCCTTCTCTCCTTGGTTAAATAAACATTAATTAGCAGGAAACAGAATACCTTGTGATATGAACCTTGCCTTTCTTGAATTCAGACTATGGTTAACCATTTCCTGAGATAGATTTACTGAAGTATATAAAAACTTTTCAAAATACATTCCGTAATTCTTGCTTCTTTCTACTCTGCTTCTTTTTCTGTCAATGACACATCTGTCAGATAGCCATGCATGTGTTTGTCTGTCTTTTTCTGTTGTGTCTAGTATCTAATGGTATATGAAAGAGTAGAAAAAAGAGAGAAAACAAAACAAAACAAACAAACAAAAAAGCAAACCAAACCAAAAAAACCCACACAATGAAATCAGCAAGCTGAAAGACTAACTTAATGTGCAAACAGAGACAGAGAAAGAAATTTACAAACTAATTATACAAGAAAACTGGAAAATTTCAGGGCGGCATTAAGGCAAACACAGATTTTTATGGAAATATGTAGGAGGAAAAGAAAATGTCTTCAAGAGAACATTTTACTTTTGAGACTGTAAGGAAGTTTAGATTCAGATGTGGTATGCTTTCAGAGTCTTTAAAGACATGTTTTTGGCATTACAATGTATTAATAGAAAATAGTAAGAAGTAACAAAAATGGAGGAAAGAAATGTGATAGAATGCTACCCATGTAAGAAAATGGAGGTCACCTGCAGATATTTCCTGCCCTGGCTGTGTTGTACTCGGTGCTTTTGTTTGAAGAGAATATCTAGGGATATGCTTCAGTGGGGCAAATTCAGGTCAGGCTCAAAAATACAGGCGCCTCATCTGCATTTAGATTGAAAGTCAACATTAAGCTTTTGAAGAAACTGTAGTAAGCTATTTGGCTTTCACTGACCTTTTAAAGTTTACATGTTCATACATCTAAATGTATAAGATATAGTCCTGTATTAATCATGATAGTCATCACGTATAAAATGTTAATGTTGGCTTTTATTTAATAAAGAGGTTTAAACTAAAAAAAAAGTCTTCATTGATGTTATATTGAATGGATTGCTTCATAAATGGATTGTCTGAATGAAATAACGAAACTTGGAGAGCCATGGTTGGTTGCTTATCAGATATGTTGGTCACTATGGTGTTTAGTTTAGCCTATAGGTTAGCATTATTTATTATACCAAAGCCTTAACTGACTTAGATGTGCTATTCCATACAATTAGAAAAATATTGAAGGAAAAGTTTTATACTTACATTTACATTTATGAAGATCAAAATGAAAACTGGAGTGATGGTTTGCTAATAAAGTGCCTGCTGTGCAAGTTCACAGGTGTGGGTCCATCCTCAGACCTCATGAAAGGAGGGATGGTGATGAGAGCCTGGACTCCAGTCCTGGGAAGCAGACAGGATGATTCCTGGCGCTCTCTTGCTAGCCTGCCACCCAAATCTGTGAGCCTTATATCACAGTGAGAAAATACATCTCAAAAACTGAGGTTGATTGCCTTTGTGGACCTATATCTGAGGTTTGGCTCTAGTCTGCATGTGGCGTTTACACACACACACACACACACACACACACACACACACACACACACACCCCTAAACTAGAAACTTCTTGATTGGGTGATTTTTGATGATACACTTATTTGTACAAGCAACCTGAGATATGTACTAATTACATCTACATTTGAACAGTATAATTACTGTTCGATTGCAAGTGGCAGAAATTAGTTCTGGGTATTTAAACAGAAACGGCATTTTGCTGAGAGGACATGTTTGCAGAGAGGACTGGTACACGATCACATGAGACAGTTCTCACAAATGATTGTAGCCAAATTGATCCATGGATCTAAAGAACAGGGGTTGATACTTAAGGGTGTCACCATGAAGCTAAATATGAAGCAGTAACGTGTTCTAATGCTTCTTTGCCACAAATGATGTCTCTGTGCTAGGCACCTGATGAAACGGTTCCCCGAGGCCTGCAGACATGTGGAGAGGATGGGTTCCCAAAAGAACTTCCCAGTCGTAAAACTAGCACAGGAGTGCCTGTCCTGTATGAAACAAGATATCTGGCTACAGCCCTTCCTCAGAAATAATATCTGAGAGATGGTCAAGTATATTGGCAATGCAATCTCAAGTAACAAAGATTTTACTAGTAAAACAAACACAAATTCAATGATAATGTTGCTGAGGTAGGGGAAGAAATTAATAAATGTTCTTCCTTTTTTTCATACACACACACATACACGCACACACACCCATTAGCTTTCTCATTCTAGACAACTGTCATGCTTAGATGAGAGCAGAAAAATGGTAACAAATATTAACATAAGAAGCCTGAGATGGGAGATAAATTAGTTACGTAGGGCTACTATTCGAATAACTACACAGTTGGTAGCTTAAGATAATGAAAGTTAGTTTGCTCAAGATTATGGGACAAGACCCCCAAATCAAGGTCCTTCAGGGACCTCCTCTTGGTGTTCCTTCTGATGCATTGGATATCTAGACTCTGCTTGTCCTTCTTCCCTCATCTCTGTGACCTCTTCTCTTACTGAAAACGCATCAGTCCTAAATTCAGAATGGCTCTCAGCTCACGAACCCGAGCTTGTACGTATCTCTTTGCATGTACAATCACATTCTGAGCTCTGAGGCTGTATGGAATGTGAGGAAGATGAGTAGATAGTATGTTTTGGTGTTCATGTCATAGTCTGAGTAAGGATGGAAGAAGAGAGATTATGGGACAGGTGGTAAGAAAACATTTTAAAGAATGAGACATTACTTATAGGCAGAGTATATTTGGGCTTGAAATTTTTGTGGGTGGGTTGGTGTTTCCCTCCCTCTACTAGGAGACTAGTTAGTTAGAGGGTATCCTCTTCAGCCTCTGTGGCCTCTGCTACTAGGAGTCTCTGCTGGAGTCACCCTCATAGCCTCCCAGGAGCCTACCCTGACTTAGGTCTCCAGCTTATCACAGAGATACCCCCACCCACAGTTCCTCTTTTCTCTACCAGTCTTCTGTCCTCTCTCCCTCTCTCTCCCTAGGTCTGATCTCTATCCTGTTAACTTTGTACACCCCCTATTCTACCTTGTTCCCTCTCTTCAGTCACTACCTCTGTCTATTCTATCTCCCCTTCCGAGTGAGATTTATGCACCCTCCTTTGGATTTTCCTTGTTATTTATCTTCTTTGGGTCTATGCCTCTTAGTATGTTTATCCTGTATTACATGCCTAAAATCCCTCCGTAAGTTAGTACATACCGTATGTGTCTTTCTGGGTCTGGGTTACCTCACACAGGATGATATTTTCTAGTTCCATCCATTTTCCTGCGACATTCCATTATTTCTTTGTTTTTAATAGCTGAGTAGTATTGCATTGTATAAATGTGCCAATTTCTTTATTCATTCTTCAGT
Source organism: Psammomys obesus (assembly GCF_907164565.1). Classification (NCBI taxonomy): domain Eukaryota; kingdom Metazoa; phylum Chordata; class Mammalia; order Rodentia; family Muridae; genus Psammomys; species Psammomys obesus. The sequence goes on along the minus strand of NW_026593286.1, from coordinate 43,582,844 downwards.
TGAGGGACATCTAGGTTGCAGAACAAAGAGAGCAAAGATTGAGGGAATGCCCAACCAATACCTGGCCCAAGCAAAGACCCATCCTATGGGAGAGTGCCCACCCCTGACACTATGAACTATACTCTGCTAAGCTTGCAGACAGGAGCCTGTCAGAATTGTTTTCTGAGAGATTCTAATCAGCAGCGCCTCAAAACAGATGCTGAGACTCATAGTAATTATTGGGCAATGAGTAGGGAGTCTTGTGCAAAAGTGGGCGGAAAGAGAAAAGGACCCGAACGTGACAGGAGCTTCACAAGACCAACAGAGCCAACTAACCGGGGCCCAGAGAGGCTTGCTCAGAAGGAAGGGTCAAGTAAGGACCCTGCGTTAACTGGACCTAGGACCCCTACAAAGATGTAGCAGATGGTCAGCTTAGTGTTCATATGGGTCCTCTAGTAAGAGAAGTGTGGACTGCATTGGACATGGACTCATTTGCTAGCTTTTTAATGACTTTCCTTAGGGGGACTGCCTTGTTCTGTCCTGATGCAACTTGATGAGCTGGGGTGAATAGGAAAGGGAGCTCCCCTTCTCTAAGGAATAGGAGAGGGGTGATGGCTAGAGAGGGAGGGTGGGTCTGGGAGGGAGGAGGATGGCTACAACCAGGATGTAAAGTAAATAGTTAAATAAATGAATTTTTTAAAATGTCACTAAAAGCTCACAAAGGTGAGATGGGGTATTACAAGTCTAGTAAAAGTGTGTGTCAAAACACATGCGTGAAGCCTAGATTAATTTATAATTTTTAAAGGATTTATCCATAAAGCTTTTAAAATTCTGCAGTTTTATTCTAACGCTGAGTGCCTTGTCTCTGAGGGTTGCTTTCAGATACTTTGTATCTAATTCCAATTATGGCTTTAAGGAATAATGTCATATCAAGAAAAATATATTATGAGATAGCTTGAGTGTGCTGGTGTTAGAAAGATGCTTGTAAGAGATAATTGAATTTACAGAGATCATTGTTTACCTTTCACAATTTCAAACTACTTTTCAAATAACCAAAATTCCTTACTATAGATTATTATAATCCCTATAATTTTTTTCATAGGGTAGCTGAGGTCTGTGATTAGCAAGTGAATTATGTATTTCACAGATAAGCGTGAAGAGCACATTTTTGAGCCTTGAAAAAAAAAAGATGATAGATTGAAAAAAACTGTATTTTCTGTGAGGGGAGGGTGACTGCTAGTGAAAAAAAAATCTTATATATATTTTTATTATATATATATATTTTCTGAGCAATAAAGGAACGTTATCTCAGAACACGTCAGGATTGGACATATCTCTGAGATACGAGAAGTCTTTTTTTTGTGGCTCTAGTTTATGCCAACGAAGGGATGTTTGGAGAAAATAATAATGTGCTCTGAGATCGTAGGTCAGCACACAGCAAGTCAGCATGCAGTTGGTAGGGCCTTGCAGCTGTGCAGTTGGACGGACAAGAAAAGAATGCCTGTGCGGTTTGAAAAGTAGGGGGCAGCTGAGATAAAGTGGGCACTGACGCCAAAAGTGCTGTGGCCAGCCATCCTTCTCTATCACAACACAGTGACCTGCAGAACTGGGCAGATCTGAAAGGTCTTTTTAACTGAATGATTAATCTGAGTGTCTAGATCAGTGATTCTCAGCCGTCCTAAGGCTGAGACTCTTTAATGCAATTCCTCATGTATGGTGACCCCAACCATAAAATTAGTTTCATTGATACTCCATAACTGTAATTTTGCTATTGATGTGAATCACAATGTAAATATCCGTGTTTAATGCTTTCAGTCTTTGAGGAAAAAAAAAATCTTTTCTGTGCAGTTTTTTCTCTTTGGGGAGGCATAAAGTAGTCCTTTTGGGGTAATGAAGACGTTTTATAATTAGATCATGGTGAAAGCTATATACTTTTTAGATGTTGTTAAAAAAAACCTTGAAATCAGATTTTAAATAGTGAAAAATATGACAATCAAGTGAGCCATTTCTATGAAAGTGAAGTTCTTACCAAAGGTTGATTAGGGTGAAAGGAATAAGCGCTGATAACAACAGCCCATTTCCCCTGACTGACTGCTCTCCGCGCAGTGCTGGAGGCTGAGGGTTAGGATGTGATTGAGAACACCCTTCCAGACCTTACTATTTCTGTGTTGTTAGGGAAGAAAAAACTGACAATCAGAAGCTTGGCAGCAGTCTCAACTGTAACCCACCTCCATCAGGTTGTGGGCTTTGTGTTCATTCTTCAAAAAGAGAACTAGGCTTCTCACAGGCAGGCTTCCCTTTCGTGAATACAAGGCGTGAGTGAGCCCTTGAGCGTGTGAACGGTTCAGTTTAGAGGAGAAAAGAGAGCGCATACATTATTGTTCCTATTCCGTAATAGTGAGGTAGACATTCTCTGAATGTTTCTTTTATAGCCCGGGAGGCTTACTGAATGGAATACATGTCATGTAAGAAGGGAGAAGATTGAGTTTTTGAAAAAAATAAGTACATGTCTGATTTTTTAAAGAAATTTTGAAGACAGATACCATCTCAAGAAAGTTTTCAAAATAGGTAAAAAAAAAATCCATAAAAATCATCAACCCAGATGAATCTTAATTTCTCTCAGGTGACTGCCACAAAGGTAGAAAATGTTATATTTTTTTGTCATTTTACTTTTATATATAGGTGTGTGCACCTGCATTTATGGCCACATACACATCTCATATAAATGTACTATGCGTTTCTACATTTGTAATTAAACTTAGGCTTATCTGGAACGAAATTATAAATCTTAACCACTTTCTCTGATTACATTTAAATAGCTGTGCTCAATTTGATATTTGTTTTACTCTCTGAGAAACTCAAGTTTTAATAACATAAACCTATTTGAGATGTACTTCTTTCTACTTTAAACCAGGAAACCCCAACATCTTGTTTTCATATAAATGAAGTATGTACACATCTACCTGAAATAAATCAATAATAAGGTTTTTTTGTTTTATCATCTTAGTTTTTATTTGTTATTGTGGTGTGTAGGCATGCTGTATGTGGGTGTACATGTCATTGCTCCTGTGTGGAGGTCAGAGAATGCAGAGGAGTTGGTCTTTCCTTCCACCTCATCCTTCCTTCACCTCATCTGGTTTCCAGAAAATAAACTCAGATTTCTACACTTCCATGGCAAGCACACTCACTAGTTGAGACATCTGATTGCCTAGTTTTGTGATCAAATGTTATTAATTAGTGCTTAATTTCAAATAGAAATACTGATTTTTTTTTTATACATCCATGTACATGTTAAAAAGACACTTATCTGTTTTCTGAAAGTACCTTTGCAGGGGTAATAACTGTCCTTGTGGCCAAATATAGGAGCCAGGGGTATTTTTGTGCTGGGGCTGAGTAGAAGAGTATTCCCTGTATGGTGCCGGGACCTGGCCTTAGATTTCTTTGACCTCCATTCTGAAATGCTGCCGAGGAGATGCGTCATTGATTTTTTACCTGGATGTACTCTAAATTTCAACTCAGCTACGTTTAGCTTCTTTTCCTTTCCTGTTTTCAATTCATTCTCTGCTCCTAGGATGAAAAGATTATCTAGTATTTACTAGTTGAGTGTAAATATTGCAGAAAATATTACAGGATAGTTCTACCCTACTTTTCAGTAGCACAATACTCAAAAGGATCCACTAGCTAGTAATTTGGATTCTAGTTTACCAATTAAAAACAAACAGCACTAGAGATAAAAAAAAATAAAATAAAATCAGGTTTTATAAAAACAGATAGTTGAATGCATGTTTGAAACAATATACTCCCATATTAAATCCCAGCTAAACCAGTTATCTGCAGCTCACACGGATGGTACTTATGAAGAGGACCTACTGTCTTGTTCTTCCTGCCACAAGTGGTACTTCACACAGGGTCTCCTTTAGGGATTGATGCCAAACAGCCTCTTCTTTCAGAGATTACAAGATTACAACCCAATTGCATTTTTTGAATGTCATTTATAGCTTACTTTTAAGAGGACAGAGAACTACAAGTATCTAAGGAATGCTAGAAATAAGAGAAATAGTTTTTACCAGGCAACAGCACATCAGATAACCACTCAACAGCAAATGGTCACTTCTGGAAACATGCATACAAGAAACATTCTACAGACTGAGCTGTGTGCACTTACATATTTAGAAATACACACATATATATATTTGTCATTATACACACATATGTTATAACAAGAACTAATGAAAAAGAGGCCATAAATTTACATGAAAGCAGACATAGGGTGGTTTGAAGAGAGAAAGGAGAAAGAGGAAATGTTCTAATTATAATCTCAGAAAAAATAATTAGAAAAGAAATTCCAAGAGAAAAGTTACTTAATCGTATGAGGTAAAACCAAAGCTTTCGTGCCAATCATTACTTTATAGTTTCATATCATTTCAGTGACTTAAAAGTCAGGTGAAAGGTTTATTTTTAAAACTTTGAAGTGTTCAAGCTATTTTCAGAGGAGTTACCAAACGTCTATATTAGTGTTTTTAAATGGAGAAAGTTGAGTTGAAAATAAGAGTTTAAATGTTTACTTTTAGCCAACAAGATGGCTTTGTAGGTAAAGGCACTTGCTGCCCAGCCTCACAACCTGAGTTTGATTTCTGGAGCCCACAGGGTACAGGAGAGAACTGAAACCTGCAAGTTGTCCTGTGACCTCCATTGCAGTGGCCCATGCACAGTAATCCGCCGCCTCCAACCTGATCCCTCCTGTTTTTATTCCCACTCTCCAGCAAGACGCCTCTCACCTTTCTCCTGCAATATCTATTCTATTTCCCCTTCACAAGAGATTTATGCTTTTTATTTTTATTTTTATTTAAGTCCTCCTTGTTTCCTAGTTTCTTTGTGTCTGGATTGTAGCAAGATTATCCCGTACTTTATGGCTCTATCCACTTACAAGTGACAACATACTGTTATGTAAATGTACCACATTTTCTTTATCCATTCTTTGGTTGAGGGAACATCTAAGTTGTTTCCAGTTTCTGGCTATTAGGAATAACGCTGCTATGAACATAGATGACCAAGTGTCCTTGTGGTAGAATGGGGCATCTTTTGGGTGTATGCCCAGGACTGGTATATCTGGGTCTTGGGGTAGGTTGATTTCCAATATTCTGAGAAACTGCCATATTGATTTCTGCAGTGGGTATGCGGTTTCCATTCCCAGCAGCAATGCAGTGGAGGAGCATGTCCCTTGCGTCACATCCTTGCCAGCATGTGCTGTCACTTGTGTTTTTGATCTTAGCCATTCTGACAGCTAGCTGTAAGATGTCAGAATTGTTTTGATTTGCATGTCCCTAATGGCTAAGGATGTTGAGCATTTCTTTAAGCACCATTAGAGATTCCTTTGTTGAACATTCTTATTTAGATTTGTATCCCATTTTTTTTTTTTAGTTGGATTTTTTGGTTTGTTGACACCTAGTTTCTAGAATTGTTATATATTTGGAGATCAGCCCTCTGTCAGATGTGGAGTTGGTGAAGATCTTGTGTAGGCTGCCATTTTGTCTGATTTACGGTGTCCTATTCCTGACAGAAGTTTTTCAGTCATGAGTTTCCATTTATTAGTTGTTGATCTTGTAAGATTCATATTCTGTTCAGGAAATTGTCTTCTTTGCCAATAGGTTCACGCTATTCCCACTTTTTCTTCTATCAGTGTATTTAGTTTTAGGTTGATGTCTCTGATCTACTTGGACTTGATTTTTGTGCAGCGTAATAGATATGGATCTTTTTGTATTCTTCTACATACCAACATCCAGTTAAACTAGGACCATTTGTTGAAGATGCTTTCTTATTTTTTTTCAATTGTATAATTTTGGCTTTTTAATTTTTTTTTTTTTTTTTGTCAAAAATTAAGTGTCCTTATAAATATGGATTTACTTCTTGGTCTTCAATTCAATTCCATTGACCAACCTGTCTGTTTTTACTGGCAACCATTTCTTCTGCTTATTGTTTAACATTCCTTCCTGCAGGAAAACTCCTTAAGCAGAAAGGTAAATAACCCAAAATAACTTCAAGAACTTCCTGAAACTGACCAGATTTACTAGGCCTTTTCAGCCAGAGTAAGCAGTAAAAGCTCAGTGTCCCTTTCAGACAGTCAAAGGTGCAAAGAAGATTCCTAGACCAGATCAGCTCCCTGGAAGAAACCGAAACCAGTTTAGCTGCCTGGAAGATGTTTACACCAACTGAGGAATGTGGAGAGGACAGTCTCTGGCCAGCTGATCTGCCTGCAGCCTTTTCAGTGTGTTCCAGGTTCCCAGCGTTTGTAAGCTGTCACCATGCTGGAGTGGGCTGCGGTGAAGCAGCTGTCTTTTATGTCATTTCTACTTCTTGTAAGTAACCCTTCACCCATACTCCTATAAGTAACCCCATAAAACTCACTGTTTCACCAAGTCTGACTTTGCTGGTATCCATACTTTGGTCTGCTGTGGACTGGGGTGAGTAGAAGTGCATGTTCCATCTCCCCAGGAAAAGTCTTGTTACAGAATAGTTCTCTGGTACAGGATTTGTTTAGCTTTCGCTTCCTCCTTTGTGTGGTGCTTGAGCTTGAAGATGAATATTGCAATGCATTTATTAGAAGAAAATCTCTGAGGAAAAAGCTGCCCTTCAAGCATTAGAATAGTCTCCGTGAATGCTGACATATATGGTTGAGTTTTCCCTTTTATTCTTTTATTTCCCTTTTATTTTATTTTTTAAATAAAAGGGGAGGCAAATGCAGGCTGATCTCGGTGAGTTCAAGGCCAGCCTGGTCTATGAAGGGAGTCCAGGCCAGCCAAGACTACACCGAAAACCCCTGTCTCGAAAAAACAAAACAAAACAAAGGACAGAAGAAGAGGATGCAGACAGTCCTAATGAGACTTGATAGGCTGGGGTCAGATGGTAGGGGAGGAGGGCTTGATATATTTGACATGCTTTGTGTAGTTATTTTTCTGATGCATATTCATTTTTCCCATTTGAACTACTGCTGTTACTTTAATTTTATAGTGAGACTCCACAATTCTTGCCCCAGATTTTAAGCAAACCAGGTATCTTTGGTTTCTTTAGTGGATAATAGCATTTTCAAGATTTCACTTTTAAAAGTAAGGCACTCCTTGCTATAGGGGTTGGAGGTTTCTAGCCTTTCAGAAGTCAAGTATTTGTGCTATTTTTTGTTACATATAAAATATGTGCTGAGACTCCACTGAGCATCCTAGTTCCTCATTCAGAGATCAGGGACTTTCCTACATAGCTACCTTATACATGTGTGAGTTTATTTCAGTTGTCTATGCCACTGGAAATAATATAAGAAATCAGTTTAGTATTTCTTTTTCCCAGTCTACAATAAAAATAATCCAAGAAAAATAATTCCATTACTCCTTCGCTTATGTATTTAGCAACTGAGATGCATTAAAATTTCTTTGCACTTCAATTTGTTCTTAGGATATATATCCCTGTATGAATATTATACTAAAGGTATTTTGTTATGAAATCAAAAGAAATAGAAGTATTTTCAATCTTTAGAAGTTTTTCTTCTAAATTGAATTTTACTCCATCTTTCAGTAATATTTACCCCTTTCCAGACATAATTTTAAAAATACAATGTATACATTTTTAAACGCCCACAATTCCTCTTTGCTCTATTCTATATCCTCCTCTTACAGGGTGTCTGGGAGTTAAGACTGATTCTCTTGTTCTTAAAACTAGATTTTCCTCCCTGAAAGTCACCCAGTGTCCCCTGCTGACCTGTGCTAACCTTTCTCTAGTTGTTTGGATATCTTCAGAGGATACTTTAGGAAAAGCTAATTGGAATAAAATTTCTTAGTTCTTACACACATGTAACAGTATGTCTATCTAATATTTCCAAGTTATTTGCCTGACTGAAAACCACAGTTATGGGCTTCATTCATTCATTCATTCATTCATTCATTCATTCATTCATTTAATTTTTTTTTTACAATTTATTCATTTTTACATTTCAATTGTTGCCCCCTCCCTCTTCTCTTCCAGGTCCCACCTTCTCTCCCTCTTTCCACCTATTTCCCTCTTCTTGTCCTTAGAAATGGGAAGCCCTCCTCCCCTACCATCTGACCCCAGCCTATCAAGTCTCATTAGGACTGTCTGCATCCTCTTCCTCTGTCCTCTGGCACCCCTCCACCCCACCCTGCCACCACCAGGGTTGAAGTGATCAAAGAGCCAGCAACAGAGCCCATGAAAGAGATATCCTGTGCCCCTTACTAGAGAACCCACATGGAGACTGAGGAGCCATGGCTACTTCTGGGGATCCATTTCTTTAATTGTCTCTGTGCGTGGTCAGAACTTTCATTACCTCTCAGCTTCTTTTTCACAATGCTATAGGAAGTTTGTCACAAGTTCTCTATTTTTTTTTCAATTAAATATTGCTAGAATGTGTGTTGTGTTGGGCATTCTGGTGACTTTATATAGGTTGGTTTATTCATATACATATATTTCTCAATCTTTTCATTTTAATGAAGCTTTAAAAATAATTATTGTTTCTACCCTTTGATTTTGGGCTTCTCTGAATATTATATGTTATAGTGTTTTCCTGCCTAGTGCATTTGTGATTTCATTTATAATCCATAACATATATTCATTTATTTTAACTTAAAACATTACAAAGTATTCTTTTGTTTTTTTTTTTTTTTTGTTATAGTTTTCTTTTCTAAAATTACTTATTTCTAAACTTTCTAAAGTATATCACTGGTATTTTGAAATTTTCTGAAACTTATTGTTTTAAATGTATTTTGCTTTTTGATCTGCAGTTAGCTTATTTTGAGTAACTCAGCTAGAAACTTAGCCTTCTTTGTGGATAGTCCTGTCGGCTTCCTTGCTTCCACCTGTTAATTCTCACCTATTTTTCTTATTTATTGGTATGCCAACTTTAGTAAGATGCAAACAATCTTTCCCTAGTTCTAGTATTTGGCATTGGATTAGGTTTTTATAAATTCATTTGCTCATTTAATTAGGTTACAGAGTAAAAAGTTTCCTACCAGCATTTATGTATTTACTTCATTTTAGTTGATTCTGAAGTGAATCCTTCTTCCCCCAAATTCTTGCCCCCTACTTTCTCTGTTCTGCCTTCTCACCCCCAGCACTCCACAGCCAGTCTAATATCTCAGGAGTTCTGTGGCACACTCCTTTCTGTCTTTAAAACTTTACATTCCATCAAAGGTTGAAAGTAAAGCTTCGTACTCTCTAATTTATCCTGGTCCCAACTTTTCCCTTAACATCTTTTTTTTGGGGGGTCATTTTCTTTACATAGTGACTCTTATTCAGCTTTATTTTAAAATTTATTTTACCTTTATTGTGAGACTGTTTCTGAAGGTCGTTTTTTCAGATTTATAAGGCCAGTACTTTCCTGATATTTTTTTAATCTTAACACAAACCCTTTATTTTCTCCAGAGGTTTGGCATGGAAAAATGTTGTTGTTTTTTTTTTTTGTTTTTTTTTTTTTTTTTTTTTTTTTTTTTACTCTCTATTACTCTCACAAAATATTGGATATTTTGGTGTATTAAATTATCTTAATTTTCTTTAATTTATTCAATATTCTGGCAAACTGTCTAATGAGTTGGCCTCAATTTCACAATTAGACTCTTTGAGACAGCTTTTGTATTAATTTCCTATAAGAAATTTTATGTGCCTTCTGTGTGCCCAAAGCCATTTATTACGTTACAATTTCAACTGTGTGAAATAACCTTCCCTGGGTCCTCTATATAGCACTGCAAAACATATCTGAATGTCGGCTTGCTATGTTGTGATCTGTAGGCTCTACCCAGGAAGAACATACTTGAATGTTGGCTGGCTGTGTTGTGGTCTGTAGGCTCTGCCCAGGAAGGACATATCTGAATGTTAGCTGGCTGTGTTGTGGTCTGTAGGCTCTGCCCAGGAAGGACGTATCTGAATGTTAGCTGGCTGTGTTGTGGTCTGTAGGCTCTACCCAGGAAGGACCTGCCATGATAATCTTTCTGATTGCTGTCTGAGCTTATTTTCTCATAGCTGTATAATTGACAGATACTATTGCTTCTTCAGACACAACAAAGGAGAGACAGAGCTTATTCCTTTAAAGAATCTTTATTTCAAAGGCTGCTCCCTTCACAGGCAGCTCATAAGACTGCATTCCCTTCTTCATGCTCACAGGAGTCAGTCCTTTGAAAGGGCTCAGTATTTGTTATAAGAGATGTCAGCAAACTCAGCCAAGTCTAGGTTTAAAAAAATCAATGGTTTTGAGACTACTTTCAGAGTCTCCCCTCCTGTCTTCTAGGTCTAAAGGTTGCTGTACCCTTCTTCACAGGTCCTGCCAAAATCAGGGTAGGACTATGTAAGGAATATACATACGGGTAAGACTCTTCGTGACCTAGGACATCCTGTCGTCTACTTTTATTGAAGATTTCATTTCTCAGTTTTTGTGTCCTTATTTTGATTGCATTTTTTTCCAAAGAGATTCACTAATTATGCCTCTCTTATCATGCTCTCCTAAAATCCCATCATTAAATTTTCTGTTAACAAAGTTGATCATAATCATCAAATGGCCCACATCACAGTCCTGGTCTCCACTGTTCTCTCATGTTGTGTGGTTTTTATGCTCCTTTCTTGATTTGCAAGCATGCTCTCCCAACCTCTACTAATAGACATGTGTTCACACTTCTTTCATAGTAATTCACACATTTTACTATCTGTTTTCTTTGATCATTGGTTTCCAAAGTAGAACATATGAATCCCTAATATGAATTCAAAGGAAAAAAGAAATATTACAAATTTTATTGAAAATTTATTTCTCTAATCCCTTTACATTTTATTCGTGTTTTGGAAAATGTATATTAAGACAGAAATATGTAAATTGAATTATAGGCTGATTATAATTTATATGTTTATGCCATATGAGCAAATATCTTTTACATTCCATTTTTGTGATGAAAATATCTTTCAAAACCATGTCACAGAGAATGAATTTTTTTCTTTTTTAAAATTTATTTTATTTATTTTTTTAATTTTTATTAATTACACTTTATTCACTTTGTATCCCCCAAGTAGCTTCTTCCCTCCCTCCCTCCTTCCCCCTTCTCCACTCATACCCTTCCCCAAGTCCACTAATAGGGGGAGGTTTTCCTTTCCTTCCTTCTGACCCTAGCCTATCAGGTCTCATCAGGACTGGCTACACTGTCTTCCTCTGTGGCCTGGTAAGGCTGCTCCCCCCTCAGTGGGAAGTGATCAAAGAGCCAGCCACTTAGTTCATGTCAGAGACAGTCCTTGTTTCCATTACTAGAGAACTCACTTGGATACTGAGCTGCCATGGGCAACATCTGTGTGGGGATTCTAGGTTATCTGCTTGCATGGTCCTTCGTTGGAGTATCAGTCTCAGAGAAGACCCCTGAGGCCAGTTTTTTTTGTTCTGTTGCCCTCTTTGTGGAGCTCCTGTCCTCTCCAGGTCTTACCATCTCTCCCCTCTTTCCTAAGATTCCCTGCACTGTATCCAAAATTTGTTAATGAGTCTCAGCATCTGCTTTTATACACTGCTAGGTCGAGTCTTTCAGAGGCCCTCTGTGGAAGGTTCTTGTCGTGTTTCCTGTCTTTTCCCTCTTCTGATGTCCATCCTCTTTGCCTTTTTGAGTGAGGATAAGAATGACTTTCTTTAAAAGGAACCATATAAATTACCTGAATGTGTGTATCCATTGCTCCATAGGTTAAAAACTATAAAATTTGTTTGACTTTTAGGAACCTGTTATTTTATTTACCAGCACCACAGGAATATCTGCTAGAGTTTTATATATTTTATCATCATTATCCCACCGGCCCTGGTAGAATAACTGTTCCAACACAGCCTTGTTTTACTATGTGCCAACTTTCCAATTTTACTTTGTGTGATTCATTTCATATTTGCTAATAAATAGGATGAGTGTTATAAGGAAATGACATAAAATTATGTAGCATTTATACTTTACAGGGTACATTTGTTTCCTAACGATGAAAAGTATTAGAACTTAATGTGCTTATTGCCTTTGAAAATGGTCTGTAGAACTCTAGACTTTAAAGCCCATGCGGTCTAATCAGCAGCTGTACATAGCAAGCAGAAGCTGGAGTTTGCTGCATACTAGATTTATCTGTTTGTTCTATTCGAAGGAGAGAAATCCTGTCTCCTCTTATTTCTTTTTCATTATTTATTGACAAAGTGCTCAATCTTAAAAGTTGTATAAATATAAAGTACTAAATAGTTGTTTCCCAGTTCTGGGGCCTAAATAGGTAGCACTGAGGTGAAGAGTACTTCCTGCTCTAGCAGAGGACCTGCACCTAGTTGCAAGCACCCACAGAGATTCTCAAAATTGCCTGCAACTCCAGATTCTAAGGAATCTGACTTTTCTTTTTCTTTTGTTTTGATAGTTTTCCATTCATTTATTAATTTAATTTTTTCATAGCCTGATCCAAGCCCATTCCCTCCTCTCCTTCCAGTTCCATGTTCATGCTCCTTCCCTCCATCCCTCCCACCCCTTTTTTTTTCTCAGAGAAGGGGAGGCCCCCTCAGGGGTGTCAACCCACTGAGGCACCTCAAGTCACAGCAGGGTTAAGTGCATCCTCTGCTACTGAGGCCTGACAAGATAGCCCAGCTAGGGGGAAGGGATCCAAAGGCAGGCAACAGAGTAGGGATAGCCCCTGCTCACGCTGTTAGGGTACCCACATGTTGACCATGTGGTACACCTGCTACACATGTGTAAGAGGTCTAGGTCCAGTCCATGCATGTTCTGTCTGTTTGATCCCCCATAGGCCCAGGTTAGTTTTATTCTATAGGTTTCCTTTTAATGTCCTTGACCCCTCTGTATCCCTGTATCCTTCCTCCCACTCTTCCACAGAACTCCCTGAGCTCGGCCTTTTGTTTGGCTGTGCATCTCTGCATTTGTTTCCGTCTGTTGCTAGAAAAAGCCTCTCAGAATACAGTTATGTCTGCAGTCATAGCAGAGCATCATTAACAGTGACAGAGGTTGACTCTCTCCCATGGGGTGGGTCTTGAGTTGGGCCAGTCATTGGTTTGCCATTCTCTCAGTCTCCACTCTATTTTTACCCCTATACTTCTTTCTTGTAGGCAAGGCAAATTTGGGGACTAAGGTTTTATGGGTGGTGGCCCCCTCCCTCCATTGGAAGTCCAGCCTGGCTACAGAGGTGACCTTGTCAGGCTCCTTAATCCTTGTTGCTAAGAGTCTCAGCCAGAGTCATCTCCAAAGTCTCCTGAGAGCCTCCCCTATCCCAGAGATGCCCTCCCCCACCAATTTCCATTCTTTCTCCTAGTCCTTCCCCCCCCCCCCCCGTTCTCCCTGCCTACCTGATCCCCAGCCCTGGTACCCTCCCCACTCCGTTTCCCACCCAGTTCCTTCCTTGCATCTACTTCAGATATCTATTTTATTTCCTGTTCTCAGTAATATTCAGCATCTTTCTTTGGTCCCTCGTCATCTTCTTTGGGTCTGGGAGTTGTAGCATGGTTATTCTGTACTTTATGACTAATGTCCACTTATAAATGACTATATGCCATTTGTGTCTTTCTGCATCTGGGTTACCTCACAGATTTGACTTCCTTCTATGTTTTCCATGTACTCCTGCACAGATGTGGTGCACATATGTCCATACAGACATAAACATACACACTGAAAATAAAGACCTAATAAATATATACTTTTCACTCTTAGAAATCATGCTTCTCAGTTCTGAGCTCACAGCCAGCTAGGTCCTGGTATGTAGTAGCTGCTGTTGCACAGACAGGCACCTTGGTGCCAACCAAGCTGCATGTTCAGTTTGCCAGCAAAAGCATGTAAACTAGCTTGCGGTTTGGAATATGTTCATTGTTATGTTTTGCTGTCTTAGTAAAGGATTGAAATAGAAATGTCCATTAAAATGAGCTGTTCCTTTCATATGTAGCCAAAGAACCTTATTAACCTTTGTTTTAAACTTTACCCTTTGATGTCTTTATCATAATTACCAGCAAAGAATGGGTTGATGAAATATAAATGTAAAAATAAAAAAGAAAAGAAAAAGAACAACAGAAAAGAGCTGCCCTGTCCGATGGTCTTGGGCTTAAAAACCATTAGAGGTCTAGACATAAACAACAGTAATAAAACAGTTTTAATATAAAATGACAAATTTCTTCAAGTTTTATGTTCTTTAGACATATCTTTAACTTTAACAACCTACATGAAGCCTCTATAGCAGTGATTGATTTTCAACCTATGGTCACAGTCCCTTTGGGAGGCAAACGATCTTTTCACAGGGCTCACCTAAGACCATCAGTAAAAACACAAGTGTTTGCATTACAGTTAATAACAGTAGCAGAATTATAGTTTTGAAGTAGCAAGGAAAATAGTTTTATGGTCGGGTGTAATAAAAACATAAGGACTGTATTAAAGGGTCGCAGCATTAAGAGGTTGAGAGCCACCGGTCTAAAGGCTGTGGACTCCGTTCTCATCATCCTCTCCAGGAAACAGGTAGGCCATTTCCATCCTCAGAGTGGAAAGAGCTGCCGCCAGTCTCCTTCACTCAGTCACACTGATTGTATGGATCTACTTCAGCGTTATAAGTCTTTCTGTCTGCCGGTTTGTCTCAGCATGTTTTGTTGTGTCCTGGTGAAGGAGCTAGCTGCCTCTGATGCCCAAACTTTAAAGACAATAACTTCTCCTTGGTTTGTGATGCTCACTACTTCAATACTTAAGACAGTGCTCATTGCAGCTGCCTTAAGGGTAATGGAAAGTTTTCTATTAATCACGTAGATGTGGTAGACACCACCTTCCTTCTGTAGATAGTTTTTTTCCCCACCAATGTATATTTGTACCACAGACTGGAGAAATTGCCATGATTTATGACAACTTCTTTTACCTTGGATCAGAAATAGGGACATGAAGGGACTGGGTTGACATGTATTTAGGGTTTTAGGTCAGAGCAGATGAGATTAGGAATGCAAAATACCTTTAATTAATCCAACTCACATAGACATATTTTATTTCTTAAAGAAAATAATGACTAAGTAATAGATTGTAAATTGCTTCTGGAAGCATTTGTGTGCTAACACTTTGTACTATCGATTAAAAAAAAAAAAAGAAACCAGGAACTAAAATCTCCACAATTGAAATATTGAATAATATAGGCTGTTTAAAGTCATCCCTAAATCATCTCTTGTTAAGCCAAATGTGGGCATGTTTGCTGGCAAATGTGTACAGTGTATATACTTACTTAAATATAAGTGTTTAGCCTTAGTACTAACAAATCATTTTGTACATTAAAACAATTGTCGTACTTTCCATTTATAAAATAAGAAGTACGAAGGTCAGGGAGGGATGACAGCATGGTAAGTAAGAATGTGCACATGTCCACTTGAGATGCTCCTGTCTGGTTTATGTAGTTGGAGAACAGGGAGAGTCTAAGCCATGGAGTTGCACAGAACCTTTTGATGCTCTAGAAGAAACCAGATCTAGACTGAAGGAAAGAAAAACATTGGGTGGTGGGGACTGCTTTAAGACTATCATTAAATAAAATGTTCCCCCCTAATCAAGAGCAATAATCCAGCACAGAACTTCAGAATATAACTGTTTTACAAACGTTTTCCAAGAGAGAAGCTGAGCTGATTATCTCACGCCTGCCTAGAGTGCTTTTGCTCTTTATGTCCTGTAAAAGCCCAGTGATCATCTCCAAAGTCATAAATGCTCTCACGCGCTCTATCCCAGATCCACAGTACACCCGTTAGTTGGCCTTCTTTCAAAGAATTTGCAAAGTTTTCATTGCTACCTAGAAATCATCCGTGAGCAAATGTCTTCTTCACTGAATCCGTGGTTTCCCACTTCATACTTTTGTTGCAGCCTTCTCTCTGAAGGAAGAAAAAAAGATGATATTCACATTTAATTGTCATAATGCTTTAACATAAAGGGTACACGATGATATGATGTTTTTCATATCTCCTTCCTATATCTGGGACCTGGTACCCTACCAAGTTTACATGACCTTATAAAGCCCAACTCATTTGGCTTCTTCATCATCATGCTTGTTGGCTTCCTTGCAATTTTGCAAAAAGACAGGCCAGTATTTCTATCTTGTCAGCCATCTCTTGACTTACTGCTTCTCCTCACTCAGATCTACCCCCAAAAGTCACCTTCTCTTCATATTCACCACTCAAAAATGGTTCTCCTCTGTATCATTTCCCAACTCTTTTCTCTGCTTTTGTTCTATGGTACTTGACACTGCCCATTCCTCTAGCTTTATTTTCTCTTTCCTCCATGACCACCACAAAACCTATTTCCATGAGCATGAGGAGTTTATCTTCTTTAGTATTCCTCTCCCAACAAGATCAATGCCTCGCAACAGAGAAGATACTCAAAACATATATGCTGAGGAAGAAACAGACAGGGAAGCAGAGAGGAGCGATTTCTTCAAAGCTTAGTTTTATGGTTCTTTTCCATTCAGCCGGAGTGAGCTTTTGTACATTCATTTCATTCTATTTACTTGGCTCTGTTGATAATTGACCACCTGTTTTTTTACTATTTATCAGTATGTACATAATAAATTTTTCTTTTGAATACCATATTCTTAAGTTCAGATTTGTTTTCTTTAATTCCCTGAAATGCATAATATCATAGGATTAAATAAATAATTAGGTAATGAAGACTCAACACTGCTTAAACATGTCTGCTAGGTGTGTTTATAGGTGCTGATGCTTTTCAGAAAGAAAATGAATTATTCTTAAATTATGACTTTCTAATTTTCCCTCCTGACTTTTTTTCCCCTAGTGCTAGGGCTTTGTGGATTCTATGTAACAATTCTGCTACCAGGCTACATCCATAGCCCTTAGCTTTCTTCCAGTTATTTTAATTTACTTGTCTTATGTTTAATGAGTTTATTAGGCATAGACTATTTGATTGAGTACACGACCTCTTCCTGCCACTAAAAGACTGGTAAATATCTAGACTTTGCTAAATGTACAGCTAAATGAAAATTGAAGAAAAAATCAATCTCATTCTGGAACAAATAATGTAACATTCAGTTTTCTTCAAACAGGGAAGCTAAAAGTGAAGTGAACCCAAAAGGTTGAGTGTTCCTGCGAAGACACCTCTCACCACACCCCACACAAGCACCTACTAAAATCCAGCTTGTCTAAGGATTTAGACTGGCTCAAAAGTTGCTTTATGGTTCATCCTTTTCTTCCTCAGGAAAATTCAAGATACAACTGTACTATAGAAAATTTTATTGCCATACAAAAAAATATTTCAATGTGATGGTATATCAACTTTGAAATTTATGTATTCACTTTACCACCTATGGTATTTATTTCACAGACACAATTATCTTTTATTAACTGTGTTATTTCATGGCCATTTTATATTTGTAAGAAATAAGGGAAAAATAGAAAGAACTAGAGGGGACAGGAACTCCACAAGGAGACAAACAGCGCCAAATAAATCTGGGCCCAGGGGACCCTACAGGGACTGATGAATCAATCACGGACCATGGTTGGGGAGAATCTATACTCCCTGCTCAGATGTAGCTGATGAGCAGCTCACTCTCCACGTGGGTTCCTTAGTAAGGGGAGAAGAGACAGTCTTTGACATGAACTCAGTTGTCTTCTCTCCCTGGTGGGGCGACCTAGCCAGCCCACAGAGAGAGAGGATCCAGGCAGTCCTGACAGGAGTAGGGGAGGAAGACCTCGCTATCAGTAGACTAGGAGAGAAATAGGAGGGGAAGATGGAGTGAGGGTGGGATTGGGAGGAGATGAGGGAGGGAGCTACAGCCAAGATACAAAGTGAATAAACTGTAATAAATGATAATAATAATAATAATGAAAATAGAAATATGATACATTTAAAACCTATGCATTTATTGACAACTAGAATGTCAGCCTATAAATAACTCTGCACCTCTTTATTAAGCATTTGCTATATAGTGGCTTTTGGTGGGAAAAGAGATATGCTTTCCTTATCACAGAGGTTGGGATGGTGAAATTAATCTTTGTAACTCTTCCTCTCATTGGAGGTGTTGGGCCCTTTGTTGTGTTCTTATTGTTCTAGGAAAGGCAGGAGTTGAAAAGGGGGCTTTGAAGAGCTGCCTTCATCATGGGGTTCTTTGCCCCCACAGAAGGCTTTGGAATGCCATTCTAAGATTCTCTAAGAGTAGAAAGTACTGTCTCAGTCCAAGTAAAGAAACTCAAATAAAGTTTGTCAATGAACATACTCTAACTAACTAACTAACTAACTAACTAACTAACTAACTAACTAACTAACTAAC